>NW_009260131.1:2334703-2343762 GCF_000687185.1 Egretta garzetta
TTTTGCTTAAATTAAAGTTGCCTGACTTCTTGTTGGTTTTTCCCCCCCCCCCCCCCGCTCTCTTCCTTTTTAAAAAGACATCCCTTAGACAGCTGAGCTAATAGAGTCCAACATCTTTGATGATAGTGATGCTAACACTAGAAACAAATTATAGTGTTCAGAAAGTTTGAAAGACTGAAAAGAAATGCAGAACGTGTAACACCAAATTTGCCTGTCAAGTACTTTTTTTATTACTGCTTGTTTCATTTTATTTTATTCTTAAAACTGATGTTTTTGCAGCTATCTGCCTCCCCATTGGAAATTCCAGCTTGGGGAATACTGATTTGCAACTTCAATCATCGCCTGACAAACACAGTCCCCACTAAGTGAGAGCTGATCCATAACAGGTATTTCAAATTTTCATAAGTCACAACATATCACCTTAAAGTGAAGCACTTCATTCACAGGACACATGCTTCTGAAATCAGCAAATATTTTATAATTTTTTTTTTTAAATGCATAAAGCCAACTTAATATTCTGAGTGCAAGAGGCCATATACACACCCAGCCAGCATCACCTGGCAGAGCTCCTCCGACTTCAGCAGAAATTCCCTTAAAGCCAGCCTGGTTGAACATTTTAACGTAATTCAGACTCAACATTTCTGTTGTCTTTTCTTAATTATCTTTTTTTGTGGTTTTAACCATATATTCCCTTATGTGATACTTTTCAGTACATGACAGGGGCTCGCTGCAAGTGCATATGGCAGGTACTGCATTAAGCAGGAGTTTGCGGTATCGCTGCTTTGCTAATACCTGCCAACACCGATCGCTGCTTATTGTCACAAGGTGTTGTATTTGAGGTGCTCTCATTGCATCCTCCAAGCTATTGTGTCCCGTACTCCTAAAGAAAGACTCTCTGCCTCTAAAAACAGCAATACCACAGCACAAAGATGGAGTGATACAGCCACAGCACCTTTACCCTGCATGGGCCAAGTTCATTTTTCTACATTTTTTGTTGTATTATTTCCTTGGAAAAAATAAACAGGCAGGTCCGAGCTTTCCTGCTCTACCAGATGACCCTTTACAAGCTGCCTTTTCTCCTTGCAGGCGACAGAGCAAAAGACCACCTCCTCAGCAGCCAACCTCAGCAGATATAAGGCATGTAGCAACGCATGCCCAGGTAATAAAAGCAATGCAAGGCTCCAAGGGTAATCTGTGTTGCTTGCTAGCTTTTTACTTGTGCAGCAGCATCTGCATGGAAAAGATGGACTGCATAGAAAATCCGCATCTGGAGAGGCACCTCGGTATAGATGCCACCAAAGAGGAGAAAGCAGAGCTGCGGGACACGTGTTCATCATGCCCAGTAATAGGACAGAGGTTGTCCCTCAAAGCTTCTCTGTTTTTAAAAAGAATATTATTGCCATGAACGATGCTCTTTTGGCCAGGCTTGAATCAGCAGAAATACTATTCCTGCACTGAAGAAGTTATAACAGAATCTGGAAAATTTTTTTCATCTTGTTTTCATTTGGTTGACCCTCAGGGTATTTAACACAGATCTGCCCTCCAACAATGTGATGGAAACATTGTATAAATGAGAAATTCTGAGAAATGGTGTAAATGCGAACTGCCTAAGCCCTTCTAAATGTAGCTGTGAAATATGTCAAATTCAACAAAATAACAATACATGGAAAATCAGCTGATCTCCTGGTTTTATGGTGCTTATAGGGATCATCTTCTGTTCTCTGGATCTGTGTCAGGTGTTCACATCCTAAATTTCACATTGACTTTCAAGTTCAAACGGGCAGCCTAACTCAGCCCAAACAAGAACATTTTCACCTGACCCTCTAACTCAGGCCAGACTCACTTAAAACTCAACCCAGGTTCATCAAAAGGTTTTCAAAACCTCACTGAACTTGGCCCAAGTTGGGATGCATAACGGTTTTCAGCTAGAAAGACTTTCCCCTGGTTTGGGGTGTGCACATTAAAGTTTTCCCACAGTCCTCATTAGGGCTCAGATGGGAACTGCTGGTCCCCCACCCATTTCTCTTATCTCTGCATCTTATACCTAATACTATTAAGCTAATGTATTTACTTTGCTCTTCAGCCATGGGAAACGATCCTCCTCCTCCTACCCCTTTGATTTTAGTATCGAATGTGAGAGCACAGACCTAAATTTGGATGTCGGAGCACACAGGAGGTTTGCATCAACCTCAACCAGGAGATTCTCATGGATAACAAAGAACATTATTTAGACCACATATGACACTAAATTCATTACAGGACATGATAATTCAATGCACGATATTCACATTTAGCCTAAAGGTGCCTTGAATTTGCTAAGTTCATAGCAGTCATAGCAAGAGTTGGTTTCACCTTTAGAGTCCCAGGTCTGTACACCCCCTTCAGCACCTTTTTAAGGATAACTGCACTTTGTGAGCTTATACTATATCTCATCTTGATCTCCCTGATACTGGGTGGTGCCATATAGCAGTAGAGAGAAATTAAGCCTGAGCAGAGCTGGCAGGAATTTCCAATATTGTTCCAGTAGCCAAACAAGTTAATTGAATGCTGCTCAGATAGCTCGATGCAGCAATTTGGCACGTGCACTTAGCCACAGTGACACAGGGCAATTGCCAGGGTGTCCTCCATGCCCATGCTCTTCATGCTCACCAACACAAGCAGCAATGGCAGAAAATTTTAAGACAACACATCCAGTGATGCTGGCAGACTTGCAAATGGTTTTCAAAGCTTTTTGAACAGTTGTAAGCCGCTGCACAGAAACAAAATGTACCTACTTCGGGGGATGTACAAGGCAACCTAGTCCCTGTGTTGGGGACACAGATGTTAAAAGCAACAAAAACTTATTTGGGTTCTTGCTTGTTGTAAGCAAGAAAACAAAACGCCTAGAAAATCAAATTAGGAATTCCAGGAAGGTTGTGCAACAGGAATGGAAAAAGAACAGCTTCAAGTCAAACCACAACCCAGTAAAGAATTACCCACTTCAGCAAATGATTTTGACTTGAGTAATTATATTCTTGAAACTAAAATTTGCTAAAAAACATCAAGTAATATTTTTTCCTAATACCACCCAGAACCATTTTTTGATTTGGTGATGATTGTTCTGGGAATGGTTACACTTTTACTGAGGCCAACATTCGAAAACCATCTTGGGTCTCCGCTGCAACATGGGCCTTAGACCTAAAGTCTTTCAAAGACACTCAGCAAACTAGCTGGGTCTTCCCAGCTCTCGCAAGTACCTCCCCGAGGTCCTCTGGGCAGAAAAGTCAAGCCCTACAGTCCTTGCAGGAAGGCACAAGGAGGTCAGGCAAAAGCCTAAAGACAACACCTTGCCTTCCTGCCAGGGGATCATGCAAGATTTCTACAGAGCTTAATAGAGACTAAATTATCAGGAATAATTTCTTTAAGGGCCCAAATCAAAGCCTATGTTCATCTTCCTATTCACTGAGTTGCAATCAGGCTATTAAATTGGGAAGATTTTTTTTTTGCACAGGAAAACTAAGTAACAGCTTGTCCTGCTGGCATTGCCCAGACTTTTAGGATGGCATTACTCTTCCTCACATGGAGGGGAAGAACTTCTCCTTATCACTTTTCTGCAAGAGATTTCCACAGGTCCATTTAAAAAATACCACATGTATTATCATGGGACTTGATTAGGAATTTTAAATGAGACCAATTTTTCCAGCGTCAAAAAGTGTTTCTGTAAAACCTAAATTATCCAGGAGAAAGTACTGATTTTTCTGGGAATATTCACATTTCTACCAGGAAACATGAAATGAGTTATTTTCTTCTGGGCCTGTTCAAACTTTCTGAAATTTGCAGATGGTCAGAATGACCCAGAAGGGTTCAGCATTTCCAGTGTCTTTCCTAGGGCAGGGCTTGGCTTGCTGCGAGCCGTGTTCTCGGCTCCATGCTACAAATTCCACCATAAAGCACAATTCTCTGTCCACCTGAGCAGCATTTGGGGGCAATCAGTTGGAATATCAAAATGTCTGCATGAAATGTTTTTTTTATTACTATTATTATTAAATTCAAATTTGAGTAATTTCTTCTAGAACAAAAAGTGCTGAATCTGGAGGAAAGCAAAATTTAAAGTTGGACATTTTCTGAGAGATGACCGTTCACATTTTTGTTCAACTAGAGTTTTAGTCCTTGTCCGCTTTTTCTACAATTTTTTTCATAGAAAACACCACACCCATTTTGTCAGCTCTTTTTTTTTTTTTTTTTTTATGATGCTCTTAAAGGCCAGAAGATCAGTCCCACAGAACATATTGGTTGGACTGGGAGACAGCTTTTGAATGCCTGCACCTCCTAGCTTTGCTCGCTTTCTAGTCTGTTTGCACTCAGGGAATCACAGAGCGGTTTGGCTGTAGTTACTAGGCACAAGAAATGTATAAACGTTCAGACAAAAAGGCTGGAGCCAGTCAAAAACAAAACTGTGCATGGTTCCTGCAGTGCAGAAACTCTAAATATTTCTGGCTGAATCCAGCTTTTTATGCTTATCATCTACTTTACTTGTTTTCACTTTTATTCAGTAAAGTAGAGTCCAGACTAAATACAGGAACAATTATACTTGGAAAATATTTAAAATATTTTTTATCTCCTATTCAGCCAACATGAATGTTTAACATCTGATATTTTTAGCTGAAAACTATTTTTTTCCTCCCTCCCGTCCACCCCCACCACATGGATTTTAGTGACAAGGTTTCAGGGATTGGTCATCTTTTCAGAAGGAGGGAGGCTGCCACAGGATGCTCAGGGTGAGCTGTAATACCAAAGCTGGGTTTTAATGCAATATGTAAATAACATTAAATATGTTGAATAATAAATAACATATATATGGTAGAGCCAACCAAGCGGCCTTCCTTCCTCCGATGTCGCCACACTCAAGACCCCTTCCTTGGGAAAGCTGGCTGTGCTCTTAGGATTTCTAAATAGGCTTAGCATTTCTAAAACAGCCTAAAGTTCTGGGTGTTATAGCAGGGTTTTAAGAAAGGCCAAGTATTTAGCACTCTGAAATCAGGTGGGAGTTAACAGTGGTTCTCAATGCCCTTGGCTGGGAGCCGTCAGCAGCATGGGGCTGAAATGCCCAGGGAGATATTTTTGGAAAAACACCAGCAATTCTCCCTCTTGACCTGCCCGTGGTCCCAGAGCTGCTGGCCAGGGCTACAGCACAAGTTTGGGAGCACATCTGAGACCTTCACCCTCTCTATGCAGGTCACTTCCATCTATATCTGCAGACAGTAACAGGTTGTTGAACACGCTAAAAGAAAAAAATAAAACATAAACCAAAATCTGACCTTCCCTGGAAATTTTGTAAAACTGTGAAGAGCTGAGAAACAAGATGTACACTGGGAGTAACTCAGAGTCCCAGGCTCAAATGTCAGGGCTCCAATATTAGGCTGACTATTGACCCGCCATTGCAAAATGTTGCTGCTCTTCATAGTTTTTAAATAATGTACCCATCACTTCCCGAATCCATCAGGCCTGGGACTCTAAGTAAAGTACTAAAAATGCAAATGGCTTTGAAGTGGCATTAATGTGAAATAAGATGGTCACTTAGTGTTAAGCTGTCTAGACTTATGAATAAAGTCCCCTTAAATTGAGCAAACCCACCTGGCAAATAAGCTCACTTGTGAGCCCTATCTGCATCTAACATCTCAAGATGTCTGGCTTCCTCAGACTTGTGCCAAAAGGCCTTCCTACAAACTCCCCAATAGCTTCAAAACCTCAGGCGTTTGCAGTCCTGTTGAAATTTTGCAAAAGCATCTTGAAATTGCAGGTTGAGCACAACATGGGAGCTGAAGGGAGATTTAAGAAGTAACAAAGGAAAAAAAAATGAATGGAAAATTAACCCACCTCTCCACCTGCCCCTTTTAAAAAAAACCAAAAAACCAAACCAAAACAACCTTCAGATGCTATGTGAAATTACTCACGATGAAAATCAGATTGAATCCTGCAGTGGATTGTTTCCCAGAAACAAGGAAAAAAATTATCACCACACTGAAGTCATTGAACAAATCTATCACTTCTTCACAAGTCTAAGAAAAAAAATCAGCTGTCAACAAATAAAAAGACCTTCTTTGACAACTGATAGCAGCTTGCGTCCAGAAGTTCATCCAAATAATTCGTACAAAGTTTGCTGCAGGCTCCCCAGTGTTTGCTCAGGGAGGACCATTAAATCATGAGAAGATGGGAACTGATGCCCAATTACCTGATATTGCAAAGCCAGTCTGTGATTAAAAAAACAAAAAAAAAATCTTGTTATGAAATGTGAAACATATCTGTTTTTCCTTTAGACGTGTGTGAATGAATGTGGCAGTATGCATATGAATGTTGATGAGATGAGGTTGGAGAGCCGAGGGAAGTCTTGAGGGACTATGCAGTGGTAGGAAGGGGAAAGAAAAAAAACCCAACACACCAAAACCCCAAATCCTAGGATTTCTTCCTGCAACATATGGCAATAAAACAGAGTGCTGAATAACTTAAACCTGCCCGAGGTCCTCGCTTTCATTCCCGGGCCCTGTTTTGCAGAAAAATAACACAAAACTGGCTCTTTTTGCCCATTCCCACCTCTCTCTGCCCTTTCCCTCCTCAGTCTGTTAGACGCTGCCAAGCCCCACGCCATTTGCTCTGGCTTTGAAAGGATGAGAAAGTGTTTTTAAGTAACAGAGACACTCTTGAATAAATTCTCCCTTGGGAAATAAAATACGTGAACAGCCACTCCATGTCACACGTGGTTTATGTGCCACAGGTGGAGCCAGGCTGGAGCCCAGGTCCGTGTGGGTGTGCCTGTGCAAAGCCAGCCCAGGTAAAAATCGATGGGGAGGGGGGAAATGAATTATAGCAGATTCTGCTTGTAGTCAAATGCGGATAGATATATAAAAAAAAGAAATCCCTCAATTGAAAAGATTTTGGGGCCAAGACCAGATGCTCATAAAACTTTGATAAACGATAGTATGAAATATGCATGTGGGGGCTGCTTTGGTAAAGCTTCATTCACATTCGCCTACTCCCTTCCTCTGCTGCCTCTTCGCAAACCAAAACATGCAAGCAGAGCTTTTCAATCCAGGGTGGGTTTTTGCCACCCTCCCACCCCCTTTTTTTTTTATTTTTTAAACATTTTGAGAAGCTCGGACCCAAGCTGGTCTCTCCAAGTCCTGCACCATGGGTCTTTTCATGGCCACTCTGCTGATGCAGGTCAAGACTTGATGACCAACAAACAGCACCTGCACACAGAAAGCACGGTGGAGCTGGCAGTATCGGTCCAAGAGGAAAATTTTTCCATAACAAGTCACTCCTAGGGACAGATTTTTGGCTTACTGGTTCCCAGACTACACCATGTCGCTTCACACCTCCCTTTCTGCTGCACGTACAGATAATTAAGGTCCTGGGTGTCCCTCCTCCATCCCAGAACACCATGGCCACCAGATGAATGATGCGCAATTTGGTAAACTTTAATTTTTTATGCCGACTCAACAGCACCACAAGCTCAGCAGCATGGTGGAGGACATGAGGTCCAGCCTGGAGTGGTGCGGGGCTCCCTGCCGCTGCCAGCATCTCCCTCTCCTATGCTGGCTGGCACTGGAAATGATCTGTTTCACCAGCCCTGGGTGTTCAGATCCCAGCAGCTCCCCTGCTTCTAGTGGCCTTTCTGCCAGGCCAAGGTTTTCCCCCAAAACTTGGCCCAAGAAATCAACAGGGGTCCTTCTAATCAGCACACTTGGCATTAGCTCAGGAAGATCATCCTGGCATTACAGTCTCAGTAGTAGCTAAGTTCACACAGCAACATAAGTTTTTCCCCCCTCTATCATCTAGAAAAAGTAAAATCCAGACTAAAAAGTGTGTATTCACAAGAACAAACACTTTCCGTAGCTCATTACCCACAAGCTAAAGTCAGAGGTTCAATCCCAGACCGAGGCAGCATTTCAAGGACAGCTACCAGCAGCGCACTCCTTGGCAGAGATGGAGGCAAGATGAGTTGAGATCTCTCTCCAGACCCACACACAGAAATTATCCTGCCATAAACACCAGCTATCCAGGGTCATTAACTCACGGCCAGGAGAACATCTGCAAGTGGTGGGCATAGGGTCTGGGCTCCCCTCACTCACCTTGAGGTGATGGGAGATGGTACCTATGCAGGGGGTGAAATGCCCAACCTTCAACCCAGCATCCACCTTTCCCTTTCTGCGGTCAGAGTTACAGCTTTTGGATTTAGATTTGGCAATTTTGATGCTTCTATTAGTCGGGAACAAAACCCAAAGATTTTTTTTTTACAAAAAAAAGTGTCAGTAAATTGAAAGCCCCTGCAAATTGCTTCAGGTTGATGATATATTGATTTTCTAAAATAATACCGATTATTCCAATAAAATCAAAATCAATTTTCAAATGACAGCCTTCTCAAGAGCAGACAGACTTAACAGTCTACACAACAGGCATGCACACGCACAACAGGAGCCCCTTAAAAAGGGGTCAGTGGGAATGGTTTGCCCATTCCCCCAGGGAAGCCAGTCTGGAACAGCATGTCCTGGCAGATATACGTCCCAATACACGTATATGCCCCAGCAAAACAGCACGGTCTTTTGGACTGAGGAAACCTGAACCATCTCTGCTCTGCACTCAGGCTGTGGGTGCTCCATGTCTGGGTGGTCCCGACAGCCACTGTAGGTGGAAACACCTCCTGAAATGGCACTAAATATCTACCACTGAGTTGGAGAGTCAAATTTTCCCCTGCAATGGGTCCAGTGCCTATGCACTTCCATTGGCGAACCTACAGCAGCATCAATGCAAGCCGGACATTCCCGTTCCCAGAGCGGCACCGAATGTTGTATGCCATATCTGCTAATGGAAAGGTCACAAAGCAAATATTAGCCAAAGCAATCAAGAACGTCAAGTGGAAATTCCCTTGGGAACGTGTCCCCTTATACCCCACAAATTCAGGTTGGCAACTTGTGACAGGTACAATCTGGCTCCCATATGTCTCGCGCGCAGAGCGGAGGAATGTGTATCCATGCTCCTTCCATCACTATAACAACATGTCAAAAGAGCCACCTCTCAGCAGG
>NW_009260131.1:2348898-2376978 GCF_000687185.1 Egretta garzetta
CCACTGCGCTAATGCAGCAGGAGAGGACCACATGAAGCTGGGTGAGACACATCTCTGCAACCAGAGCTGCAGGTGAAGTGCTTCCCAAAAGAGTTAAGTGAGCACAGGGCAGGGGGAGCACAAGCACTTGAACAGATTGTTGCTTTCAACAGACAGATTGGCCCTTGCTATAGAGTTTTCTGTTTTGAATTTCCTCCATTATATTATAACCAAAAATAATAATATTAAAAATAATTATACTTTGTTATCTATTTGTAAGCCAGCAAGAAAACAAGTCTCGATTCCCACCAACGTGGTACATAACCCCTTTCATTCACCTTTACCTTCCAATATGAGGCAAAGGACCAGGATTTCAAAGGTGTTCCAAATTTTGGAAGTAGGCAGGTGGCATATAGTGTTTTGGGGTGGGGTTTTTTCTTTGTTTTGGTTGATTTTATTTTTTCTTTTCTCTTTGTACACAGCAAAATGGGCCAGATCCAATTAAATCCTACAAAGACCATCCCTGCATCTCCTGTACCTCAACATCTTTTAAAATTTCCTCGTAAGCCTGGCATAAGGCACTCACATGCCAGTTTCACCAACACCAGTGCACGCCTGAGGACAACGCTGGGAATTAAATTAAAGGGTTGAGACAGGCCAAGGGATGTTTCTTGAGTCCCTGACTATTCAACCCACACCCAAGACCTGGCTTTTCATTACACAAGGAGCCTGTCCAAAAAAAAAAAGAAGCCCTGGTGGTTAGACATTTGGAGACAAGAAGTACTTCTAAAGCGGCAGTGATAAAGCTTTATCATTGCACCATATGGACACCATATTTCAGAGACTCCAGCCCATCTTGCCATTTGTGATTTATCATCCAGATAGCAATCAATGGGAGTCCTCTGTTATACCGACCCACCTCACATTACCCATCCCTTGTACAGACCCACCACCTCTGCCATGACCATTTGGCCACCACAGTGCTATCTCTGCAGCTTCTCCCTCAAACCCAAGAGCTGAAATAAGCCAGTTTACAAGAAAGCAGACACCCGCCTGCTCCTATCTTCCCAACAAATGCTCCCCATGCCGCTAGACCATGGTGGGCACCCACCCACCCCATCAATATGCAGAAGACAGGCGATGGACACATCTCCCCTCCACCTATTTAGGAGCTTAATTTGGGACAGTCTTTTTTTTTTTATGTCCCTCCCCCCCCCAAAAAAAATCTTGCCCTACATTTCTTCCTTTCAATGCTTCACTGAAGTTATGTTCCCAGTACAAAGAAGACACGGCTGCTAGGAGGAGAGTAGGTTTGTAAATGGCCTGGACCTTGCGTATTTTAATGGTGGTTTATACTGTACATAGAACAACACAGAGCAAGCCAGGGGCAACAAACCGGGATCCTTTAAGTGAGCTCTCTCTTTCCCTTCAGGTCCTTGGAAGTTAAGGATTTAGAATTGCAATCCTCAGTATTAATTCTTCTCCAAAACGAACAGGATGTCATGTAGAGTCAAAGTATCCTGCTTACCCCAGGCAGCCAAGCTCACCATGGATATTTAACTGTTTCCCCTTATTCCACTCTGAAAAGAGGTGGCCAGCAAGAACCCCGATTACCTGGGCACACTCTCAAACACTTGTATGCATATGATGAATTTGGGTGTAGATCTAGAGACCAGTAGATACTGAAGGGATCGATAGATGCTCAAGGGAATGTAGCATCCGGTAAATCAGTCTGCAGAACTGACGGTGCTGATCAGAGATACAACAGCGATAATGTATGTGTCTGATGCAAATGAATAACAGTAATATTTACGTCACCTATCCAGCACAACCCTGTTACACAGTGTGGTTCCCTTGCCATTGCCGTACTTTCTATAATACATGAAAAAAACTCTTCATTTCATCATTGTTTTTCTGGTTTTTTCAACTAACTGAAAATATTTCACTGCCCTGCTATAACAACGGTGCATTTTTCTTTGCAGACTGGATTTCGCAAGCCATCATCTTTAAATTGCCCACTTTGCATTCAGATTCACAGTTTAATCGTTACTTGGGGCAGTTTTACTCCCAAACAGCCAATACACAACTGATGGACACCAGGAGGTACCAGTTGGTTTCCATCCTGCTTTCAAATATAGATGTAACACTTTCTTCTTCTAGGTGATCCAGTATATACTTTCAACATCAATCTCTAGGGCTTCACCAAGTTTTTCTGCTAACTTTAATACCCAGACATGAATGCATTTTGCATGTGCTGAGGCTACAGCATAAAGCCCCCAACGTTCAAGCAGAAAGTGATTCCTACCAAACCTTAACCATGCCAAACATTCAGGTTTCAGCTGGCTGCGGGCTGGCGCATCACTGTCTTCCCCTTCACAGTCTCCCCGGCAAACGCTGCGAGGAATTGACAGAAGCTTTTGGGCAGAACAATATCAGTTGCCTTTGGTAGCCTCTCCACTTCCACACGGACGAGTTTGACCAAAAAAAAAGGGGGAGATCAGATATTAAGTTTCATCCTAAATATTAAAAATTAAAATGAAGGAGCCTTTTTAGATATGGCATTGGTAGCTCTCTGTAATTAACCTAGCCTCCTCCCCAGAGAAATCTGGGTTTAATTTAATTTTTAGACGAGTGAGGAGCATTATTTATTGGTTTGTTTCAGGAAGGCAAGCACACCAGCAGCTTTGGAAGAAGTCAGAACTTTTATTTTATTTTTTCTCATGTTGGTTTTGGAGGTTGAAGGGCAGAAACTTGGATAATGCATAGGACATAATTTAAAGGTAAAGATAGGGGATGCAGACCAAAGGGGAAGACCCAGAGACCAAAAAAAAAAGCAGAAGGAGCAGACTTTGAAGGATGCAACTGATGCCAACAATTAGATATTGTCTGAGCTACATCATCCATGATGGGCAAAGACATTGAACCAGATTCAACCATGTCCTAAGACATTAGGGAATACATTAGCGTATATGTTGCACATGTATCATATGTTCCCCTCTGCTGGGGACTGGATGGCTTGGGCCAAACTCTGTGATGCTGGGCATGGGTTACAAGGGCTCAGCAGCTCCAAAAATTAAGTCTGGTTTTGGGATTAAACCACAGAAGGCACAATGTAAAGGCACGGTGTTTCTGCAGCTCTTACCACAGGCTTTGCTTTCCAAGATTGTGAACCATGGCCCTGGCAGGAGTGCTACAAACACAATTTAAGGTTGAGATGCTTTTTCTGCATTGCTATCTAAGCGGGACCGAAAAGGGCCTTACAAACAGCCCCAAAACATATTTAATTCAGCGTTGGGGAACGAACGTGAGAATACTTTCAAATTTCTATTTCAATATTTCCTTACGAATAGGTATCTATATTTGTAACACGGCAAAGGAGAACCACAGAGGTTTTTTTCACCTCTTGCGGAGCAAGATAAGAGCCGAATCGACCAGATGTTTTGCAGGAAACCTCAATTTATTGCTTACACTAAACCTTGCACAAGCCAACCATGCTGCCTCGGATTTGTTAAAAGGGCCAGAGTGGGGATCTCTGCTGGTTTGCAGGTTTTTATAGACAGTGGCACAGCTCATTTCTTAGCTGCTTCCTACCCAAGAGGGGACCTCACCCCTGGCAAGGCAGACATCATCCCAGCTCTCCCTGTAAGACCGCTGTATTTATAGAAAGCTTGCACCCAGAGGATGAGCCAAATGGGAAAAACAGGCTCCCTCTTTTGCAGGTGCTATAATTGTGCCTGTAAGTGCTGCCATTGACACTTCTAACTTCTAATTAGACTTACAAATCAAGCACTGGGATGCCAACATGGTTTCCCAGCCTAGAATAGCAGTGGCACTCACAGCCTTTTATGCTCAGACCCGTTGGGACAGGACCACGGTGAAAAGACAAGAGGTCTGGGCAGGGCTGCCCGTGTGAGCCAGGAGATTTTAGAAGGTCTTGTCCCCACCTGGGAACTGCTTTTGCAGTTGCAGAAGAGATGAGCCTACAGCGACACACCACCCGCAAAGCCCAGCGCAGAAGTCGGGGTGTCCAATTCCCTTTTCCTTAGGAGAATTCACAGCCCTGGTACAACACAAGTCAGATGATACCGTCCCTGGCTCTGATTTTACCAAAGCTCTGAGCATCCACAGCTCCCACTTAACCCAGGAACTACTTGGCCTCTGCAGAACTGGGCCTGGTGACAAAAAAAAAAAAAGTATGCTCAGTTGGAAGAAGAGGAGGGTTTCAAGAAATTCTTCCTCTGGAAGTGAAAATACCCAGAAATAGACTCCTAAAACTAACACAACTTACTCAGTGTAAATATTATGTTTCCAAGGTCCAGGTCTGAGACATTCAACTTTATGCTGTTTTCAGTTTTTTAATATATATATATATGTATGCATAGTTATAAAATATTCTATATTCTCGAGCATCCCACGTGATGGCCCGATCTTACTGCGATGCACAGCCATAGAGTGGTTAGCAATGTCATAAATAAAAAAAAAAACACAGTGAAATCAAAAGGTCACTTGCATAACTGTCAGGGAAAGCAGCAGTGAAATGATTTACAGACAGAGGAAATATAATTCGGCAGCGAGGAATTCCTTTGGCAGTTAATAGAATTAATTCAATGCAGCCCATCGTGGGTTTAGAGAGGGAGCCTGGAGTGAAAAACAACTCTTTAGGAACAGGGATTCAAGGCCAGCCAAGAAACTTAAGCGTGCATTTAATGGCCAACCAAAACCTTTTGCTTCAGGATCGAGGTGGAGATGCAAGCCCAAAGCTGGGGGATGCCCACGCCGCCTCCCAAGCACACCTCGCTGCTGAGCCACCCATCAGCAACACCCAAAAGGCAACGGGTACTACGAATCCCATCACGTCACCCAGCCAGGATGCATCTGCGCGGCATCCCCCAGCAAGGCTGTTCCTGGAGGTAATGCAATTCTTGAGTTGTTAAAAGGTGCACGCACAGCAGAGGGGGAAAAAAACCAATAAGCACTTTAAATACTAATAGTTTAATAGTTCTTTCATTTAAAACCGTATCTTTAAGTGCGTAACAATATGTCATTTTATGTATGTCCTATAGTCAAATTACAAACCCATGTGCGAGCGCGAGCTTAAGTGGCATTTAAAAATAGCCCTGGCTATTACTGCTAGCACATAATAAATTACCGATGGAGCATTTAGCTCTGCCTACCACCCGACAACCTTGTTTCTGAGCGAGCGGGACACAAGCTGGAAATAAAGCAGGTGAGTGCCCAGGGAGCGCCGGCTGCCTAAATTGGGAGCCTGCCCCCCAAAACCCTACCTTGGCCAAATAAATAATCCTGGGAGGTCAGCAAGGGACCCCACCCTGTATGTCCACCCTTCCTGAGCCATCCTCCCGTGAAGTGACACCCATCATCTTATTTTATTTTTATTTTTTCCCCCCTTCCTTTCAGCTTTGAATGGCAATTAGGAAAAGGTTAACCGAGTGCCTTTCTCCCAGGAATCCTCTTCCTCCTTTCAAAATAACAGCGTTAGCAAAAGAAAATCCCAGATTAGGCTAACAGGTAGGAGCGTGGTGCAGCCCTGGGAGATGCTGTTGGAAGTGGGGAGATTGGGAGAATCATCCCAGCGGGAGACTAATACTCATCATTTGGAGCTGCAGCTGAGGCCCATTTGAGTGACAGGCAGCCGGGAGCTGAAAGAGCCGCTCATATCCCACAACTGCTGGCATGCAGACTTGAAAGAGATTTATTTCAGGATAATTAGCTGGGAGTATTAAAGGTGGCAGGAAAGATCTGCAATTACTGTTTAGCAAACAGAATGGAGGCAAAGAAGAAAAAAAAAAAAAAAAAAAAAGAGGAGCCAAAAATGAAATTAAAAGACCCAAATATTTCTCCACTTGAAAGTTGTTAAATAATTGAAAAAGTTCAAAGCAACTTCATTGTATTCAAAGTCGTGAATTTGGGGGGGAGGCAGAGCTCCTTTACATGCAACCAGCCAAGTCTTTTCCAAGACGGAGATTTGCAAAGGTGATGGTTCCCAACATATAGAGCAAACAAGAGCTGCCTCCACCTTCCTCCCCCTTTGCAGACCCCTTCAGTGGCACCAAAATGTTTACCCTGATAGGATATATTCACTGAGCTAAAAACAAAATATACACACATACGCTATATCTCTGCATGCTCAACTGTCAAGAGTTTTGATGTGGAGTTTTAAGGTGGTTTTTTGTTGCTGCTCTTTTCCAGGGCTACAAATTTCCCTTTTTCCAGCAAAGATGATGTGTTCTGCAGGAGTTAATTTGAGAAAGGGGGGACCGCTGGTAGTAACAAATATCTTAAAGCAGAGGCACACTGGAGTATGTCTGGGGAGATTAGAAAAAGACTGAATATACGGGAATTGGTGGTGCAGTTTTCCCTTGTAACAGACATAGCAACATAGGTGCTGTCTGCATTTGGGGGGGTTGAGGGGGGCAGGTGCCTGCTTCTTAAAGGAAAAAAAAAAGAAAGAAAAAAAAAGAATTTTCTCTGTGGAAACCAGGCTGACTTCGAAACCCAACCAAGGCTTGGAAATGAGAGTCTTCAGCCTGATTCATTCTTTCCTTATATCAGCCCAGAAGCATCTCTATTCACTTCCGTCCACGTACACTGGCAGTTGCTGACATCACACATGAGCGCGTTTGTGCCAAATGTAAATAAAGTTCACCCAACACACACACAGCCTCAAAACATCCGAGATTTCCATCAGGCTTCAAGACTCATTGTTGCTGAGCCTCACGCTGCTCTTTCAAAACAAGGGGCCTTTTCTGCATCTTGCTCAATGATCTACAGTCCTCTAAAATCATCTATTTATTTATGCTCTATTCTGGGATTTGCCCTCTGCGATAAAAAAAAAACACACACCCAACACTGCTTGAATTGTGTGGAAATAACAGGGTTGCCTGGCCCACTTTGCAGAGGTTAGATAAAGACAGGGAAAGCCAAAATGATTTTTAGTTGCCCGGCACCGGACCCGCAGGGGAAGAAAAGGAAAAGCCAAATAAAGTAACGAGATGGGGGCTTCTTTGCCAGATCGGGCATGCTGCAGTGCTTGCTACACACAAGAGCACGGTCTGGGCTAAGATGCAGGGCAAAAACCAGAATATCTTGGGTAAAGCTGGTCATGACTTCCTTTTTTTTTTTTCTTTTTAATGGAAAAAACCCCAACACTTCACTAAATACACCAGTTTCAACACGACTTTCACAGAGGAAAGTTTCTCAGCTCCAGGATAAAGTTTCTGCCCCAAAGAAACGAGATGAAAAGTCATCTGAGAATAGCCGAAAACAAGTCATCGAGGACATTCCCCTGGGTTATGAGAAACCCAGTTTCCAACCCCCATTTTTGCCTGCCCATCACGGCCAAGGGCAGGCAGCTGCTGGCCCCACCGTGACCAGCTGGGAGCTAGGATGTCCTGCCTCTCCCCATGCCCAGAGCAAAACATATCTCATTTACGGCACTTCCATGGAAAACCCTCCTGGCTTCATCGCCCATCACGCTGTAAATCATGAGCTTAGGGAAGTCACTTGGGCTTGGGATTTGCTAGCCCATGTCAGCGAAATGAACAATACTTATTTATGTTAAAGGTCTTCACCCAGTGCTTATAGAAAGTCTCTGACCTCTGGAAAGCTGCTATAAACAGAGTTTGTATAGGATTTTTCTCTACTCCTCTGGAAAGCAAAGGCCATTGTTTTCACATTTCCTTGCTCTCACCCCTCTTGCTCCCAGGCTGCGATCCCAGGTCTAGCAGCTGCCCCCCTCGCTTCTCACGTGGGATACCCCACAGGGGATCCAACCCAATTCAAACCTCCCACGGCAAAGCCAAATCATGACCGGCCCTCATCCATATCACAGCCTATGCAAATCCCAGCACCCTCCTCACTGCAAAAAAAAAAAAAAAAGGGTCCTATAAAGTGACTTGCTCTCCTTGGAGGGACCACCAGGGCTTTTCAGGAGATGCTGGAGGAAACACCATGTACCTGCTTTGCTGCTCAGAGTGGTGACAAGGAGAGTGAGAGCACATCATCCCCTGGTGCAAGTGCCATGATGCTGCCATCCAAGCACACTGGTCAAGTGGCCCCAGATCGGGACCGCATGTAATGGACCCATGTCCCCACCGCTTTCTGGTAGTACCTCCCTCCCTGGCCTGGACAAACCATATGATTTCTCCACCTCCGCTCCCTAGTATGTAAATCAGAGGATGATATTCCATCTTCCATTCTTGGGCAGATTAATTATTTAATATTTGTAAAGCACTTCAAAGATGAGAAATGCTAAGCATTATTATTACCCACATCAGTGGGATGACGAGGGCTTTATCTCATCTTTATAAACTTCCCAGGGAAAAACCAGGGAACGTAACAAAAACCATCTCTGAATGCAGGAGATGGGGAAAGTGCTCAAGTTGCTTTCCAGTCCAATGCCTACAAACCTGAGCAGGATTGGCCCTTCAACACTTAGGTTACACCAATATCTCCAAAATAATGGGAATAATCAAAGATATCTGATGGGGTTGGAAGTCCATGCCTGTCTTTTGCTCAGGAAGTGGCAGGATGACTTTGCTGGACCAAAGCGAACAGTGACATCCAAAGCAGCCCATGGCATCCAAAGCAACCAAAGGCATTCAACAGGGTGGGGAGGTTTGCTGCACAAAAGCTGGTACATAATAGACAAGCAGGAAAATCAGGAGTGCCCCTTCACGCACTCCTCACCATGCAACCTTCATCATCCTCACCTGCACCCTCTGCATCGGCAGCCCATGCTGAAGGGTCAGGGAAGCCTATGTTACGCGTCAGAAAGGATCTGGAAATATTCACATCATCTTCGCCTTTTAATATCAGCACACTTACCGTCTGAGTTTGGCCTGCAACCTGTTCACACATTAAGCTACTTAGAAAGCATTTTCTTTTCACTGTCAATCTTTGAAGTAAATATAAAATATTTGTATTTTATTTATTTTAAGGGGCAGAACCACAAGCACAGTTCTTCTGGAATACTTGGTGGAGTGTTACACCCAAAAACCCCCACATTTTTAATTAGCTTCATGTTTATGAAGCACCTCAGCTGAAGGTGTAATTAAAAATACGCACAGGAGAATATAGAAACACACTTTCTTCCACAGGATGACAACCAATGATAAACCCAAATCACAACTATTCTTATCACAGAAACTATTAACAAGAGACAAACACAACACACCATATATTTCTGGGCTCTAACAATATAACAAACTGCAAACAACTTTCCTTTAAATATTTCCCAGTGCCTTAAGCCTCCAGAAATGGATTTCCTCCTCCGCTCAGTTTTGCACAAGCATTTGGTGCCATCCTCTTCATGCTGTACCGATGAAATAACAATTTTTCAGAGCGCCTAGTCCTTCCTTGGTTCTCCCAGTTGACAAAGACACAATCATCAATCTGGGAACTGTATTTAAAAATTGCACCTGCCTGCTATAGTAAATCCATGGCATGTTTTTTTAGATGATAGATAACATTATTATTATAGATATTATTATTATTATTACAATAGATAATATTTCCAAGGCAGAGCCCCTGGCCCGAGCAAGAGAAAGCTGTTTAGAAAATGGCAGTATTAGGTCAACAGTTCAGGACTAGGGGCAATGGGTGCAAACTGAAACATAAGAGGTTTCAGTTGAATATGCGGAAGAACTTCTTTACCTTGAGGGTGACAGAGCACTGGAACAGGCTGCCCAGGGAGGTTGTGGAATCTCCTTCTCTGGAGGTATTCAAAGCCCGCCTGGATGAAGTCCTGTGTAGATTGCTCTAGGAGAGCCTGCTCTAGCAGGGGGGTTGGACTAGATGATCTCCCGAGGTCCCTTCCAACCCTTGCGATTCTGTGATTCTGTGAACAGTTGGACTTGATCTTAAAGGTCTTTTCCAACCTAAATGATTCTATGATTCTATGGTTCTAAAAGACATTCCTGTTCAGGCGGTTGGCCTGTAAATGGGAAAAGCAACTCATCCTGATGGGACTTCATGTTTGCTGCCGCGTCGCAGGACTGCTCATCCTCCTAACAGGTTGCCAGCTGAAAGAGAAGTCTTCTCCACTTGGAGGCTGGCCCTTGGGTTGGGGATGAGCGCCATCAGTACGTGATTGAAGCCCACCTCCACACAGCCGGTGGGTCCCTGCTGCCTACCTGGGCAGGTCTTTGTGTCACAGAAAGGAAGAGAAGGGCAATGCTGCGGATGTGATTTTTGATCATCCATTTAAATATGCTGCATGCCACCCAAGGAAGTTTGAAGCACGTTGTGATTACAAAATATATCCCTGCTATATGATCACTATTGTGTGTTAGAGTAGGCTGGGCTGGGCTAGCTCTTGTGGTATGTAAGCCACAAAACTCATACAGGATCATTTTATAACTAAAGAGTAAAGAAGATACAAACCCAAATAAAAAGGTAGGATGTATTGAGGAAAATTTATACCATTCTCCTCTATATAGATGTATATTTTGATTTTTCTCATTATTTATGTCTGTGTATACATGGGAGGAAAAATATATATATACGTGAGGCATCTACCTTCTGAGATGTGAGCTCATTTTACAGTAAATCTGGGCACTATTTACAAACTGTCAGCGGGATGCTTACTCGGGTGACCAAGCACTTACAGGGAGGGGGAGGGGGGGAAAAGGGATTCTTAGAAAGTTAAATAACTGTCCCTATGCCTATGCACCAGACTCGTGCTCACTCCCAGCCATCGCCCGAGCGAGCTGTTCTTCAGTGTGAGTTGTCACTCCGGTACTAATAAAATGTGATGGTCTAATTGTATTAGCAATTTCCCATCATATTATATTAATATGCATCATACTAGTATCCATTTTCACTAATGTGACATGAAAGGCAGTAATTTGATTACTTTTCCCTATGATTACGGGGAGGGAGCTTGGCCTTCTGGATGGGCCATACTCTGGGCAGCTGGAGCATCGAGCTCCTGCTCCTGCCTCTGTCCCCAGCATGCGGCTTTGCCTTGAGGAGGTCACCTCACCTTTGGGTATCTCAGTGTCACAGCTGTTAAATACACAGTTCATAAAGTTTTGGGAAATCTTGGGTAAAAGCAGGTGTTAGAGATAGGAAGGATGGGCTGCAAGGGTCCCCATCCATCCTGGTGTTTTCCTGTATTTTCCGAAACTCCTAACTCCCATCTCTATTAAAATTAACGGAAGCTTTCATATAGCAAAGGTCTTACCCATGGCAGGTGCCTCAGCCCTGACAGTGAACATCAGTGATGCTCTCCCTGCTTATATGTTATGCCTTTTATAATACTTCTGTTCTCTTTTGTGGGCCAGCCTTTTAGAGCCCTTCTGCTATCACATTCCTTCTGCTGTGGTCTTTAAAGAGGCAAATACAGATGCTTATAACTCAGAAGTGGCTTGCATAATTACACGCTTTGAGGACAGCAATGTTATGCTGTAGATTTCACTCCAATCCAAAGCTCAGGGTTTCTTGTCTTGTAGCCTTGAACAAATACTATAGCACCAATGTACCAGGGCTACAGCTGTAAAATGGGAATAAGAATTTTTTTTTTCTTTTCATGCTTTGCAATTTTTTGTAGCAGAGACTGTCTTATCATGGCTATTTACTGTCACTAAGGCAATCCTGACAGGTCCACAGCACAAACAAGCAAGCCGGCACCCTCTCCATACCAGCAGTCTTTAGAAAACACGCTACAAACTCATGATGTAGCCACCACTTCTCTTCCTAATTAAAGAGCTGACAGCACTGGAAATATTTCTGCAGGACCACTCACCGGATTGGGTAAGGGAGGAGATGCACCATGATCCCAGGATGGGTGTGCAACCTCAAACTGGCGAGGAGCTTGTTGGTCTGGCAACCCACCCAACTCCACGGCAAGGACTTCTGTTAAATCATGCAAGTTTGGACAGTCCTGCGACACCGCTGTGCTCCCCTGCCCAGAAGGATAGTCAAAACTCATCCAGCAGCTCCGTTTACTGTAGAACAATAAACCATGGGAGTGCACCATAAATCCCAGTAATGTGCTCAGAGGAAGGCAGCCGCTCCGAGGTCAGAGTCGGAGCTTCTTGGGAATTTTCAGACAAAAGATTTTTCATCAGAAATTGCTGATTCACTGAAACTGAAGCTTTTCTATACAACAAACCAATCTTGCTGAAGCTTTCATTAGGGAACATCTCCCTGGCCCCAGATAGAATTAATGACCGCAAGAAGAGAGGCAGAAGCCTCCTCTGAAATGACCGGCAGCTTTCACCTGGACCACAAGGGACCAGTATCAGCACTGTCCTGCGCATCCCATCGGCCCACACACACCATGATGGGGCTGTCCCACCGCCCCCCTGTCCAGAGCCACTGGGCCTCCTGTAAGAAATTAAATAGCCATTTATCCTGGGAGAGAGGTGCTCTGTACCAGAGGTCTCCGTGAGGATGCAGGAGGGTGGGAGCACAGAACCTTCCCTCCAGTGGCAGGGCTTGTCCCCAACCAGGCATTTCTTTGCTGATGCCAAGGGGAACTGCCCCAACCGGGGGACTAAATCCACCCCTAACCCTAAAACTCACC
The DNA here is from genome assembly GCF_000687185.1 of Egretta garzetta. Taxonomy (NCBI): domain Eukaryota; kingdom Metazoa; phylum Chordata; class Aves; order Pelecaniformes; family Ardeidae; genus Egretta; species Egretta garzetta. Next base: position 2,361,428 of record NW_009260131.1, read on the forward strand.
CCCTCCAGCTCTCATTTTGCCACCCCCATCCCTCTGACCCCTCCAGCCCTTTTGCTGCCACCCACTACCTCCTGGGCACAAAGAATAACGACAGCGGAGACCCCAAAGACACGAGCTGGAGGCATGACCATAAATCCTGCTCAGCTCCAGGTCCCCAGGGATGCAGCGTGTTTTGGCAAGCCAGATATGCAAGCCAGGGAGACAGAGTGGGGACCAACGTATTTATCTCCCTTCTTCATCTTTCAGAATTAACCCAAACCAAAACTCCCTTCAGGCTCAGAAAAGTTCACTTCGAGCTCCTTTAATGGGGATGAATAACACTCGCACCTCCAAGCAGCCCCCAAGGCAACAGCACAGACAAACACCCATTCCCTGGAGCATCCCTGCTGGGCTCAGCCACCCCATGGTGCCCCCACACCATGCCCTGGAGGGTACGGAAGGGGTTAACAGCCTGGCCTCCCAAACCAGCAATGGTTATTTTTAATGTATCAGGGGAAGGTATCTGGACCTCCACTATTTTCAGTAGTTTCCCCCCTTTAATTCTCAGCAGAAACGTTCCCAAAACTGAACCATCTGGCCTTAAATACCTGCTCACACATGTCCCAATGGACACACGTCCCCTGTGCACGGTGCCCAGACCAGGGTTACCGGCCCCGGTTTCCCTCCATGGGCTCCTTACTTCTTGTTTGTGGTTAAAAAGCAGAAACCCCTGAATGCCCCAGGATGTCCCTGCAGTGCTTCTGGCACGCTCAGACACAGAAAGTACCGCTCACCCTGGGAGGCTGCCTCCTCGCAGGAGATTTACAGCCCGATTTGCACTCCAGCATCCTGAGTAGGTGCTGGAAAAAATAGGCTTGGTGGTGGTAAAAGCCATCAGATGAATTTTGCAAATCTGCTTGAAGGACTGGGAGAAAACACGAATGAGGAGAGCATGCAGCAAGCTTCACCAGATACTTTCATAGGAAGCCACACGCATTTCCAGGTGATGCAAAGCCAAGCGCATGACACCCGAGTCAGCTCCCAGAGGGTTCCTGAGTGCTTATCAATGTCCAGAAGCACAACCAAGCAGTAAGCCACTGTATCGATACAGAAACAGCCCATTTTGTTTAAAACAAATGTTTTCCCCGCCTTTTTCCTTTGAAAAATTCCAAGCCCCACCAGTGATGGGCACACAAAGGTTGGTCCCCAGGCAGGGGTGGGCTTCAGCTCTGAGTGCCTTTTCGTGCCCAAAGGAGAGGGGAAAGCAGCGGCAGAGCCAAGGTGCCGCTCCCAGCGGGCTATCGGGTGCTGCCGTAATAAATCAAAATCAGTTATGGGAAATGTAAAATTATCATTTGGAAATCACTCTCTCTGAATAATTCAGTCATTGACTTTCACATCAAACAACCATTCCAGCCACCCACACACACAGTTCAGTCTCCTGCTTAGTTTTAAACTCTCTTTAATTATCGGCATTAACCTATCGCATTACTATTTCATCCGTATTTCATGCTGGGGGAGGGGTCAGCAGTTTGATAAAGCACAACGAACTGGAAGACTTTGAGCTGTCCTTCTGCTCCTCCTGCCCAACTTCACCGGGCCGCCTCAGCCCCAGGCATGAGCAAGGACAACCCAGCCACAAGCTCATCTCCAGCATCACTCAAAACATTTTAACGGGGAGTGGCATACCTGTCCCCAGCACGGTGCAGCTTGGCAGGGGCCAGTGCCTCCAGATCCCCCCCAGCCCTAAATAGAGAGTTTCCCCAACTAACACGTGCTCTTCGCTCCTGCACGCCATGCCAGGATGCACAAGTATCCCTTTCCAGGCTGGTTTTCAGGAAGGCTCTCATTAAGCAGCAAGGCAGACCGGCCCCGCGTAATCGCCTTCTCTCAGGGTGTTAATCACATCCAGCAAGCAGGACCCCCACCACGTACCCACCTCAATTAGGATCCCCCCATCTAACACCCCAAACAGGCCAGAAGTTTAAAAAAATATATCCAGACCAAAAGTTTACCCACTTTTCTTTTTAGTTCTTACTCTCCCTGCACTTTGACAACACGTTTAAGTTAGTTTCACATTTTATTTGTCTACTGAGCTCCCTAAGTTAGGGAAATTAGTATTGTGCGTGCAGTTTGATTTAATTAGTAATTGGGGAAATAGGTCTGGCATGTTTCATGGAGGCTTGGGGAAATTGTCAATTAGCATTGTGTTAATTGGTGTCTGCTGTCCTTGCTTTTTAGTTTTTAACCCCTTTTACCTTGTTCCCACTTTCGGTATGTAAAAAAAAATAAATGTGGCTGCTTATTATTCTTTAAGTAAAGGATTAATTGCTTGAATTCCTGCCTGTGCTGGGTGCCCTTTTCCCCCTTGCATGGCGGGATTTGTGCGTGTCCTCCAGGCACTGGTTTTGGAGACTGTGGTGGAGTTATCCCCCTGACCTGGCGTCACTCTGCCCGGGGCCAGGCTGGGGTCTCTCCCCTGCCACCAGCACCTGCTGCTAAACCATCTTTTCCTCCTGGTGCTTACTTGCCTTTTCCTTCTCTCACCTGTGCCGTTAATCATTCACTCCAACAAGCACTGAACTGCTTTACAATTTACCAAGCAAAAATTTGAATAAAGATGAGCAAAAAAGAGGGAGTTTGCCACAAAATTAAAAAAGTAAACTTTGATGCATGAGACATCAGCCAACAAAAGTGAAGGGCATTCACTTCAAAAGCTCACACTGCGCTCTTTAATTTGCAGTACTGTATGTCCAGTGATAAACCAGAGGTTTGCATCTCTGCCTGGCGGGAATAATTAATTAATTGTTAATTGTTATTAATAACTGAGGTCCTGATCCCGCAGGCAGACACGCATATGCTTAAGCTTTAGGACATCCGTGCACGCGAGGTTAAGGCACTTGCAATCACTTCCAGGAGCAATGCTTCCAGAGCCTGAGAGCATTTTAAACAAATACATTTTCCCAGCCCACACAGAGCATCCCGGCAGAGGAGCATCCCAGCGGAGAGCAAGATCTGTGATTTGTGACGGCACGAGCCTGCACCGAGCTCAAACCTTTCCTTTCAGCGCCCCAGCTGGAGCCTTCCCCAACCATGCACAATTTTGGGTGTCCAGCTGGCACCGTGCTGGGCTCCAGCACCCATCCAGGTACCCGGTTGAAACCCCCCACCCCAGGCTGGACCCCCATAGCTACCTCCTCAAGTCTGGCTTTGGGGAGAGCCACTAGCGATGCCCAGGGGGGGATGCTCCCGAGTGCCGGGGAGGCTATTTATGCACGAGCTTGGCAGGGAGCCAGGCAGAGCGAGCAGGTCTAGGAATTATTCAGAGCACAATTAAAACACATCTTGCCAAGCAGGGGCATTTGTATGGAAAACTGTGGAGGAAAACTCCTCCTTTGGTCCCCAGTTTGGAGGGGAGGGCCGTATGGGATTGACCAGGTTAAATTAGCTCAACTGCCTCAAAATCCACCTGGTGTTTCCAAAGCTGGGGCAGAAGGAGCACAGACTTGGGCTTCACTTTCTTTTTCCAGTGATTTCCAGTGAGCTCTGCCTCTGCCCTTCAGTGGGGACTGTGGTTTACCTTCACAAAGGACCTCTTTATTTATTGTCCTAAAAAAACCCAACAACATCATTGGCTTTTGTCATACCAAGATAACCCAGGAGAAGCTGAGACTGAAGGAGTACAAGCATAGAAAAAGGTACAAACACCACCCTAGAGCTAAGCCAGCTGCCAGAGCAAGTCAAGAGAGAAGAAAATGCTCAGCACCACATTTTACCCCAGGGTGTGCCGCCAAAGCCACCAAGAGGCATGGCACACCACGATGGACTGCACTTTGGACAAGCACAGGTGACAGTTCATTGACCGACAACTAGGAGTACAAGGAGCTCTTAATCGCCTCATCCCCTTAGAAATAGGAAATAAAGACCCCACTCTCCTCCCCTTGATGAGGTTCTGGTCCTTGCTCTGACAGGGTAGGTACCCAGGGACTGGCTGGGAATGGAGAATGATCCCAACTACCTGCTCTCAGAGCAGGTAGTTGGGATCTGGTGATGCCCACACCAACGGGCACAGCAAAAGATCACAGAATCACAGAATGGCAAGGGTTGGAAGGGACTTCAGGAGATCCTCTAGTCCAACCCTCCTGATAAAGCAGGTTCACCTAGAGCATGTTGCACAGGACATCATCCAGGCGGGCTTTGAATATCTCCAGAGAAGGAGACTCCACAACCCCACTGGGCAGCCTGTTCCAGCGCTCTGTCACCCTCAAAGTGAAGAAGTTCTTCCACACGTGCAACTGAAACCTCTTATGTTTCAGTTTGTGCCCATTGCCCCTTGTCCTGTTGCTGGGCACCACTGAGAAGGGTCTGGCTGATCGAGCCCTGCAGGGTGTCATCAACCAATGACCAACAGCAGGATCCGCAACCCCTAGCAAACATAATCTGCAGAACTAGGGCCTCTCTCAACCATCAAATGATGCTGTTTTCCCAGGGAGCTCCACTACCCGACAGAGTGATCCACCTGAGGAGCCGAATATGGGAGTTGAAGGAGTCAGCTCCATATTTGAGGGGGTAAATGCAACCAACCCATAAGAAGGTTACAGGGTTTTTAAATGATATTTGCATAGAATTAGAAAGTAATAATTAAAGTAGTGAATCATCTGAAAGGCACTATACTAATACCATCTTCACAATAATTATCTCACCAGAATTTCAGAGGCTGAATTATTTTCTATTGGATTTACAATTAATTTTGTAAAAATAACAAATCCTCCCTAAGAGAGACTATAGTACTATAATGATAGCACTTGAAAGTGCCATGCAGTCATTAGCCAGTTGATCTTCACAACACTAATGTAAGGTAGGAAAGCATCGTTATCTCCATTTGGGAAGCGTCTAGACAAGGGAGTCAAGTCCCACTTTCAACCAAAGCTGAGCAAACTCTTCCCAGTCATCTCACAGAGTTATTAATCACCTGGAGCACCCAGGACGCACACATTTTATCCCTGGTCATGTTTAAGACCGTATCGGGTCCTTGGCAAAGCACAAATTAAAGCTCATGTGAAAGTTCTGGCCATCAGTCCTCTCCGATCTTCAGGTGCTTCTACCATAGCATCTCCATCCTGGCACAACCACTCTCAGCCATCCATATCTGACAGTGACTTGGCGAAACAGGTCTTACTCAGAAAAAGAGGGTCAGGAAGAAACGGCATCTCACGGGGAAGGGAGGACAGCCATGGAGGGCAAACACAGACAGGAGGATGAACCCCAGTTTGTTATGGGCTTCTCTCAACCAGATCTTCAAACAAAAGGGGAGTCTTTCTTCCTACCATCCAATAATAACGTCTCCCAAATTAAAGCATCCCCCTCCAAGCCAGCATACGGGGCTGTGGTTGTTAGGGGGAATCTCTGGTGATACCCGTAACATCCTGCGCACTCCCAAAACCTTACCCCTTCAGATATTCTCAGGTAGTAGCAGGGGCTTAGAAAGCCGAGCTGTCGGAGAGGATCACGGATGTGCTCAGATATGTATTAATTAGAATTCCTGCACAGTTTTCTTCTGTTAATTATAGCTTAATTTGATTGCTTAATAGCTCTGGTTTTTGTAATGTTTAGCACCTGTTGTAAATTGCACAAGATAAATCGTCTTCTACCATCTACTCTGTTTACTCCTAAAATTTTGCATTTCCCTTTCAGCTCCTGGCTTTGGATTTGAGCCGTCGGCTTTTCTCATCTTTGGCCTTTTCACCAAAGAAATTTTCTTTTTTTTTTTCTTTTTTCTTTTGCTTTTTTTTGTCCAGCAAGCTATTTAACCAGTGAAGTGGGTTTCAGTTAAATACCTTCTTAAAAGCTACCATTTCAAAAAACATTAATGGGTAAAGAGGAATATCCGCACACCGTAAAGTGTGCAAATGTTGACCCATGGTATTATACAGACTTTCACTTGTGGGTCATCCTTCTTCATCGTTGTTGTTTCCTTCTCCCTTTCCAAGGCGAGGGAAGGGGGGGGCATTCATCCTTCTCTTACAGGATTATTAGACAGAAGTGGAGGCCCTGCATCATTAACTGATTCCTTCCATACATTGTACTATGATACAATTTTTCAAGGCTGTGCATAATTGTGTTCCCTGTGCCACTGCTCTATGTTCTGTCCTTGTCATATTGTCATTGAAGGCTGATTCCACCCTCTGTAATTGGAGATGTTCTACTTTTGGACAAAGGTGTGGGGGCAGCTCAGGGGAACAGCGCTGACATTTACTTCATCAATTTATTTTTATTGTTCCTACATTTATTGCAGCTATAACAGCCCTTTAATAGTTATATCTCCTCCCTGTAGGGTATTCTGGTATTTGAAATTTTTTTAACTCATTTGTTCTCATAGATAACAGTAAAGTGCATTTCACGCTAACCTTTAGGTTTCAATCTTCTCTCTTTCTTTGGCTCCAAAGCAGTTGCAGCTTTAAACTTTTACTGCGTTGTCAGTCTAAAGGCCACCACCACGGAGTCCATTCTAGCACTGGAGTAACCACAAATTAGTGGTCCTGAAAATTTCAGGGAGGCAAGTCCTAAACCCAGAGTGCAGCTATTATCATAATTCAAAATTGGCCGTCCTTTAATAGAGGGGGAGAAAAATACAGTAAATACTAGCATTGAGTCTCCTTTTACAGTCTTCAGTCAAATAAGGGGTGATAATTGCATCTTTATGACTGACCAAGTAACTGACTCCACCACCTCCAAGCTCCTGTCCTTCGGTACCTGCAGAGGCAGTAAATGAGTTCAATATTTAGACAAAACCATGCCTTCATCTGCAGATTGTCCCCTTCCCAGGCAGACCTTTTCTTCTCTCTCCAGTTTTACCACACTTGCTGCTCAATCTGCAACTTAACAGCACCACAGATTATAAATGATTTGTAATAATTAACATGCAGGTGGGTTTCAGCAGGTACTTTTCACTATTCAGAGAAACCCATCCCTAAAATTTCAAATATGAGTTCTCCAACAAATGATGTCAATCACAAGTGGGACCTGACCCTGTGCACCAGTTTCCCAACTCAGGGTCCACGGCATCACCCAGCACCAGCCAACACCTACAGCAGCCAAGGACAAGCGGTGCCACCCGGTTGCCTCCAACACACAAGATCTTCAAACATCAGCAAAACCGCCACCGCTACACAGGTTTTGCTCCACTGACACAGAGAACAGTTTTGCAGCACCAGAGAAGAAACCTGCACCAGCCATGAGGTTCATGTAGGCAAAGGAGCTTCCTACACATGACCATGTGTGAGGACCTCATCCAGACTGGCACGCATCCAGGAAGAAAACGCACTTTTCTGCAAACACCAAAATAAATTCTACACTGCCACCATAGGAAAAGCCAGTTGTTTGCCTTTTTTTTTTTAAAGGCAGCTCATAGCAAAACCATTTCTAACCCCACCTCCCTGGCTTCACCCTGTTGTTGCACTGAGATGCTCTTTTTCCTCAAAGCCTCTTCTCTTAAAGGTGCTGCCAAGAAACAGCTTAATTAAAGCAAATGGAGACATTCAGAGTGAGAACAAATAGGCCAGGGAGATAAACTAGAGGTGAGACAATAAAGGATAAAGAATGAGGACTCAAACCAGTGGAAAAGGCCATGTTTTTTAACAGAGCTGTATGACTTTCTACCAAACGTACCCAAAGTTACCTTTTAGTGGTATATTGTACACTCTGTGGAGCATCTGCCCATCACTGCACCTGCTCATAAGGCAGCAGATATCTAGATATTTTGCTATAGTGGTAGTACTGGCAGTGTTTCCTAGAGCATTAATAGTGTGAAAGCCTGAAGGACTGTCCCCAGCTCTGCCTTTCTGTGAAGTGTCTGATCCTGCTCTCCCCTCCCTAGGGCTCTGCACCTTAGCAGTGTCAGTGCACAGGACCCACAGGAGACCTCCAGCATGTGGGACACAAGTTAGTTTTAAAATACTTTGCAGGAATCCCAACAAGTTGCTTGCTCAAAAGATTCAAGCGGATGTGCCTGGTCAAAACTGGTGATGCTGCCCTCCCAGTTACACCACTGAAATCAGGAGTCATTCCTCTGAACTCAGTGACATTACTGCACCAGGACAAAATCGGTGGGAATTAATTAAAAGAAAAAGCTATCAGAATTTATTGCCTCCCTGACATGGATAAACACTCACCCAATGACACCCACCAGAGGCAATAGGATTAACTACCTGCATCGGCGTTTGACCCCAGAATAACCTAGGAACACAACTCCTACCTTTCCAGGGCTAATTTTTCAAAGCAGTTTTAGCCCAGCCTCTGACTTTTTACACTGTCATCGTGCATGCACCAAGTTGGGTTCATGCACCCATGTGTGAGACATTGCAGCCCAGACCCATCATGGCTCACTGGGGGCACGGTACCACTCCTGATAACGTAACCCATGTGTTTGAGAGACTGGAATTTTTTTTCCTTTTAACAGATCAAAACTACTCCTGTAGAAGAAATATTTAAATACTCCTGTATTTAAATTTTGAGACAAGCTATCAGCCATACAGGAAGGTTGCAACCCTACAGCTTCCCCATCCAAAACACCCTGGAAAGGGTGCGGTGCTCTCCTGGATGGGCCATTACTTGCATGAGCCCGACAAAGAGCTTCTCTCACTATGATTAAAACTAACCGAGGCTGGTAGGAACAAGTGTAATTTAAAGCACAGTTTCAGTGTTATTGGTGGAAGCAATATTTGTATATTCGCTTCTCGGGAACCTTAGTGACACTTATTTACAAAATAAACACGAGGGGGTGGGGGAAGAGGGAGGAAGGAGTGTGAACAGCAGCTTTCTCATAATTTTTAGACTTCATGTCATCCAAATACTTCCAGGAAGTCATTAAAAAAAAAAATCATGTGAAAAGAGAAGGAGATTTTCCAAAAGCTGCTGAGAAACAGAGAAAAAAAATACCTACATTAAATTGCTGTCATTGCAAAAGTCTGTATTTTCAATTAAGTCAAAGCAAGTTTTCAAATATTCAGTTTGAGAATTACCATGCTTTGATTTTTTTGATGATGTGCTTGCGCTTCTAGATTTTTTTTTTTTTTTTGAAAAAAATTATTTTCCAAATTTAGGCAAATCCCACTACATACTTGAGCAAAGCAAGCATTTGACTCTGTGGTTTGCAGGCACTGGGATCTTGTAGCCGTTCGCTCCCCAAGGTGGAGCGGGGTATTTTTGCAGCGTCAGGGTACGTTTGCAGCGCGGTTCATTTGCTCCACGCACACGATGTGCCACGTACACACTGCCCCTTTGCCAACACAACGCCCAGGCAACCCCCTCATTCAAAAATTAAGCCAAAACCCACATTGTCCAGCCTCTGGGGAGCAACCCTGACCCCAGGATTGACTCTAATCCATGCGATCAAGGCCGGGAACAAACTCTCACGCTGCTCCTGAAAGCTGTCCCCAAAAGCAGCAGCGCTCATTGTAAAGCCAACAACAATGTGGGATGTCTTCAAAGACTGGCAAACAGTCACACATGAAGGAGAAATAATCATCCAAGCATATGTGCCCATGCCCCCCAGCATCCCCCACCATGGTGGGACCCCAAGGCCTAGCTTTCTAAGCAAACCCCACGGTGCAAAGCCAGCCACGATGCAACACCACGGCCTCATCGTTTCTTAATTAATCCTTCATCTTAGATACATCATGGCCCTGCCACAGCTTCTGCACTGCCACTTGCAATCCCTTTAACCAGTCATTCCCAAGTATTAGGGGCAATTTTAGCCTAAATAGGCAGTTATGATATTTGCACATTCTCCACATCTTTATCGTGAAATGGGAATACTATCACCAAAAAAAAAAAAAAAAATAAATTAGCCCCCCGATGGTTTCTGGCCCATGGTTTTATCCCCAGCTGCTGGATGCGGCCACAGATGCATTGAGAAGTGGAACTGTCACACAAGCAGGGGTGCAGGGGTGTAACTCGTGGTTCAGCTTAAGTAGGACAAGAGGAAAGTCAAGCCTTGGAGGCACGCTGTATTTGCACCAGCTAAGCAATGCCAGAGCATGGGTCATTCCCACCTCTGAGCAGACCAGTCCAGCTGAAATCGAAAATCAATACCCCAAACACAGAAACAGGGGCTTTTCCCCATTAATTCATATTTTTGCAGTGCTTCAGGACCATCACACACAGAGAATCAAAGGCCAAAATACCCCAAGCTTTGATGCTCTTCAGGTGCTCTGCTTCAACCAGAGCGGGAATATTTCACAAAAGGGAGATCAGTTTTATACTTATAAAAACTAATAGATAATTTCAAACATCAGAAATAAAAAGTCTTATCTTCAGCGCTTTCTCTGGGGTAGGGTTTTAGGGTTTGGGTTTCGGGTTGGTTTTTTTTTTTGAACTCTTACAGTTCCCATTTCTAGCTGTACCCCACAGAGCCAGAAAGTTTTGTCTCCCACAAAAAAAAAGAAAGTTTTGTTTTGTGGTTTTGAGGTTGTTTGTTGCTTTGTTTTAAGCAGCCCAAAGGCTCTGTTTCTCCTAAACATTCCTCTTTGCCGAGAAAGGCGACAAAAGCCAGGTAGCAAAAGAAGAAAGTGAAAGCAAAGGCAATGGGCTGCACGCAGAGTCTGTAATAAGGGGAAATGGCAATTATAACCATATTGAATTTGTGCTGTTACCCTACACTTAAGGTTATGTCATAGTTCCCATTAGGATCCTCCCTCTATTCAGATTCCAAAGGATTTAAAATTAAACCGCAAAAAAATTGCTGTCTCTTCTCCATTTGCCCTCTGCTCACAGGTAGAGCTCCTTTCTCGCTTCTCAAACTGACACTGATTTCAAGCTTTTATTAATTATTTGCAGGAGACTCTGAAAAGCAATGCCAGAAGTTGAAGCAAGACAAATTTCCATCAGCTCAAAAGCTGATCAGCTTTTCTAAAATGAAGTTTTCCAAACCGGTGGATTTTAACGCCAAGGCTTTTTTTGAGTAGACCAAGAGCAACGGTCGATTTGAAATTATGATTATGATGCCAAGACTCTTTGATGCTTGACTGATCCAAAGTTTAGCACCTTGGAGGGGCAGCACTCCTGCCCTCCAAAGATGAATTTCTATTCTGTAGTCTCCACGGGGAAGGCACCAGATACTTCTGAGCTTGAATCTCCCCACCTTAAGTCATCCCCACCACCACTTCTCCTAGAAGACATTTTTCCTTGAGTCTCCATGACATAACTTCTACCAATGCCAGTTGCCCCCCCGAAAAATTTAGCCTTTTTGTTAAAATCAGTCAAACAATTTTCTGCAGTTTGGGACATTTCTGCTTCTAAGGGTTTTTTTTTTCTTCTTGCTGCTTCCTGTTTCCCTATTTTGTGGGTTAGCACTAGTTGTTTTTGACTTTGCAGACCTTGTTCCCCCTGTCTTTTTAACTTAGTTTCCTGTTTATCAGAAATTATGCTTAATTTCACTTTTGCTAATAAAAAAAAAGCCCTCCTCATTTGTTCACCTGTAGGAATGGCCATCACAAAGGTTACCGTTCCACCACGCAGCAGTGCTGCGAAGCTTAGTTAACACTTGTGCGGTGCTTCGAAGATGACAAACCCCACAATCACTTAGTGGGGGCTTTAAATTTTTCAACTTTTAAGTCTTGTTTTAACATTATTGTTCAGAATGGTGCTTGGCAGCATATTGTGGTGCTCACTGTCACAGCACCTATCAACCCAGGCTAGCAGAGAAGATGTTGTGGAGTAGTGCACGGTCCCCATTTCTGCAGGTTGGTTCCTCATCCCCTCCAACGTGCTCCTGCCAGATCCGCTTTCTTGGAGAACGAAACCTCCAGAGCAAAACTTGCAGAGGTGACTCCAGGTATGGACCATACCCCTCACACATGCCAGGGATAACTGAGCTTGTCAGCAAAGAGGGATTTGGGAGTTTCCAGCATGGATTTGGAGCACGTACTGTTTAGGAACATCTTAGACTTGTCTTTCCCTTTTGCTACGTGTCCCTTTGTGCTTTTTTTAATTTATAATTTATTAAAGATGTCACTTGACAGGGCCCTTGTTATGCCTAGCTGGAACCTCCTCTAAAGTGCTTCCCAGTAGGCTCTGTATAACTCCCCTTTGATTACCATGCGATTAGTTTGTTCAGCTGATGGCCTTTCTTCTCCAAGATCCTCATTGTGCCTCCTGCCTCCTATGCAGTTCTTAAGAATTTAAATGAGCCGTTTTATTTCTTTCTACAAGCAAAGATCGACAAACCCAGCCCCACCCTTCTGCTTTCACTTTTAGTGTGCCTAATAAAAGTAGTGTGAGGGCTGGGTGCTGGTTTGTTGTTTTTTCATTTCCGGGGGTCGCGGCTAATGGAGAATTTTATGTTGTTTCTGACATTGTTTGTGGTGCCTCCCACTGGACTACACGCTCCTGAGGACTGAAAGACAGTGGCGTAAATGTCAGGGAAAGGCCTTTGCTGTGTCAGGTCTAATTAGACATTTGCACTTGTGGGACAAACACCTTCCTCATAAAATTCAAAGCTCAGCCTCACTTAGCGCATGCTCAGAGACACTCGCAAGGAGAAGGCATCATGAACAGCACACGGACCTACCTACATCTGATGCGATTGCTTCCAGTGTTTTAGTCCAGCCCCCACACCTCCATCTCCACTCCTGCCCCAAGATACTTCCAACACATGAAATAATGATGCCCTGTCTTTGCTCTGCTTTACCCAATTGATTTCCAGAAGTGCAGGAAATCCTCAGCTTGAAGCTCAAGACACCAAATTAAAAACCAATGAGCACAGCCAGTTCATTAACATCTGCGCCTGAGGGCCCCAGTTTTGGGGCACAGCACAGGGTGGTTCCCATCTTGCCACGCTGTATGAAACCACCAGCTGCTTGTCTAGCAACCATCCCTATGGAGAATACTCCTGAAAATGGGGACCTTGGGGCTCACCACTGTGTGCACCTCTGCCACCTTTTCTCCTCTGCTCATGCTTTCCCCTCAACATAGAGGTTTTCCTGCACATTTCAGGTTGAGGTGGACACAGGCAGTCCAAGAATAACCTAGCAGTTACCTCTCTCGATCTCAAGTCTCTACTGCCGTTGTAGACTTGGCAGGTTCATCCTAGATCCTCTTACAGCATTATGCGACTCTGACGTGTCTGATGCTAACAAAAATTTAAACAGACTGCAGATAGATCAACCACCCAAGACCTTGGACCTGAGGCCAGCAGGTAAGAGGGGAGACATCTTGCCCAGGCACCACAGACATCTCTGCTGCTAGAGCGGGCTTTTGGCAAACCATGGACCCCATCCGATGGACAAGTAGGTCCTTGCGAGAGAGCTCCCACACACCACCCAGGCAGTCTCACTAGGGTGCACGGCTGTTCTGCAGCATGGGCTTTGCTGAGTACCTCCTGCTATGATCTAAGTGGTCCGGCCACTGCTGTGCAAACATCTAATATTCTTCAGGACTACAGGAGGGAGCAGCATGCATATGCATGCTCACATGTGTCTCTGCACGCACATGCATATGTAGAAGAAATAGGGTTGTGAGCTGAAAAAATGAACTCTCAAAAAAAAAAAAAGTCTCATCTTGTCAAAGTTTTAACTTTCCCTCCTTTGTCCACCCAAATCTGAGAGAGCAGCTCCCTCTGTGGGTCTTCCTTCTCTGTTTGTTTGCTGGCTGAGGGTGTATCTAGGGAAGTGGAGGGGGCACCTGCCTGGTGTCGGGATCACTCATCACTGCTCCCTTGCAGGGCAAGGTGGAAGCTGAAGAGCACCACCACCACCCAAAGTCAAAAAGTTTGTGTTCTCCTGCCCTGTGGTTGAGGATAAAACCCAAGAAACCTCTGTACTTTCTGGATCGTTTTTTGTACAGGTATTTCATTCAGTGGCACCCAAATGCTCACATGAGTGTGAGACTCAACCACCTGTGTGAATACACCTCCATGCTGTTAACAAGCAAGAGCGAGGCATGGCAGAGTTAGACCATTGCTCAGTAAACAGAAACAAGTGGTAAAATGAACCGTGATACAGCAGCAGAGTCGCTGAGCTTTCCGCTGCACCTATGTTTGTACAGCAACAAGACTCTCGCCGGGAAGAAATGAGGATTTAGTGAAAGAACTTATCACTCAGGTGATTACATGGAGAAAATTAGCAGCAGTGCAGTCTCTCTCTACTGTGCAATGACGAGTAAATTAATAAAAAGTCAAACATATGCATTCAATAAGGCTTACCACCGTGAAAACCCTGCCTCAATAAAAATCACATTCTGACCCTTAGGTCAGATTAAAATGGTCAAAGCCCATGGTCTATTCCTTAGAAGAATGATTTCTGAGGACATGGAAGAGGGAAGCAAGCATGACTCTGCCCTCAGCACCATTAGCGGGTCTACATTCCAGGCGCCATCTTTGAAAGCAGAAACCGGGAGTCCCAGCCACACGATTGGTAGAGATAGCGTGCGTATGAAAGATCCCATGTTACATTTCATAAGAGGTGTGTTCTTAAACCTGGCATCCTGGCCAGATTCCCAGGTAACCACATGCCACCCACATAAGATGTCCTCTGCTGTTTTGAATGCATCCTGTTTTGAATGCATCTACTACTCTTTGCTTCCTGGCCAAGAGAATGAGTCTTGTGGTCTCCACCTGAAATCCTAAATCAGTTGCTCCTTCACCCTACTGCTGCCAGGGAGCTTGCACCCAGACGTGGGCTTTGTAATCACGCTCTACCGCTCCAGCAAGCCCAGAGCCCCAAGCCCCACAGGGCAGCGGCATTGCCCACTGTCGGGCAGACACTGGTTTGCAGCTGTATTTCTGCAACAGGCAAAGACATTCCTGTTCCTAGGTTGTGCAAGGTGCTTTAGGATCCCCAGATGTGAGCACTGGGGATTCAAATGTAAACCTGCTCATACACTGCTTTTTAAAATCTCAGATGTCTACGATAAAGAAGAGCAAAACCCTCCGCAGGGCCAAAACCTTCAGTGCTTTAAAACTTCAGGCAGAAAAAAATTTAAAAAAAAATATATATGCAAAGGCCAAGGGCCAGGATCACTTCTCTGCTTTGAAATTTTTAACCAGAATCCAAGGTTCCCCTTCTTGCTCCGAGCACATTGAATTACCAGACACCAGCCACCCCAACCCCACAAAGGTCCAAGTGTTTCCAGCTTCCCCTCTTCTCCCTGCTTTTGGTTGGTAACGCAGATGCTTGCACATTATTCTGAACTCCACGCCACGAAGTACGTGCGTGTCAAGGGAGGGGCTGGCGCGATATTCCCAGCCTAACACAGGAGAACAGAGATCCCCAGCTCCCCGATGACCGAGACGAGAATGTACCCTGGGGGAGTTTGCATTGATATCAGCAATACTGAGACAAAGAGGTGCAGTTGTATGAGGGTGCCCCACAACAAGGAGAGCTGTCAAAAATGGAGATGCGTATTAAAGTGGCAATCTTATTAGTCTATCTGCCCCAAACGGAGAGACCTTCTCACATCTTCCATTTTCAGCCTGCGCCACCAGGTCCAGATAAGCTCCCACTTTTTTTTTTTATTTTACAGAACTAAAAATGTTTTCAAAACTACCTTTAATGAACTGAAAATGTTCATTCGAA
>NW_009260131.1:2377167-2377763 GCF_000687185.1 Egretta garzetta
TGAGGCTGGTGGAGGGAAGGAAGTGACACAGGGTCTGCTGACCAGCGGAAGGCTGGTTTCAATCCCCCCACAGAGAAACGGAGGCAAGGAGCTGGCCAGAAAACCATAGCCAGGCAGGGAGCTTAAATTGCAAGAAGTGACCCATTTTTTCCCCCCCAAACCTCTTATTTATGGGCTGAGATACCACCCATGCATGTCCCTCCTGCCAGTCTGAACACTTTCAGCAACGCAAAAAAGATGCTCAACAGTGGCTGCCTGCATCACCATGGCCATCAGCTGGTCCTTCACGTGGAGGCGGGCAGCAGCCAGGTCACACACATCAGGCTCAAGAATGAGAGCGAGCAACGCATGCTGCTAAGTCAAAGAAATGACTTTGCAGGAGCCCAATGCCCAAACTTTGACTCTTTTCTGCAGGCCTGACCCGGCACACAGGAGCTTTCCATTCTCCAGCCCACCAGAGAAAGAAGAAGAAAAAAAAAAAGGGGAAAAAAAAAAAAAAAAAGGCCATTTTTCTAACTGAAGGAAAAGCCATGCCAAGTTCTACAAGTACCGCCTGGCTGGGTGCCAGGAAATGTGTAAATTTTCGTGAGCTTGGG
>NW_009260131.1:2382772-2383047 GCF_000687185.1 Egretta garzetta
AGAGTGAGGCTGGTGGAGGGAAGGAAGTGACACAGGGTCTGCTGACCAGCGGAAGGCTGGTTTCAATCCCCCCACAGAGAAACGGAGGCAAGGAGCTGGCCAGAAAACCATAGCCAGGCAGGGAGCTTAAATTGCAAGAAGCGACCCATTTTTTCCCCCCCAAACCTCTTATTTATGGGCTGAGATACCACCCATGCATGTCCCTCCTGCCAGTCTGAACACTTTCAGCAACGCAAAAAAGATGCTCAACAGTGGCTGCCCGCCCCCACACGCGC
>NW_009260131.1:2383217-2386492 GCF_000687185.1 Egretta garzetta
TCCCCCCCCCCACAGAAAAAAAAAAAAAAAAAAAAAGGGGAAAAAAAAAAAAAAAAAGGCCATTTTTCTAACTGAAGGAAAAGCCATGCCAAGTTCTACAAGTACCGCCTGGCTGGGTGCCAGGAAATGTGTAAATTTTCGTGAGCTTGGGCTATTTTGCCAGAAGTCTGTGATGTGTCTGGACACGACCGGTTCCCCTTTGTCAGCCCCAGCCTCACCAACCAGGAAGTTTGAGAGAGAGAGAAAAAAAACAACAAAAAAAGAAAACAGACAGACAATTCCCCCCCCCCCCCAGTAACACAATGACTCTCCTGTAATATCTTTCATTTCTGTACCAACAGCCGCAATGGTCCCACACTTCGGGGTGAGAGGGGAGGGGTACAACAGCCCTTTAATTCTTCAAAAACCAATTCTTTTTTTCATTCTCGTGTTTGCTGATAACCTCACAACCGCCCTCCCAGCTTTGCAGTGCTTATTAGCTTGGCTTGTTTCTATAAATACCAGCGTTAACTCCTTGTATTCCCCTGAGGACCGAGTTGGGAAGAAAAGGGGCATTTATGCAACTTTTCTTTTTTTTTAAAAAAAAAAAAAAAAAAAAAAAAAAAAAAAAAAAAGGCTGAGTTTCATGTAACACGCAGTTAATTGATTTACCCAGACTTTTAAGTGCAGCGCTGGAGGTATCAAACCTCTGCCCAGCCAGCACGCCCTTCCCTCATGGATTTGGGTTCAGGGGGGGAAAAATGCATTGAAATAAGTTTAGGAAACACAGATTTCACTTGGGCTGAGAGTTGGGAGACCTGACTCTGCTTGCAAAGAGCACAGCTCCGCCATGGTGAGGAAGAGGAGGATGGGGATAGGCCAAACGGGGGGCACAGGGAGGAAGGAGCAGCATCTGCTCACGCCCTCCGCTCTGCTCCACCGTTCCCGCCCGTCTCACCAGCATCTTTCACAGCATGGGTAACGTTCAAGTCCATTTCACAGCTGGAGGACACACCTGCAGAGGCGGTCAAGTGTGGACAGGGGGAAGTTTAAGAGTGAAAATGCTGCTGTTTCTCACCCCACAGACTTCAAGCCATCACCCTGGTGAGGCAGCCAACTACCAAGGTCCACAAAGCCCAAGCAGAAAGCATGAGATGCTCTGATCAGTGCACAAATCTGATCTCCAGCCAGGTGGTAACGGGTGAAAACCAGAGGGTTTCGATCCTCGGCACCCATGATTCACGTTACAAGGATGAAGAAAGCTCCTCTTCCAGGGGGCTCAATTCATCCTGGCTCGTCAATTCATCCTGGCCCTGAGCCAGCACAGCACCAAACCCAAATTCTTCAAATCCTCTCAGAAAAAAAAAAATCCTCTTTTTAAGAGTGCTCAAAGTTACACTAGGTGTTTAGTTCCAACAACTTTGAGGCTTAAAAAAAATAAATCTGTAATTATTTAGATAGCAATGTAGCTTCCACAGCAATCAACAGATGTCTTTATCTAGATCAAAAAGGAAAGAAAAGCAGACTCGGGAAAGACATTCGCTGCGTGGCTCACATCTAACCAAGTAAATTGATGTCCAAGAATTTTTATTTGTGTGCGTATATACGCAGAGAGAGTAGGCTTTCCAGGTACACACACCAGTGAGTCAAGAAGCATGTTCAAGACAGGCCAAATGATGAGAAGAAAAAAAAAAAAAAAAAAAAAAACGGAAGATGTCTAGGTGAACATATGAAAAGAAAATAATGGTGGTGGTAAAGACTATTTTGAAATCTTTAAAAAAAGCGGCCTCTCTTGAGCAAGGCAAAGCGTTCAAGGGAACTCAGCAGCACTGTTGGCACCACAGGATGTATCAAAATATTCACAGGGATGAGATGCCCTTGAGCAAGTTCTCAAGTGAAAAGGACACAAATTGCTTATTTTTCAGTATCAAGTATGCTCGTCAACCCTTTCCACCAGACCTCTTTTAATGAATATATTTAGTTAATCAGAGAAATTAGACCCCCATATCCATTAAAATTATCTTTCCCTTTACACACTCGTGCAAAAAACTCGGTCCACCAGCCAAACCACAGAGACCCTTCTCTGTGTCAGAGGCTTTTTCAGCTCCTACAAATTCCCACTGCCAGGAAACTGTTTATTCCACTTACCCAAATATTGCTTCATTTACTAAAGCTGGAAAGAAGTGAGATTACCCCAAAATCATCCTGGCTAAGAGCATGCAAGACGACAGATGCAGAAAACATGGGAACAGCAGCTTTCCAGCTACAGTGGCTGTAATGAGGCCATCTCATGGCACCAACCCAACCATTCCCCCTCCATCCAGGAAACTGCCAGGCCTTACAATCTGGGGACAGAACCTGCTCTTCAGTAGCTGCATAAAGCCTCAGGTAGACAGGAAGGCTTAGTTTTAAACAAGAATTAAAGTGTTTGCACATATACTTCTGTGGGTGAGACTTGAGAGATTTGCTGGTATGCTTGGATGTACGGCTCGTAAACAGTGCTGCCAGTTTTAGAAAGTACAGAAGAGGCTGGATTAGGGAATTAAAGCAAGCTTGTAAAAAAAAATACAATTTCTGAAGCAGCATCTCTTGACAAAGCCAACCCTCTCAAACACAGCTCAGTCCCACCCATATCATTCACCTCTAGGGCAAAAAAAAACCCCAAACCTTGGAATTGGATGGATGCACAAGCATGAACTCAAACTGGTGGCGTGTCCAACAGACCCAACTCCACGGACAACCACAAAGCACCGAAACTCCTTTCAGCCAACACCTCTTGCCTCCTGCGGCTGCAGGAAACTTGCTGGTCTTCGCTCCTGCCCCAGTGGAGGGAAGCAACACCTTTTGCTTTTCAAAGCACCAAGACTTTGTTTTCCCTGGTAGTTCTTGGGTTTCACTGACAGAAACAAGCACTTAAACAGAAAAACCCATCCACCGTGAACTACACCATATCAACTGGAGAAGGCTTCCACTGGGTCTTACAGGATCCATCATTTATTTGCCTCAACCTCCACATTTTCCCCCTTACACAGCTGAATTTTCTAACCAGCAATGGACTCCCTCTGAATCTCATCATGTCCCACCATGAGTGACCCCTGCTACACACACAGGGGCTCAGCACACGAGAATTAAGGTGTTTCACAGGAGAGGCAAGTCCCTCACAGAGGAGAGAGAAGGGAAGGTTGAAGTCAAAAGTTTCCAGGCTTTGCTGCCAGATTTTCTTTTAACCCAAAAAGTCAACGATTTGCATGTAAAATTTTAATCAAACCATTTTTTCCTCACTTTTGGAAACATTT
>NW_009260131.1:2386929-2405065 GCF_000687185.1 Egretta garzetta
AAATTCTCCCAACTCCAGCAACGTGCTGTCTGCCCACAGCCAGCCTTTCTGGTTGCTTCCTTAGGCTGGCCTGAATCAAAGCTACCATTCATCCATGACCCACTCCCGCACGAGACCTGGGCACACTGATCCACCATATACTCGTCGGAAAGGACATAAAAATAAAGCAGATGCTATTAGCATTCAGAGCACACATCCACTTGCTAACCCCCCTTTCATAGCCTTGTGTATGCCTTGAATCAGAGGGCTAACAAGACAGAATGCTATGAATAAACTCTGTATGAATAAAGTATGAATTCTCTGTATGAATAAGGTCTTGGAGTAAGTGTTCAAAAACCCAGTGCCACCCCGAAGCCTCCCAATACAGAGAGGAATAAAGGCAGAACAAGAGTGGCCCAGCAGTGCATCAGCCACAGCTTGCGGTCCCTCCTGCAAAGGGCAGCCCATGGGCAGAGATTGCCCTGCCCAGCAAACACACAAGGCGTGTTGGTGGGTAACTGGCCTCCCATCTCCAGCTCACCTACTAAAGCCTTCATAATAAGCCTGACCTAAACAAAATATTCAAATTCTGTACACATCAATAATTCTTTGTGCGACATACCTAAAGGCCTTTGTGGCTCTCCACAACCCACTACACTCTATCTCTACTTGTGAACCACCTCCACTTTGGTATTACGGCAAAACAGCCTTTCCCCCCCACCTGTATTATTTACAATTACTGAAAATAAATATAAAATGCCCTGTGCCTTTGGCTCTGTTGGTGCTCTCCTTGACTCCGACCTTCTCCCAAGGCCGGAAACCTTGGAGCCATCCTTGACACTCGAGATTTCTTTCCCTCTCCTGCCTCCTGTGTCCATAAATCCGCCTGTTGCCACCTCCAAGATCACTGACAAAGCCCATCCTCATCTTGACCGTGCTGCTGCTGAAATCTCTATCCAGACCATAATTACTTCTCATCTCTACTATAGTAAATTCTTCCCCCCATTTCATTTTTATGGTCTTTCTAAAACACAAATTCTTTAAAGTTTAAGTAATCCAGATCCCTGCTCCTCTCCTCTTGCCAGGATGTGCGCTCACAGCCTTGCAGCTACCCTGCCAGAGCTACACGAGGGCGAGACCGCTTGTCCCCACCTGCCCCCAGGGTAAGGATTGAGCTGCCCCACATTCCCCATAGGGCAAGAGCTCCATAGGGGCAGGTACCCCAGGGGAATGATGTGCTCCATCCCCTCACCCTTGCCTGTCCCATGGGAGTTTCTTCATGCACTCACAGCCCCGGTCCACTTGCCATGGTGCCAGCTGGAAAGGGTGTCCACCTAACGCTCAGGGAATTACGAGTGAAAGCAAAATTTGAGCAAAAATTTAAAAATAAAGAGAAAAACCCAAAGTTTGGTGTCAAAGCCCAAGACTGAGCAGGGACACTCATCAGTAACCTGCCCTCTGTGGCAAGCAGTGACTCCATAGGTATAAGGCTACAAGGCAAACCATGACTGAAGAGCATCTGGGGAGGATTAAAAGAACACGGAGCGCAACAGGATAAAACTTCTGTGAGCACACCTGACTCCTTGGTACCACTCCAATAATGAAAGCTCACAAGATGCACACAGAAACCAAGAGCAAAATTAGTTTAATGACCAAGAGTCTTCAGAAGAAACACAAAAGGAGCCCAACCATGAATTTCACAGGTTAGATGACAAGGAGTACGCTGAAGGGGACAAGGGGAAAAAGGAGGAGAGTGCCAGTGGGGTCCTGGGGCTCCCCATGGAGGGACCCCCGTCCTTTGCTCCCCAATTTTGCAGAGTATGAGTGTGATTAATTGCTTACACAGGAATCAAGTCAGCTTCACAAAAAACACAGGAACTCCATTTCTTCAGGAGGGGCCAGCTGGAGAAGTTGAAATTTAGAAGACCTGAAGTAATTGTGTTTCTCTGCTTTTTCCTGGCATTTTTAAGGTACTGATTAATGTAGAGCCTGGGCAGCCTGGGGAAATCAATAACCTTAACCCTTACAAAGTGTTTGCATTTATGTAGAGGATGTTGTGCATGTGATGGGTTGGGGTTTTTTTTCCTTTTTAAGTGAGATGGGAAGTTGGAGCGGTCTCCCAGTGCCGTCTTCTCAGCCAAGGTGCCCCTGTGGTTTTGGGGGATGGCCACCCGGGAGAGGAACCCCCTTTTTCCCATGGGCACGCCTCAAGAGTTATGGGAGGAGAAAATAAATTTAAATTTAAAAGAAAAAAAAATAAGACTAAACCCACAAAAATAGAAGCGCACAGCATTTGGAGGGGGGCTTGCCGGGAGTGCCACAAGCGCCGGTGGCACAAAGCGATGCAGTCTGTCCCCGCCGCAGCATCTTTCACTCGGGCGCAGACAAATTGATTTGCAAAGGTTGAGGCTGGCAGCTCAGCCTGTTTTGCATAGCCAGCGCTCCCTGGCCACACAATAAAAAGTAGCCTGGCAAACAGAGGCACGCAGCGGGAACTGGCCGGTTCAAAGTCCAAACCCCACACCCCCTCACCCCAGTCTGGTTTGAAAGGTCACTGTGTGTCTGGGAAAATAGTCTCAGGATACGATCCTTTATTAAAGGTCACTATTTTTCAACAGCACTTAACACACACTTGCACACAAATTGAGGCTGGAAAAAAAAAAAAGAAAAAAAAACCTGGGGGCTGCCTCGCATTGTACATTGTGCTCGCAAGATTTATGTCTTGTGGTCACCAGCAGTAAACACACACTGCTTCAGTATTAAAGTTCACATTAATCCACCAATTTTTTTTTTTCTTTTCCCCTCCTCCTTTAAATCAGCCTCCCTCTTTGCAAGGCAAACAGTGGCAAGGCAGGACTTTAACTAATCGCTTTTGTTTTTCCTCCCTGCTATAGGGTTTTACCTTCCCGTATTTCCCACCACCACCACATTTTTGTCTGGGTGCTGGCTTTGCTTTTACGTGTTGCTCAGAGCTTTTGCTCTGCCCGTACAGGTTTTTTATTTTAACCCAATGATCCCGACAACTCCTCCCCGTGCAATGTACCAAATCTACTATTTATGCTAGAGTACAGATATAGAAAGATCTTATTTAACACGTTTTGTTT
Organism: Egretta garzetta; assembly: GCF_000687185.1. Taxonomy (NCBI): domain Eukaryota; kingdom Metazoa; phylum Chordata; class Aves; order Pelecaniformes; family Ardeidae; genus Egretta; species Egretta garzetta. The sequence goes on from NW_009260131.1 coordinate 2,390,013, forward strand.
GATTTTTTTTTCCATCCCGAGTACTACAATCACACTTACCATGAGAAATATCGTGATTAAAACCAGAAAGCTTTTTTTTGCCAGACATATCTGTTTTGTTTCCTTATGCAAATACGTTCAAAGCAAAATAATAATTCCTATTTTACCACCCCCCCAATGATAGTTATTTTCTTTCTCATTCACGAAAAAAACACTTAAAAAAACTCCGCAATGAATTAATAGGAGAGACTGTTTTAACGACAACACTAAGTTTCTAAATTAATTTCTGCAAGAATTGAAAAAAAAAACCAAAACCCAAATCCACCCAGTGCATTTCAACAAGGAAGCAAAGCTACAATGTTTCAGTTTTCCAGTTTGCTAAATAACAACACACTTTTACAAAGCTTCACCGACAGTGTGTTTCCAAGCTATCAAAAGCACATTAATTTTTCTGGTTAAAACAGGTGGGAAAATATACCCGTGTAACTGTGAAACCATCCCAGGCTTATTGTAATACCCCAAAACAAAAATTAATTTTCTTTTTTTTTTCCCAAATACAGACTAGTAAAAAGTAAGCTATTTCAGCGCAGCGAGTGCTGATATCTTGCTCTTAAATACTTTAATCCCTTTGTCCATTGGGTTTGCACCTTGCCGGGGTCAGAGTTGTTAAGGGCAAGCTCCTTTGCAATGCCTGGCTATGGATTGGGCTCTCCTTAACCCGGCCCTAAACAGGGTGCTGGCGAGGGCGGCCGGGAAAAGCACGGAGCCGGGAGGTAAAGGGGAAACGAGAGCAGGGAGGTAGAAGTGAAACTCTTTGAAACACATGAGCCTGGGGGCTGGGTTTTAGGAAAAAAAAAAAAAAGTTATTTTCAAAGGTCATTAAGCACGCTGGGTTCAGGCATCTTCTAACACCTCTGGGCAGAGGATGAGAATTTGTAGGGGTTTAATATATGTAAATAAAAATACACAGACAAGAGGTTCAGGATCCGAGGTCCCACCCCTCACCTCCGCAGCAGCTCCGTTTCTCACAATCACACCAAGACCAAGGTGCTGCTGGGCATGGGGAACATATGGGACGATCTGCCAGCCTACACCCGCTTCCCCCTTCATCACCCTCCCCAGGACAGGAGTGGCGGGCTCAGATCAGCCCCCCCATCCCTCCCCCCGTCCCTGCCTGTGCAGAGTATTTCTGTGGGGTGCTATTAAAACCAAATTCTCTGGCACTGTACATATACCTTTGAAATAAGTTTATTTTGAATGCAGCAGTCAAATAAAGGAAAAAAAATACCAGGTGGTGTCTGAATGTGCAAGCAAAACATGGTAGCTGTCCGGCAGCACCCCCCAAATTGCTTTTCTAGCAAAAAAAAAAATTAAAAGCAAACGAGAGCAATGAGGGCCTTTCTGCCCCTGTGCAGCGAGGCTGCAAGCAGGAGCAGGACGTTGAGCCAGGCTCACGCTGACCCATCACCGGTTCAGACTCCAAGGGCAGTTCTGGGATTTGAGGGCCAGAGCTCAGGCAGCAAAAGAGCCAAATGCTGCCCATTGCAATATCCAGCCCTGGTATGGTTTGTCCTCTCTTCTGAGGCACAGCTGCCCCCAAAACCATTAAGGGGGGACCTGCAGTTGCACGGCACAAGGCAGCACCCTAGGGTGCCCAGGCTAGGAACCACCGCGCTCAGGCATGTTCACGCTTTTGGTGGAGCAGAGCAAGCCCATCCATCTCCGCAAATGGGGCTTTCAGGAGAGCAGAGGATGGAAAGCCCAGGTTCAAGAAGAGGTTGAGGAATCATACGACCAGATTTGCTCTTCCTCCCCACATTGTGTACCACTCTACCCCTTCCCCACACCCTGTGATTTATTCCAGGGCTCCAGCATCACCTACAGTGACCTGTGCCAGCTGCAGTGACCCCCACTGCCTGGCTCAGCATCAGTCGGGAGGCACCATCTGTGCCCCCTCCCAGCCCTGCATGAACTCGGCAGCTCTCCAGCAGGCAATGCTGTAAGTCCCATCAGCTACCAAAAAAGCTTCAGGATCCCAGAAATCCATCAGCAGCAGTACAAGGGGTTATGGAGACTCACACACAGCATTTCACTGCACTCTGAATACAAAATACCAAGTACTTTCCTAAGGCCCCAGCACCAGGATTCATAGGATTTACATTTAAAGGTTGTTGGGTTGGTTGGTTTTCTTTTTCATTTAGGCCCATTTGGTCTGCCACAAGAACTAGAGTATTTCTCCATCTCCTGAAAATGTGCTCCTAATCCCTAGGACATTTCAAGCACAGAAAGAGTCAATGAAAATGTTCTTCTCCTGCTAAGGAGACCTTCCAGCATCTCTTTGTGCATGGCTTCCCCAACCGAGGGCAAGCTGGTGGCCTCAGACATAGACCACGCACAAAAATACATACTCAGAAATTTCCACCAAGGGGACGTCAGGATAACCACAGCCATGCCTGTTCCCACGCAGCAAGCGGCCTTTCTGGCCAGCCCCCAGGGGCTCGAACTGGTGCGGGCTTACACAGAAAGAGGAAGGACCCAGGAGATGCCAGGCCCTTCCCAGCTCACACACCTTCCTATGGCTGTTGCCAGTGCTGGCACCCGAGGGCTGGTGTGACAGCTGTTACACTCAACTTGACAGCCTTCGGACGTGGCGTGCAAAGCACCAAGTTTCACAAACAGCGTCACTCAGGGTGCCCGAGCATCCCACACCGGGACAGGATGAGTTAACCCACCTCATGCAAAGCAACAAATCCCCAACCTCCTGCAGAAACCTTCCCAGCGGTGATCAATAGATCCCCAGACCACGCCAACATAACTTTGTCATGTCTCAACAAGGGTACAGTGGCTAAAAAGGTTCAGGGAGGGGCAGCATCGCCCAGGCTCCCCCCAGCAAGCAAGTTACAGCCAGTGGCCGCCAATGCTCCCTCGGTCCCCACATCGCTTTTTTAGCATCCTCTGGCTGAAGCAGCACCGTGCTGATTGCCAGCGAAGCTCGAGCATCCTCGAGACCCCACTGCAGGTAATTGTCATCCAGGCAGCAACAAGCAGCCAGCGCAGGGCCGCAATCCCAAGGAGACTGAGTATGGCAGGGCAGGAGGGTGCCGGCAGCAGACGCCGATAGGAGCATGCATGTCCCCGCGCCTCTGTGGGCATCCCCCCAACTCCTCCTTCCAGCATCCTCTCCACAGGGATGCTGTCAGCGCTGGGTTTGTTATGAAGTGCCTGCTGCACCAAATTGAGCCCAACAGCAAGTACTGTTATAAAAGAAAATTACATTAATTTGTGTAAAAGTGTAATAAAAAAAATAAAAAGGCAGCAAGGCTATTTTTCTTGCTTTCAGAGGAACACGGGTTTGGCAGCTTATGATTATATGGGGAGAACCAGCCAGGCAGAGGCTCCTCTCCTTTCTCACGGCACTCGGGCTGCGGCACAACAGCGTGATGCTTAATGGTGCTGCATGGCATGGCTAATACCCCAGGGATCACCCAGCTGCACCGGACGGCCCCCAAGGTTTGAGGAGTGATTAGTATTTATGCACCGGCTGCAAGAATCATTTGGAGGCAGAGAAAAATAACTGGTTTCTAGTTAAATAGCTTCATTCAAATAGCCAGCTTCTAGGGGCCTTGGTAATTGCAAGTGTCCCCATTTCTGCCATCTACCCAGAGACCAGACCTGTGCAGGCACATCCATGTCGTTACTCAAACAACACATGCAAGAGACCTCAGCGACTCAGCCCCTGGAAGGGTTAAGACAGGTTGGGAAGTTTTATCCGCTTAAAACTCCATGGGTTAGGGATGTTATTTGGGAGGCATAAGCAAGCCCAGCTCTACAGAGCCGTGCTGGCTCAACTCCAGCTGGGGATACAGCCCCTAGGTCACTACAAACAGTGCTTGCCTACCTGGAGCAAAGCTGTTTTAGACATGAATTGATGGCCAGAGCTGGCCCAAAATCCCAAAAGCTCAGAAAAAGCAGAGCAGAGGTATTTGGAAAAATGAGGATGCCTCCCAACAAACAGACCCACCCCCCTACACCAAGTTTGCTCCCCATTTTTCCCCCCTCACAACACCCTGGCTGCAGGGGGAAGAAGGAGGATGCAACCTAAAGCATCCTTCCAGCTGACTTTGTTGGATGAAGCCACTTCTGTGTGAATTACAGCAGTCGCATCAGATGAAAAGGGTTTTTCCTTAAAATCCCCCAAAACCAGCTGGCATACCCAAGCAGGGATCTCCTGGAGGGAGACCCACACAAGCCCCCATTTGTTGTGATCCCAGAACTTCACTGCTTCAGCAGAATTTGATTCAGAATAAAACTGTTGTGACAGACAACCACTCAAAAGTCCCCTCCTTTACAGATCGATACGGCTTTTAACAACAAGCAAGCTCCTTGCACCCAGACCAAGACCCTGCACAATCCATCTTTCCCTTTCTTGGGCAAGCAAGCAACTCTGAGCAAATCTATAAAAACCCTTTACCATTTGCACGATACTTCATACTTCTGCTGTCGGTTTCAAAAAAGTTCCCACGTGACTCCAACCTGAATTTAGAAAGAGAAAATTTGGGAAGGGAGAGTGCCTGCTCTGTCTCGGTTGCGGCGCGGTGGTCAGAAAAAGGAACTGCTGGGTCCTGGCCTCTTCTGCTCCTGTCCCCACGCCAGGGGCAACAGCAGCCGCCAGGAGCCTTCCCATGGCACAGCCGGCACCACACACGGTAGCTGCTTTGGGGGGCCCTCCCCAAAACAGGGATGTTTCGCTTAGGGGGTGCATGCACATGAACACCCCCACCCACCAGGAACCCTGATTTAATTTCAGAGAAAAGCAGTTTTCGCTTGCAGAAGCTGGAAAAGCTGGTCTTGACGTCTAGTTCCTATAAAGGTTGGTTCCCCAGACTTGGGCCAGTTACCAAGAAAACTCAGTCTCATTTTTGGCAGCAACTCAAGATCTTGGACTCATCGCTTCGCTCCTCCATTCCTCGGTTTCCTTTCTCTCAAGCAGTGCTGGTAGCAACTTCTCACCTTCACGTAACAAAAATGAATGCTTGCAAATTACCTTTTATCATATCACACTCTTCTGCCCAAACATCTTACCTCTCATGATTGACCACTTGTGGTTGTCCGGTACAAAACAATATGAAGTATTATATGTCACATTAAATTAAATTCTGAGAAGGAAAGTGCTTTTTGAAATAAGATAGTCAAGGACATCTTTCCTGAGTGCTCAGCATCTTGAAGTAAGGAATATCCCAGAGACCTGGAGCACAGCGGGTTCTGCTTGCACCACGGGGCCCATGGTGCAGGGGGCAATTCTTGTGAGCAGATCTGTATGCATGCCTAAAAATTAATCAAGGGAGATTGGGTCAATGGATCAGCCCTACAGGCAAAGGCAAGAGAAACACCAGGTGAAGCTGCAACTCTTGGGATCTTGTAAAAAAAAACAAAGCAGCTGTAGGAGCTCCCACTGCATCCAGCCTCCCAAACCACAGGCAGCTGCTAAACCGACTGAAATAAAGTTGTTATAAACTTCTGTTACAGATGACCAAAAGCTTTAGGTTTTCCTTGCAAATCAAGCTGCTTCTGGTTTACAACTTTCCAGATATGAACTTACAAGCTTTTACACGTCTATGTTAGCTTTATTCAATAAAAGCAGTTCCCTTTAAACAGGCGGTAACTATTCACTGGCAGAGATCTGCAAGACCATCTCCGAGACTGTATTTTCTTGGAGGACAGGGAAGGAGAAATGTTGTCTGGGGGGGCTTTGGGTTTGTTTTTTTTTAATCTTTCTGCCTGCATTTAAACAATACATTTCCTTATGCCCTACTTGACTGAACACCAGATCTTGATATGAAGCATCAGAAGCCGGTCTCTGCCAGAAAGACAGATACTATAAATGGCCAAAGGTCTGATTTGGCACTGAGCAAGCCCTGAAACATTATTTTTAAATTGGCATCTATTTTCAGGCATGCTTCTACTCTGCTGAAAGAGAATTAATGTCACACTGTTGGTGCATTTTGCTAGCTCAAGCTCGGTGCCAGAGCCGTGCAACTGAAGAAAAGCCTCTAAAGTTAGTGTGAGTCTGAAGCAAATGAGCCTAGAGCCAGAGGCTCTGGTTTCTGGCAAGAAAAAGAAATTTGCAGGGAGAATCTGTCCAAATCATAACATCCACGTCTCCCGGCATCTTCTGGCTGGGGCAGTTGCTGGGGTCTGACCCAGTCCCTGGCTCTGCCCTGCCCCAGCCCCAACTCAGGCAGCAGCGTTCGGCCACGCTGCGTTCCGCTGGGATCAGCCAGCCACTATTTATTCATTAAAAGTGTTCAGCCTAATGCTAGCTCTGTGCCTTGGGTTTTGCTGAGAAAGCCCAGCGAGAAACCAAACTGCAGCACATTTAAGCACCTCTGTGACAGAGGTGACAACTGCCTCAAGCTTCACCGGGGACAACCCATCTTCATCTCAGCACTGGATTTGTTCCATCACCTGCAATGCATCTGCACAAACCTTGATTCCAGCCTCCATACTTATTAACCTATGTGGCGTAATTGCAAGTCCTGGAGTCCTCCCCAGACACTTGCCCAGATTCCCCCGTTGCAGCCTGAGCACCCTGCCCATCACAGAAGATGGCTTCCCATGGGTTCCTCTTGGCTTCTCACCCCACACTCCCACAAAGGCCACAGAAAGCCGTGATCTCGGTAATGTCTGGTTTTGCCAAAATTGTCCAAGCAGGCTGCAATTAGACACTGACCTTCGCTAGCAAGCGAGGGTGCTCAGAAGCTTTTATAAGCATGCCATCTCGCTTCAGGTGCCTGCTTCCCACCTCCTGAGCATATGGGTTTAGGACACAGCCTTGCCCCTGGATGTGATGGCAGCATCATGAAAGACCAGGAGTGTTTTGTTTAAATACTTCACAAACTTTGTGGCAGCTTGCTGGTCTTTCAGGGCAAATTTGAAGAGTTACAGGAGGGGGGTGGTGGTGGTGGAAAGAAAGTCTTTGTGCTTAAATTCCTTATTTATAAGGGCTTTTTTTTGTTGTTTAAAATCACACAACTCACTATTTTTCTCACCACAGCACAATGGCTTTCCCACACAGCCCTGCCACAGGCTCCTGACCTTCCTTACGGAGCTGGCTTTTAGGGACAAGACACCCCTCAACCCCCCCAGCAGAGTCATTAGCCCCTCCATTAATCTGCCAGTGGGGACCGGTTGTGGCAAATGCTTTTGTGACCAGCGATCAGGTGGGGGAGGACCACAGGAGAGTGAACAAGAATCAGATCAGCCATCACACAACAGTAATTTTTGGTCACTACTTCCATAAACTGGATTTGAACTGGTGACCTCCAGCAAGCCCCTCAGTCCCCTGAGCCCACCAGTTCCCCCCATAAAGGCTCTTATTTTGACCAGTGACTCGGTGCACGTCTCAGCCCTTCCTCTCCCTGTCACTTCACGTCCCAGCATTGACATATGGTTGAACCGATATCCTTCCTCCTCTTCCTTTCGCGTTGCTAAATGTCCAGTAGGATTGCACAAAAGCACCCAACAGGAAAGGTCAAGCCGAGTTTCATGCCTGAGGTCTAGGATTACATCAAATTCTTAACGTTCGCCTGTCCTTAGTAGGGAGCAAGTACTTCCCAGTTTCAGCCTAGTCATAGACAAAGCAACAAAATCATTTTCACTTGGGCTTGCCCTATTCTTGCCTATAAAAACCCCAGCAGATCATTCCCACATCCCTGTAGGGAGCTGGCCGAACCTGGGTTTACCAGGGATGCATGGGCAGAGGCCTAGAGCGCTGCCAAAGGCAAAAATTAAGACTCGCCAAAACTCTCTACAGCTCAAGTTTGCCATTTGCTATGATACTATTGACTAAAGAAATAAGCCTGGAAAACAGCTTTGAACATCTCAAGCTGGCTCGGAATTTTCAAACTTTGAATAGAAATCAACATTGCCCAAACGAAAACAAACAAAAAAACCCTCCTAAAAAAGCACGAGCTTTTGATGAAAATGTTTAAGAGGAGATCTGACACGAAGGGATTTAATCAAAGTCTGTGCAGTAATAACACTCTAAACTTACTGATATGGTGAAGTGGCTCCTAAGTATTTCAAACATGAATGAATTTATCTGTACAACCCTCTCATGGAATAGGCTGTATCCCTGGGTTTGGGCCTTGGATTAAAACTTCTAGATGTCACAAAAACTTCAACTAAGACCAAGAATTAAGCCCAAGTCTTCAGCAAATGCCTTACCCAGAGGTAAGCCCTGGTCAAGCAAGCTGAGCCAGAGGCAAGGTGCTTCGATTTGCACTGCTTGACTTTTCCCTGGGCCGAGACCTTGCTATGCCCGCACTAGACTGAGGTCTCCACAAAACACCACAGCGATCCCACAGCAGAAATATTAGGTAATATTGCACCAGCAACACCCATTACATTGCATTTCTCTACCTGCTTCCTCAGCCGTCCCCAGAGGAGGTGTTCCCCCCCACCCTGGCTCCCAAGGGCTCTGCACCCCACTGCACAAGCTGAGCACTATTATTTCACCTGGACTGACTTCTCACAGGAGCAATTAAAGTCTTTAAGATCTTACCTGAATGTCACCAGAAGTCTTCTCATTAAAATAGTTCCTCAGATGTTAGTGAGCCCCAAATCATTAAGATGCAAAGGAAAAAATTGGCCAGCTTTTTTTTTCCTTCCATGACAAATCAGATATTTAATATGGCTAAAGCTACTGCTGAGGCTACTCATGATAAAGAGGGAACATGATCTAAGCAGGATTACTATTTTGGATTTATCAGGTAATAAGGAAACCATCTTCAACCCTGTGATCAGACCACTCGCTCACTAATGTCTCCTTCAACATAGGCTGAGCCCAGATCACATCGCTCCTGCCACAGGAGGCAGTTGCCTAGGCAAAGCAAGTACAACCAAATGCTAGAGAAGACCCAAAAAATTCACCCTTGGTAAGGAAAACGTGGGGGTTGCTCCTCTCCCCCTTCAGCTACTGGGCAGAAACAGGCACTTTAGGAACTGCACAGTTTTTGGCAGAGTTCAAGTAGCTGAAATAAAAAAGGTCTCCCATAGAGGTAAGAAAGAGGAAGCTACATGTGGAAAATTTCATTTCTGCAACAGACTTGCTAAATACTGGGAATACAGGACATACAGCATCAAGCCAGAAAATTATGGGACTAAAGACTGCTCTAGAAATATAAGGACAGCATTAGGTTAACAAAGTTCCTATAGACAAGCTTAAATGGCTTGCGAGACAAAGCAAGGAGGTACAACCACTGAAGCGAATGCATGGGGGCTGTCAGAGCAGGACCTCCCCAAAACAAAGGTCTGGGCTCCACCCCCGCTGCAAACTGCAGACCCATCCTCAGAGGCGAGTCTTACATACCTCTGGGAGGCATTGCATTGCCAAAGTGGAGGGCTCAAGAGCAAGCAACACAAGAATGATTTTCCCTTCTCTTCACTGTAGAAGAGATTATTCCTCCCCAATGTAGAGCAGTTCAAATAGTGAAGACTGGGGGAAGCACAATACTGCATATATGTTGTGTTTTAATAGCGGCACACAGGGCACTCTGTTTGCTTGTGCTTTCAGCCTCCAGGGTGATGGTGGTGTTTTCCCTGGCCAAGGCCATATGGACATCAGAAGTCTCAGTTTCACCACCACATTTGTACTATTGAAGCTGTATTGCAGCTTCAGTATCCTTACAGGAAGATCTAATAACTCTCTACCTACAAGCATCTTCATCTTGAAGATGGGAAAAAGGGTGCGAGTACCTATAGTTATTAAAAAAAAAAAAAAAACAACAAAAACCAGAGGGCAATCCTACAGTAATCAGGCCTGGCAAAGATGGAATTAAATGTGTTATATTTAAAAGGGCCCTTAAAAGAAGGTGGTGTCCTCACTGCAAATCAATGATCAACGGGTACCTGAAGCAGCTAGAGAGGGAAAAGCCCTGGCTACAAAACTGGTCTTTCAACAGCCAGGCATTTCAAATTCACTTATGCAAACATGACCAGGTGGGAGTTGTCAGAAATGGTCAACAGAGCATCACCGGGAGAGGGCACAGACCACTTGTCCAGTGGCAGCAGATACTTGCATTACTCAGACACTGAAACAAGGATTAGATATATGGGCAGTGCCTGAGCATCCTATAAGCAGTTGCTGAGGAACCAATGTCATGCATCCATTTCAGATGAACCAAACAAACATTATAGTAATTAAGCCACTGATTTTTTTTTAAAGTAGTTTAATACTGTCCTGAGCTAAATTCTGCTCCCAGTCACCTGAAACCCCAGGCAGAGGAGCCACATAACCCTGCACAGAGGGTTATAAAAACACCAGGAAGGAAAGAATAGGGAAAAAAAAAAGCTCTTACATCTTACATGTAGGAAGACTGGATGGAAAATAAAAATACAGACTTTGTGGTAAACATGGGCTGGTGAGATTGAGTGTTATTACTTAAACAATGGGCCTAATCCTGGAATGCGCTGAGCACATCTTTAACCTTTCCCAGCTCCTCCAGCCAGCATTGACGCTGTTGGGAACCAAAGATGACGCGCTTCGCACAAAGAGAGGGCGCAGTTCAGACTTGTCAAAGATTTTTCAATTTAAGTTCCCCCCAACTGATAATTTTGTTTTTGATTAAAAAACAAAAAAACAGTGAGGGAAGTTCAGCCTTCCTCAGAAAGGAAAGGGAATAGGGACTTATCTGAGGACATTTTTTTTTTTGCCAAATGGGTCAGCTTTTACTTTTCTGCAAAAATGTAAGTTGTATAAAAGTAATCAACTTGCAGCCAACTCTAGAGGCAATAAACAAGGGATGTGTTCCCTCAGCGAGCTAATACGCACTGAGCTCTCACTTAAAGCATCCATTGACTTCAGGAAGAGCTACAAATGCTTCATAAGCTATGGACACACTGGGAAACTCAAGACATTGACTTCCAGTTACCTAAATAGTGAATGAACACTCATTGCTAGCAAATAAGCAACGTGTTTTATTCGACAGACATGGATCTATTGGCCAGGAGAAAAGTGGCAGTGAGAAGAGAAGGTTAAAACAACATTAACCCTCTACAGGCAGCAAAAGGCACAGTCTTGACCCGCAGTGTAACCAAGACCAGGTAGACCCCAAGTCCATGTGGGAAGCGTTACTGATTTTGCCTTTAATTTGGATAAGTTGTGCCCAGAGAATCTTTGCAAAAATTCCAGAAAGCCTTGAAATGAGAAAAAGGTGTTTAAAAAAAAAAATTAAGAGACCTCTCCTTTCAAGTCAAAGCTCTGTTCCTGGAAAAAGAGCCCCCTACATTTCATTTGTGCTATCCTTCCTGAAACTGCAACAGCTGCTGAACTTCGGAGGGCTGTGGCTGCAAAATCCACAAAGGAGTTAAGATCTTGGTTATAAGCTTCCCAACCCATCACCCATTGTGTGATAAAAATCTTCCTAAGTAGGCACTCTCCTTTACCCTCAAGCACCTTCTTTAATTGTGTCTTTGACTAAGAGCAAATCATTCTGCCTCTTAATATCAAGTTTGATTAAGTTAATCTTGATGTGATATCATGAAATAATATTTACTGCTCTCCAATAATTTATGTAAATAGCTTCCCCTTTCACCCCAGCCGTACGGGATGACAGGTGATTCAGTGCTGCTGCACCACGTGCACATCTGCGGCCAACACACACGTCTTTACGCCAAGCCTCTGAAGAGCACCTAATGGATCAAGCCACGGTATTAATAAAACATATGGCTCAATGATGAAGATGAAGCCTACCTCTCTCTTCAGCCTCAACCCCCCCCACCTGCTCCACAACTGAACAAAAAATGCTTTTAAATATCTTTTTTTTTAAAAAAAAAAAAAGAAAAAGCCTTTAGACAGTCATTATTACTGTGTTTAACATTGTATTTTGCTGTTAAGTAGAGAAAGCGCAGCACACACAACAACAGCGAGCCACCATGAGTAGTTTCCATCAGGCTGAGATATCATGCTTGCTGACCTGAACTTGAAATAAACGCACTCAGACAAATTAACACCACATCACCACCGCAGCCACCACTGCTCCTCTCAGATTTAAGAGGAGCCTGAAGTCAGCACAGACAGGATGAGATAAGGAGGGAGATAGGAGGAACCGCATACAAGTAAATAACCACCTGCAGTTGCAAATGACTTGCCAGCAAGGAAGTTCAAGCCAGACGCAAACTCCTTGAGGCCTCAGACAGCAGCCGCACTTGACAATGTGGTACAGCAAAAGGAGCCTGCCCAAATTCCACCCATAGAAGTTGAGGTCTGTAGGGGAGCTCGACTCCACCAAAGCAGAGCACGCATTCTGCTACAAACAAGCTTTAGTCATCTCTGTCCTCAAGGTGCATCAGGGTTTTCAGTAAACATGTCCCTTGGAGACCTTCACACAAGTAGAAGACCTTCCACCCAAACCTGGGGCTTGACGGGGTCACAATGACCCCCATGAGCAGATGAATGGGGACCACAGGGAGCGGGCAGGTGAAGGGGTGCTGAAGCAGCAGCGAGAGGTGACTGATCTGTGCTCACGCTTTCTTCTACGGTGAGAGACCACGACAGTTCTCAGGCTGTATTTGAGCAGGGTTTACTATCCCCTGTCATTTCCAACACCCTCCCCACCCTCCACGGGGACATCCCCTACAGCATCAACCTCCGCGCGTCCATGTCTCCAAGCGCAGAACCCAATTTTGTGTGAGTTTGAATAACATTTTGAATTCCATCAAACCTGTAACAACCATGAACACAGCAACCATCACATGCTTCTGCCTCTGAACAGCTTCCACCTGCTCGCAGCTCCGAATATGTAGCAGATTTATTTAGGTTTTTTTAAAGTTGCATTTTCTAGGCATGCATTTACAAGACAAGGCACTTTGGAGCAGGCACCTAATGACTTGTGAGAGGGTCAGGAAATAAGCCAAGGGGATAGCAGTGTATTTTTATTCAATCTTACTTCGTCTACATCCTTTGATTCCTTTTTTAGAGCGTTTAAGGCTTGTGTAAGATTGCTAGAAACCCAAAATCCTTTCTGCACATAAACCACATAACACAGCTGCTGGAAACACAGTTTTCCCTCCTATTATCCCATCCACACACTGCAACCCATTTCTTGTGGAAAGTGCTTCCATGACCGGTCTTACTTCGCCTTTGCAAATAAGAACGCCAATTAGTGTCCGGTACAATGATGATGTGTACGATCGCAAGGAAGAAAGCAAGAGAGGACAGCTGTCCCCTAGAAACTCGACTGAGATTACCTACTCATTAGTACCAGACCATCTAAACAGCCACCAGATGGTAACAACTTCCAGTCAATAATGTGACATGTTTTGCAATCACCAAATCCCTTTGCAAAAACAGGGCAGGACAAATCTTATCGCCTGAGCACTTGGGCAAACTGGTGAGAATAGCTGGAGAAGCTTGGCGGCAGCTGTAGGCAGGGTTTGTCATCACTTGTGCAGCCCAGTAGCAATGGGAGGGAGTCAGATGAGCGTGAGTGGAGCTAAATCAGATTTGAGACGTTCAGACCTAGCCAAGGACCTTGGAACAATTTACGTCCCTCCCCTCTCATGCCGGGGTATCCTCCACAGCAACATAAGCTTAACGATGCTTTCTGTATTTTGCAGAATATTCTTAGGTCGATGGGTGGATGTCATTACAGGCTAGATCAGTAAATCTGGAGCATCTCTCAACTTCAGTAGCATTGCTCCAGATTCCCATCCTTCCACTGCAACTACTAACACATCCAACTAACTGTATACCAGTAGTTCCAGCTGCAGAGAGGATCTGGACCAGGAAAGGCGACATCCAGCTCGTGCAAAGGTTTGCAGTAAGGCACGGCACTCAGTCTTACTCCCAGCTCCAGAATATTTCCCTGCTTTAAACTGGATACCCTACCTTCCTGGTGATCAGGAGCAAACTGAAATGGATGACCTGAAAATGAGTTGTTCAGAGCAAGCGTTAGCTCCCTGAAAAGCCCCATAATACTGAAACTATGTTTTTACAGTACTTTGAAATAAACAGAAGAGAAAGTTTCAGAAAAGCACCTGTGTCGCATTTTGTTGTTTGGGATTTGGTTTTTTTTCTCCCCTCCTTTTTTGTCTAGGACTGATTTCAGCCTTTCTGCATCTCACCCACGCATTTTTACAGGTTCTGACTTCTGATTTCCTTGAACTTTCTGCACTGGCAGAGCTGGAGCAAAGCCCATTAAAACCAGCAGAAAGATTTTGCAGCAACTTCAAAGAGGTTTAGATCAGCACCTCGGTGCATAATCCTTATACAAATACAAATGGAGAGCTACTGTCACAGGGCACAGCTATGTGAAGAGTCCCAATCAGACCTCCAAGTCCACCCAAGAAAGACCTCCTGGAGATGGGCAAACAGCAGCTCTGAAGGGGATTGTCTCAAAATGAGCTGCAGGGCATCAAGCTCGCATAACCACTGGGGTGAACGCAAGATATCCTGAGCAAAACCCAGGTCTCAGCTGTTTAACATGATTAACTTTTAGCAGCAATAGTGATATCTCCTAACCAACAAGTCAGTTGGACATGGGACTAAAACACAACCAGGATGTTCTGTACATCTGAAAGATGCTTCATACACAAGGGCTTTGTACCCAGGAAAACTGAAATACGCATTGCAAGAGTAAAATGTAGCATATAGTTCACTACAGACTGAAACTACACATGAGTCTCTGACACTCACCTGGACTGCACCAGCCTATGAAAGCTTTCTGACTTACTGACATCAAACCCCTCCGTGAAAGAGGCACTGGCACACTCACCTGGACTGCACCAGCCTATGAAAGCTGCGTCTGGGACCGGGACCGACCACTTGATGCATCATTTAAACAGGCAGAAGCATCCTTGTGCACCAGGACCCACACACAAGCTCTGACCAGTGCCTTTAAGACCATAGTAGACCTCAGACCAGGTCTTCTACCATGTTCAGAGTATTCTCACATAAAGGCAGCTTCTACCTGCCAGGCTACAGGGAGATGGTTCTCCTTGCACTGCCCTTTCTTGCCCAGGAGGAAGTGGGGATGCCCATAGGAAGCTTTGAGGTGCTTTTCCCTTTCCTGCTG
>NW_009260131.1:2405117-2430117 GCF_000687185.1 Egretta garzetta
CTTTTTTCAAAGTTGTTTTAAAAAAAAAAAAAAAAACCAACCCCAAACTGAATTGTCCTAGATTTCTCTTCCAAAAAGGACACAAGAATACAGGCAACCCATGGAAAACAGATAAAGCTTTGCATGCAGCAAGGCTTGAAAACACCAAGCCCATGAAGATGCTGCAGAAGAGTACGGACAAACTTGTCAGAGGGCAGAGCCTTGGACTCAGCTGATCCCCTCCCACGCGTACCTGGCGTTTAGCTTTGCCCTTAGAGCCAGCGGGTTTGGACCTCTGAGGCTCTGGCTGCATCGCGATTCACACGGGCAGGCAGGGGAGCTCAAGGAAGGTCTAATCCTGGCCTCTGGGGAGCACAGCAGGGAGCCCGTCGGCTCTGCTTTGCAACACAAGCAGACTTGCAACAGTCAAGACCCCTGCCTCATCCATGAAACAGCACACGTGCCAAACCTCATTTACAGCAGTGCCTTAAGTTAAGAAAAAAAGGCTGTAAGTACTCATCCTAGATGCAGAGAAGTTGCTTCACTCAGTACATATCAGGGTGCGAGCATCCAATTCACTGCTGGTGCAAGAGTGCAAGCCCGGGTGCGGAGGTGGAGATTGCACACGCAAAGGAAACCCAAGGCAGGGTCATGCAACAGCCCTGGGGAAGCCCCAGTCGGGCCGGTGTCCCCTGTGCAGGCATTCTGCTCCAGCTGGATTGGGATCTTGCCCTGTCGTTTCAGCTGCAGGTACCTCCACACCTCTTGCAACACCAGGCAGCGCTTATGGCAATGTGGCCCCATGAAGACTCATACCTCCAGACTTTCACACAGAAAATGATTGCCAGCCAAGCCATAAACCTCTTTAAAAAGCCATAGAGCTTCACAAAAGCCTTCTCTTAATAGATTATTTGCACCAGCCCTGCAGTTTCAGCAGGCGATATACTGTAATAAAACCCATTCTCATGCTATTTCAAAACTCCTCAACACTCACCACTGCCCTGCTAGGATTTTATTTGCCACATTACCCGAACAAGGAAGGTACGTTTCAGTTGCACAAAATGCAAACGGGGAGCCCTGGGCCATTTTACCACCCACGCAGTTAATTACACCTTCGACAGCCAGCAGAGGGTTGGGTGTAGAGGATCCAAGCCCTCCTGCAGCTAGCAGAGACATGAAGACAAGTTGGCACCGGGACACACGTCCCACCAGCTCCCTGTATCACAAGCTGGGAGACAAACACAAGTTAAGTTTTACAGATCAAGTGTTCATAAGCCTTAGTGGAACTTCATTCCCCACCCCACCCCCACCCCAACTCCAAAGCTCACACACACACAGACTATATTTTTATTTTTGCATAGGTTACTTTGACGTAAACTCAGCACATGAAATAAAGCTTTTAAGCCTGTACTGTCAATGAGCTGAAGATGCAAAAAATTATTTCCGATTTTGATGATAACAATTCAGATACTTATAACCAGGTTTTGTGATCTGACAATTTATTCACCACACTCCTCTTCCCTTCCTGAGATGCCTCCAGATGCACTTTTTTCTTTCGCCAACCCTACTAAGCTTAAAGGCAAAAGCAATGCCTGCCACAGAGAAAGAAAAATAAACATTGGCTTGCTGCAAACCTATATTTATGGTGCTTCTAGGGTCTGGTTTCAGTGGTCAGTTCCCTTCCACTCAAGTCTGCTTTCTCCAAGTCATTGCTCTCCCAATCATTTGTCTCAATCCCTGAAAAATTATGCTTTATTTGTGTTTTCCATACAGAAACCTCATACTAAAGAAGGTCAGTATGCCTGCACAATTTCCTTAAACCATGAATGTGGAGGGCACAGAAGAATTAAGAAAAATATAACCCTTCTAAAGAAAGAAGAGCCTACTTCATCAGTCGCTAATTGAGAACTACATGGCTCTTAATACTGAAAATTTATTTCTAATAACGTGGGGGATACAGGCATACAAAAGCCTTTCGAGCTTGTTCATTTAAAAAGATAGTAATGCAGTTGCATTCCACATACACAATATTGTACCCAAGGAAAGGAAAAGGCAATATAAAGTTACCTTGAACTTTCATCTTGGCTGCTTGCCACCAGTTACCGAGGTTAATGTGCGCTTGCTGTCGTTGGGCTTGTCCTCTCTGGCAGAGGCTTGGGGAGTGGTGGGAAGAGATGATAGGAGAAAACGTTGTCAGCTACCCTAAGTCTATAATTGACTGACACAGCCACTTAGTGAGCGTTACTGCTCTAAGAGGAGTCTTCAAGGTAAATTGGGTTACTTAGAGCAACCTAAACCACAGGTTATTTGCCATTAAGATCTCCCCATCCTCTCTGCCCCCAGCTGAGCTGAAGCTCCAGCAGACAGTGCTCCAACCCAACAGGTCATCCCATGCCATGGACACCCAAACTTGTGAGTTTTGGTGCAGCAGGAAAGGGGACAAATTCATCCACATGGGAAGAGACCTGCAGGTCCCACCAACAGCTGGGGACGTTCACTGGGCCCTGGGGCCTCTAACCTTCCCAGCCAGGAGGAAACCTAGACCCAGCACTCCAGTGCTGCCACTGCTTCTTCCAGGCATCACAAATCATCTCCCTAGCAGCAAACAACAGATCCTGCCCAGGTTATTTAACTTTATCCATGCAGTTCTGACATAACTAACCCCAGACCTGAATTCAGCCTAAAGATACCGACCCACCCGCTGCCTTCGCACCAACTCACAGTTGCTAACGGTGCAGACCTTGTTTGCCAGACAGACCTGTTGGGACGCAGCACCACCCCAAAACCATTAGGAGGGGTGGCTACTGTGGATTCACATGGTCCTGCCCTAAAATCCCAGGCTTTACCAGTGCACCCTCTGATGCGCCCTCACTGCCCCATGCCTCTGGGCACATTGCCTAACACCAGGCATTTTGGGTGATGGATCTAGATTGACCACACAGGTATTTCCTAGAGCTGTAGACCAGCACCTTAATTTCTAAGAAACATCCCAAGAAACAGTGAGGGGGAAAAAGATCATGGTCTTACGGACATCAGTGGGACATTTGCCATCATGGTTTTACTCCTAGAGCTGATCCCCACAAGAGATGAGACAAACCAACTACTTTAAGGCCCTCAAGCTTTATGCTTGATATATTTTTATTCCCAAACTACCAAGAAAAATTATTCTTCCCAGGCTGGAAATAGGCACCGCAGCCTTTGCCAAAACCAATTCCACAGATTTGTGCAAGCAGGCTCCCAGCACTGAAGGCAACAGGTCCACATTAGAGGCTACGCCCATTGGTACTGAAGTCCAGGAAAGTTTTACTGTTATCAGTAAATTTTAGACTTCTCTTCATGAGTTACTACTCAAATAACATGAGCCTATATAGGGCAAAATTTATTTTTTTATTGGATGTCTAGAAACAGGCATTCATGTACAGTTTAACCATCTCATTGCCAGCTTATCTCTTCAATTTTATGATTCACCTCAGGAGAGATCAACACCCAAAATAGTACTTCTGCTCCTGCGGTTTCGGTTAGGCATCCAGCTGAGCATGATCCAATTTGAACAGCAAGCTTGAAACATCCTACCTACCCAATTTGAACAGCGAGCTTGAGACATCCTACCTACCCGTATTTTGGATGTGTGAAAAATAACCCTCAATAAGCATAAATCTGGAGAAATCTGATGGCATGAACTCAGATTTCAATGCAATGTTTTATGAGGTTATAAAAAAAAAAAAAAAATCTCTGAAGAAAACTTCCTCCACCAGCTCAGTGCCTCACCAAGATAAAGTAATTCATCCCGATTGGAGTTGGGACTCAGCCACAACGTCTTGAAATGGATCCAGATCTGTTCCCCCTCCCCTTCTTTGGGGGTGATAAAACATGGGGGCCTGTTCTGACCCAGCAGAGAAGAGGGGGCAGAGGCAGCGCTGATGTAGGCTTGCGCCTCAGCTCCCCCATGAGAAGGATGAGGTGTTTGTACGGTGAGCGTTGGTCCTTGGCCACCGCGTGGCTGCCTTGCCGACTGCTCTCTGGGCTATCGCGTATACGCTCATCCCACGCGTTAAAACACAGAAAGCAATGCTTTCTCAGACCTCTGGATATTTTACTTCATCTCCGTATCACTTTACAGCCACTATAAATCAAGCAGTGCCCCCCTCTCCTTCCCTAATGTTTTATAAACTGCAGAAAGTTGGAGTATTTTTTGGCCCAACAGCCTACATATCCTATAATAAATGCCTCTCCTAATGTTGCTTTGTTTTATCAATATTGCTAGACTTCTTAATGGGACTCTAAGCTCCTGACTAACAAAATATATTATCTGTCATATTCTGTATTTATTTTTACTGCAAGGAACAATGATGCTCTATCATGACCAGCACAGGGTAACAGAGGTCAGAGCCCCTTAATTGCAAAAACACATGGGCTAACCAGCCGATTCCACACCCCGATGGATTACCAGCACCCAGCCCACTGCCGCCACTTTTTGGGGTTGTGACATACACCTGCAAGAGGGGCTCAGGCAGGGGATGCCCCATTTCTGCCTGGTGGGAAACAACACCTAAAGGATATTACGCAGCACGGTACAGATGAGTTTTGGGGAAAGACCAAGAAAAAAAATATCTCCAGCCAGGGTAGCGCAAGGTTGGCTTGCCTTCAGGAAACGCCTGGTTGTATGCAGCAGCTGTGGTGTGAGTAGTACAACAAATTCACTTACTGAATGACAACAGCTTTATTGGCAAGCCAATTCAATTAAAGCCACTGCAACCAACAAAGTCGCAGGCAGCGCTCGCCGCATAACGAATATGGAATCATGCCTACGTTTCCCCAAGTGCCCTCAGCCCTCCCTGTCCCTCTGCATGAGAGGGAAAGGGATGAATGAATTAGGCTCAGATGATGGTAATTAATGGCTTGGCTGTCAGAGAGGCATTTTGTCGGCCCAGCGGTTGAAAGCTCCATATTACAGATAAAGTCCCAGCACTGCCCAGACAGGGCGACCTGCCTCCGCAATGGTGGGAGCCGGGGAGGGGAGGGGGAGCGCCCCTGGTTTGCATTGATCAACGTTGCGTGGTATTGATAGGTAAATAATATGTTCATTTTTCATTTTCGCAAAAATATATCCTTCGGGCTACGGTTACAGGAGCTCTGACATGAGCTTATTAAGAAAAAAGTATCCTTAATGCTGGGCTCTAAACAAAACAAATATTCTTATAAAATATACATAAGCATTCATTTTAGCCTTTGGTAAAATAGATAAAACCTGGATTTTTTTTATTTTTTTTTAAAAAAACACCAGAACTTTGCTTTCTATGGTAACATTGCATTTGAGACCTCCCCTGAGTGCACATGCATGAGACTGTTTTCTACCATTGCTGAAATTACCCAGGTTTCATTGCCTTCTGTACCACGACAAATAATTGGTCCAGAAATAATTAATTGATCCTGCCCAGCTAAAATGACAGGAGTGCTGCTTTCCCCAAAATTTTCGTAAGGGAAGAATCGAGCCTGAAGTCCTAAGCTCTCAAAATGTCTTGCAAATCTTCTCTCATTAACTCATTTATGAAAAAGGAGGGGAAAATAAAAATGAGGGTAATGAAAGCTTCTGGGCAAAATCCTGCTGTGCCAAAGCCATGGGGAGTTTTGGTAGCAAGGAGGAGTCAGACTACCACCCAAGCCTGTGCATCCGCGGGCACGTGGCAAGCCAGGGCAAGCACCCCATCTCAAGAGAGCCCGCTTTGCTCCTGGGCTGGCAATACCCTACCCCTGCCCCTCGCAGCATCCCCCTTGCTGCAGATGGGAACCAGATCTCATTAATTTTCATTTTTCTTTCCATGGAAAGATGAAACCCTTCATAGATGTCTTCTTGCTCTCCTTTCCCCATCCTCACCTCCGAAGACCCAATGCTAGCTCAGAGGTGCTCAGTTAAATACAGCCCTAAACCCCGCATCCCTTTAACGCAGAGCGGAAGCAAATTGGATTCAAAGCAGCAACCAGGAAGCACAGGGTGTTTCTGGGCCTTTTTTCAAGTTTTGCATTATGAAATAAAATCTCCTTTTTTTGGAGCACGCCAGTGTAATTGCCTGGCTGTGTTCCGTGTCAAAGTGACCAATACTTTCTGCGCCTCTGGGAACGTAAAAACTGAAGAAAACATCACTCATTTGGACATTCATTATGTGACTCGTTATTGTACATTAAACATTTGTATCCTTAAAATAATGGCCTTGCTATTACCAGCCGCAAGATCCCCACTTCTCATTTTAGTTCAAAGACGAGGGCACCACTGGAGCTCCACAGGGGTGACACCCAACACTTAGAGGGCCATACCACAGTGGAAAACATTTCTGGTTTGTTTGTGTCACAGCAAACATATGCCTTTTCATTTCCAGACACCATTTCAATATTCATTAAGCAGTAGACTAATGGTGCAATCCTTAATCGCTCAAACAAGAACTGATGAGAGAGGCTCAGGGTCTGCAGGAGTCAAGGATGATGTTTTAATGGATAAGTCTTTATTTTGCAATCCCTTGCTGCTGGAGTTACTCAAAAGCTAAAGCCAGGCACCCCATGCCAGAGATGGAGAGGCAAAGGGAGATGGAGGGATGGCCAAAATAATTTCAAGACACCCTTGTGTTTCCTCCAAGCTAACACAACCAACATCACCTCGGGCATCACTGGGCAATGATGAGACCATGACAAATGAAGCCAGGCTGCTCTGGCTGGGCTTATAATGGGATTGACGCTTAGGAGCACAGAGACCCTCCTCATAAGCGACTCATTGCCTGGGAGATGCAATCCTGAAGCAACTTTGCATGAGGCTGCAGCTGCCACCAGACATTTTCAAACCAGTCCAGCCCATTGTAGCATGGGTTTGCCAAAAAATCAATAAAGCTGACCTTTGCCAGGGTTTTCAGATAGGAGATTTGGGGCAGGACAGGGGATAGACCAGGGCTGTGGTGCCTTCAAGCACAAGGTGATACAACCTCACCAAGGAAGGGGGAGGGACCACAAAGACTGGTGGTGTTGGAGATGGACCCTTGTGTCCCAAGGAGACCTGGGCTGAGCTCAGCAGCATGCAGACCCCAGAAATACACCTGGTAGCCACTGGGCAAGCCTGCCCTGCTATGATGAGAAGAAAGGAAGAAAAGGCATCTACTAGGCTGGGTCTCCTGCCTGGAGGCAAACCCAGGGAGGGGGTGAAGGCAACAATAGGGACCAGAGGAGCTGGTCTGGCTTTGGTGCAGGACCAGCATCTGCTGCACTTTCATCCACCCCAGTTACACGCAGGACCAGCTGCAGTGGTCCACCAGCTCCAAATCCTCCGGTCCACCTCCCTCCAGCCCCAGCCCCACCAAGCCATTTGCAGAACTCCAGAGGGAGGCCATTTCAATGGCAAAATCCAGCTACTTGACATAATCTGGTCTCCAGTCACCACATTTGCTTCTGCAAGGTACTCTGCTACTTCCCCGAGGTAAAGAGGAATTAACCCATCGTGATTTCATCCCTGACTCACCAGCAAGGGAAACGCTAGTCATGGCACAAAGCTGCTCATCAGAGAGGTTGAACATTCCCTCCCTTTCAGCACTTACAAGAGACACAGATGTCCCCAGGTCATATAGCTTGGTGATTTTTATTAATTTAGCAATGTTCAGGGACCTCCAAAGAACTTCAAACCTCCAAGCTAAACTTGCCAGAAACCTAAAGTCTTCTACCTGCTACAGAACATACAATATAACAAAATACAATATAAAGTACAGCCCTTCCCCAAAACATGAATTGTCAGGTATGGCGAAGAAAAATGTATTTCTGCCAGGATAATGGAGCAACGCACCTTCTTGCAATTAACACACCAGCACAGACCATGCCTCCAGCTCTAGAGGTAAGTCTCCAAAACGGCACTATGCAATCCCGCACACTCGCAATACCCAGTGTATTTCTCTTGGACACATGAAGGGCTAAGCTGAGCCCATCGTGCCAGGGAGCATAGAGGCTTTCCAAAAAATCTGACACATAGTCCACACTAAGCTTTGCCCCTGGCAAACATGGGAGAAAGACGGTGTGATATAATATATATTGCAGATGTAATATCGTGGGCAGAGGGAGATCCTCAAGAGATAACATGTATTTGCAAAGAGCCACAATCTTAAAGACAGGATTACTTTAAAGAGCGGCAGCAGAGAGCAGCACACGCGTACCACTCACCTGCCCCGCAGAGAGCATCTGCCCGGTGAACATCCAGTCCTCCCCATCAGAAACAACCCAAGAGGGTCACGTAGATGAGCAAGGCAAGACGAGAGGCCACCTAAGGCTGAGCATGGCACACAGGTGAAGTTCAATAGGAAGCACCTTGTAAAAGCCTCCATCCTCTATAAGCTAGGCAAGGGCATCCTCTCTTTTCTCCCAAAGCAACACAGCTTCACTCCCCAATATCCAGAGCATGCTGGGTACCTGCAGTAAGCTGGGGCTTCCAAGCACAGACCTTGCACAGTCCCGGTGTTTTTTTGAGCCCAGAGAGATGTTTTTCTGTGCTAGCCAAACACAAATGAAACTGCAGGCATTGCCTCCCAGGTCCAGTCAAAGAACCGAAGCCAGTTCAGGTGTGAGCACAAGGCTGCAGAAGCCAGAGCAGATCCCAGGTGAAAGCTGGTATCACAGCACTGCCAGACAGCACCTTGCACACTCAGGGTCAGGGGACCCTCTACAACATCCAGAGAGCATTGAGGCAAAGCCCAAAACACACAAGCCCCTCACGCACAGCAGCACAACCTGCTGCTTCTCCTTCCAAGCTCAGCTCCAGCGCTTTGGTTCTGTTAGCCCCTGCCTTTATGAGCTACCTCATAGACCCCTGCAATCAGGAACAGTTGGAGGAGATTGGGCTGGGTGCTCCCACCTGTGGGTGATTGGTGAAGGGGCAGCATGGCTACAGCTGAGGGCCATTCCCATCTCTGGCTGAGCAGGGCAGCCTTGAATGCTGTCTGAGCAGCACAACAGAGTTAGTGGGCCAGGTTTCTGAATCCTAAGGGATGTAGCCTTGTCTCCTCCATCTGCTCCATCTCTGTCTGCATCTCTTGCTGCTCTTGCCTGGGCTCTCCGGAGGGCTCCTGGCCCTGGTCAATCCCCTGGCCATGCCTGGGGCTGTCAGCAGAGCCCATGACCTGCACGTGGCCCTGCCCACCCAGGTCAGACTCTATGGGACAGTGCCCCATCACTGAGGTCACATCGAGCGCTGGCATCACCCTTGGCTCATCGCGAAGCAGCTCCAGTCTCACTGATGCTCTCCTAACGGAGGCAGCATGCTCCAGTGTCCCTCCTTGCCAGGTTTCCCAATTAAAATAGTCCAAGGGTTCTTCTGTTTTGAGGGTATGACTCCCCCTTTTATGACTGCAGTGTCAACACAACAGTCCCTGTCATCCTACCCAGAAGAAACTCATGTGTGATACCAATAAAGCTTTGCAGAGCTTGAGTCGAGCAGTGGGGAGGGCAAACTCCTTTAATTCAGAATTTACACCGAGTTCACCAAGGATTTATTTTTTTAAACCATCATCATTGATTTTTTTTCCGATAAATCATCTGGCCGCGGGTCGTAGGAACGTAACCCAGTGCATGTGAACCAGCACACCAGAGTGAATGGTGTCCATGAACCGCCGGTGAGTTGGGAGCTGTTACGAACCCACCGGGAGCCCTGCGGCATGGTGCCGCGTGCCATGCATTGCCGCCCCACCTCTTGTGCAACCACCAGGTTTCGACAGCGCAGGATTTCGGTGGAAGGTCACCAATAAGCTCTCATCACTCGCCTCTTCTTGAAAGAGATCTGCCCTGACTGCCATTAAGGGAAAGGGGACACCCCCCACGGTTTCGGGAGGGCTTTTCTTCATCTTCCCCTCTCTGGGCTCGTGGGTTTCTCCCCACGCCCATCTGCAGCCCACAGACCCAGCACATAATTATGTATTAAACAAACATCCTCTCTTCTAAAAAAGAAAATATACAATATAGGTATGGTTTAATCAGAGTTTAAAGGAATTGGGGTCCAGGACTCTGAAATTATAGGAGGAATTTATAAGAGGCATTTGCTAAACTAAAACTCCCTGGCCTTTTAGCAATCCTGAAAAGAGGGGGGGGAAAGGGCAGAATGAAAAGGCGGGCTGAGGAAAAGTTGATTTTTTCCATCGGACTCGTGTGTCTGTGCCAAATCATCCCTTAATGTAAAACCTTCCTGCACTTTTCCTTAAACACTGTCAGTAATGAGGGACCAGCTCACCACGCTCGGCCCACCGCCACTCCTCTCCCCCGGGTTTGGAAGCGGGGCTGGTTTCCGAGAGGCCGATGGTTAACCATCGCAGGCTGAGCATCCACAGGGCAGAGCCAAAATACCCCAGTAATTAACTATAGGTTAATCATATTTACTGCGGCTCTGTTGTTCCAAGATTCTCAGACAAAGGCTAAATTTGAGAAAACTTAAAAAGAAACAGATCTTCAGAGCTGATTTATTGGTAATGCAATTAGGATGAGGGAGAGAATCTAATTACCATGGACTCTCACTTCTCCCCCCCACCCCGCAGCCGATTTAAAGAGGAAGCTCTCTGCGTAATAACTACTTTCTGGATTACTTGACTTCTTAGCACCCCTGTTGCCAAAACAGCTTCAGTGTTTTCTCAGCTGCATTTTTATGTCAATCCTAAGAATGGGATAAAATGGTTCGCACACGTCAAAGGAGGGGGGAAAAAAAAAATAATTGAGGCACTAACAT
The DNA here is from genome assembly GCF_000687185.1 of Egretta garzetta. Taxonomy (NCBI): domain Eukaryota; kingdom Metazoa; phylum Chordata; class Aves; order Pelecaniformes; family Ardeidae; genus Egretta; species Egretta garzetta. Next base: position 2,415,829 of record NW_009260131.1, read on the forward strand.
GAAAAAACACCCCAAAATATTTCAGCAGAGCTAAAAATGCACCTGAGGCTGCAATGTGATTGAGGAAAGGCCAGAAGAACAGGTCATGCATGTGGCTGTCCCTCTGCTTCCCAGAAGTGCACGTAGGAAAGCACTGATGGAGTGCCAGGACGGTTTGCCCTCGGGTCTATCCCATGCAGATACATAATTACAATGGGAACCAGTGGCAAAAAAACTTGTGTTTAGCCCAACTCGGTGGTACAAGATCTTCAATCTGCAGCAGGCGGGGTACCAGGAGGTGCAGCTGAGCTTGGCTCTGAGCAGGCAATAGCCAGGCTGTAAGCCCTGCATCGTCAGAGCAGGAGCTGCCATGGTTAATGCACATTAAATAATAATAATAATAATAATAATGACACAAACGCAAAGCACCTCTTGCATGCAAGCAGCTGCTCAGCTGCAGACCCTCACAGCCACCCCAAAATCCTGCGGCAAGGACCTTGACCAGCACAACATCATGTCCACCCATTGCAAATTCAGAGTGGTGCAGTGCATGCATCTTTAATTGCCACCTATTATTTACCCTCCACAAGCCTTGGAGCTCTGAGTCTTGAAAGATTTAGATGTGCGTTACAAAGATACATGGCAGCTTCATCACTTTCATTCTGTTGTTTTTATTACTTCAAGTACAGCAATACCTACATCAGTGTGAGTTGATTCCCATCACTAATGCATCCCATGACGGGGGAGGAAATGGGGGGGCACGGGGGGCCCCTGGCTGGGAGCGAAGACATTGCCCTCTTTGGAGATGGGGAGCGGTTTTGGCGGGTGGTGGGGAAAAGGGGAGGAAAGATGCTGAGCAGAGGTGCAGGTTGGGATGCAAGCGGTTGCTAAACACCTATCTCCAGCAGCCCGAACCCTTCCCCGCTCATCTGCTGGGCGAAGGCAGAGCAAGAGAGCCTGACACTCCTTGCAGGGAAACAAAAAGGAGAAATGAAAAAAAAAAACCAAACAAAAAAACCAAACCATGCAAGAAGGCACCTTAAAAGCATTCCCACAGCCCTTTGCCAATCCACCTAAATCCTGACCTGGAAGAAAACACCCCACCTCGTCCCAGGCTCCGGTGAGTCATGCCCAAACCTGCTGAGCTGTGCGGGCCGAAGGGCCCTGGCTGCGGGGGTTCCCTGTGGGGACAGCGGCACGTCCCAGCTGGGTCCATCGGCAAAGATCATCCCCTTCCTGACTGCACCTCCCTGTCCAGGGAGGATTCACCTCTACCTTCTCACTGCAGAGCGAGAAATAAAATGAAAATTAAATAAATAAATAAATCACGTAGCATCAAGTGTTTTCAGGGGTCCCACTGCTCTTTCGCCTTCCTTAAATCCACCCCAGTACAACTCAGGGGGGCATGTTAGTCGCTTCCTTTAAAGAAGAGGAATAGAAGCCCTTGTGAAAGCAAAATGGAGGTGGGCCTGGCCTGCACCAAACAACTCTGCTGCTCCAGCCCCAGGACCAGGGATTACTGGAGCTGGGGAAAAACCAGACTTTGCATCACCTTCATGGCAGGGAGGTGCAAAGGTGGGTACAAGGAGAAGCACCTCTGGAAAGGCATCTGGCCCCAAGCAGGACCCCTGCCACACTCTTCCAAAGAATGTATGCCCAGAAACATCCCCACTGAGGCTGGGCATGCCCCAGGGAGCCCTCACCAACCTGACCTGCTGTGGTCAGCATGGGGCTGGCAAGGAGCACCTGTAGCTGGATATGAACCAGCCACTTGTGCTGCTTTGCAAATCAGTAATTCAGCTCCCAAGGAGCCATCACCAAGCTGGATCAGGACCCATCTCTGGAGCAATGGCAAAGCAGAAATTGGGCATTGCTCTGTCTGGGGGGTGTCTCTGAAGTCAGACACATGGCCCTTTGGGGAGGCACCTGTGCAGGCTGCAGCCATCAGAGCCAACTTGGCCAATCCCCATGTGAGTAAGCCTTCCCAGAGCATCCCCAGTGCTGGACCAGCCCTGTTCCTGGGAGAGGCCAGTCCTTCGCTGGTGCTCATACCAGGGCTTTCCTGGGCTTTGGTGGTGCAAACCTCAGCGTTTCCTCCACATGTGCAAGGGGTGTGACAAGACAAATACATCACCAGCCCCCAAAAGCTGAAGAATTCCTGGGGTTAAAGACAGAGGCTGGATTTAGGTGACCAGGATCCTGCCTGCTGCAACTCCAGCACAAATGGAGGCTGGGTTTTTTGGTTGCTTTTTTTTTTTCCAAACAAGGTGCTGTGTGATATTAAACGCCATTTCCAAACACCACTAGAGCCACACACGAGCACAGACCTGTGTTTAATCTCCCAGGGAGCTTTTACAATCACTTTCATAACTCGCTCACTGTAGGGGTTTTGCTTTCCGACGCATTGCCCCTTATCTGAGCCCGGCGGCAGGAGAGCGAATCTGGGGTGGGATGCAGAAATACGTTTGTTACTTTCTACGCCATAATTGCAAACCGCAAGGAAGAACATCCTTCCTCATTTCACAGCTAAAAAGCTACGAAACCACAACTGCCTTCCCAGCGGCGATAGCGGCCGGCCGCGGGGGAGCGGGAGACGGAGGATATCCCCTGCGCAGATGTTTGCCCCTGCCAGCCACACCGTGGTTTCACAGAGAGAAGCTGGGGCACCCGATAAAGCATCCGGGTCGGAAGGATTTATGAGGCTTCTATTCCTAAATTGAGGGGAGGAGAAGGTTTAGAGGGTGCACCGTGAGCTGAGAAACAGCATGGAAGACACCAGCCTGCCTGACCAAGAGATTATTGCCGGGGTTCAGCCACGAGCTTTGTATCGGACTGATATTTACCCTCCACCTTCCCACAAAGTTCACTTTTGTAAATGATGAGCGGAGTTCCCCATCCATCTCCGCCGCTGGGTGATTTTCAGCCGCACGTGTCCATACAGTGCTCTCACTGCTCCTACGTGGATTCAGGATGGGCTGAGGGAAAAACACTCATAAAGTGCCTCTTGTTGTAGATGTCCACAGGAGGATTACTGTGGCATGGCCTGCTCCATCAGAAAACGTTGGTTGTTTTTTTGTTTTAATAGGTGTTTAGTGCTACACGTAACAAGTGATGAGTCCCCCCTCAGCGCAGCCACCCGCCCCATAAATACTTCCAGCCCAAATAACCTATGGCCCCATACAGCTCCCAAGCTGGTCCACTAACCCAGTTCCATGCTAAGTTTATGATTCTTAAACAAGATAAAAGAAGGATATATTGGATTTATTTTCTTTTTTTAAAAAGAAAACTCAAAGTGAGGATTCTGTATTTCTAAGGCTTCGGCCAGCCCAGCTCCTGACAGCGGGCATTATCTACCACTATTTTATGGCCTTTGCTGGCTGCATGCATCCATGCAGCTTAAAAAAGCCATATTCCTTGTAAACAGTGGTTTGGGAACAGATTAGTATTTAACTCACAGAAAGGGGATGGCTAGGCAGCGGTGGGGCCTCAGTGCATGTCTCAGACCTGGACTGAGCTCTGCCATCGGGGTCCAGCTGGAGACAAGGGTTTTCCTCAAGTGATTAACCCGACCTCAGGAAAACCCTGTTTTTTCATGCCTTAAACCCTAGGCAGCAGTGGCTGCAGTGCGGGAGAGGAGCATGGCCCCAAACTCAAGCTGCAGGGCTGGGTTCAGAGCTGGCAGCCCCTGGCCCATCCCAGCTTTCACCTTTGTAACTAGAGAGATGCTCTACAACTGCGCAGAATAAAATCATCTAATCCCTGGGTTTCAAATGAATGTATTTACCTGGTCCCCCTATTTTACTCAACCTTTGACCTCCATGCATTATATAGGAGAGCCCACCTGAAAAGCAATCTTTCAGGGTAGGGATCTCGCTTTATTTTCTACATTTGAAAAGACAATTCCAGCCTCCTGACGGCTCCAGCAGGCAGGCGGCTGAACCGGGCCTTTTGTCTTTAAGGATGCGAATTAAGGGTACTGCATTTTCTTCCCCTTTTGGAAGAAGTCTTGACCCTTCAACCCTAAAGCTGGATGGAGAGCAGACCAAACACTCAGAGGCTCTCCTCTCCCTTTCATCCCAGTCATCCCCACTTTGTGTGCCAAGTCCTTCTTCTGGCTCAAGACTTTAACCTCCAGTGTCCTGACAAACAGCAAGGATGAAGGCAAGGGCGGAGATTATGCCATCTTCCAACTTCGGGGGGGGAAGAAGTAAAATAAAATCATTTTTAAAGGTTCCAGGAAACAAGAAATTGCCAAAAAAAACCCAAACTCGGCAGACATGGTGAAGCCTTAAATTGCTGTCGGCATGAATATGTGCTTCAAGGGAAGCACCCAAAAGTCCCGTGTACCTTCGCCAGACCGTATGTTTTCTATAACCCGTAACCAATAACGCTGTTGGCAGCATCCCAGCAGGCCAGCCACCCCCCAAAAGAGAGATGCAACACCAAGGGCAGCAAGCGGGTTACGCAGAAAATCCAAAAAACCCCAGATGGGGTCTCAACTGAGCTCTTCTCCTTGAGCCACAGGCACCAGCGTCGGCACCAAGCCACCAGCCAGAGATGCACAGGGACCCAACCAGCCACTCTGGGGATGAAACACTTAAAGGAAATCCCAGGGCAGGTTGAGACCCCAGTTTACACCTTGGGAAACCCACCATGCCGCCGCTGACTTTAGCTGCGGTCTCCCCATCCAAATCCGGTGGGAACACATGCTCTCCTGCCCACGATAAGCACCAGCTACTTCTTCCGACACCCAAACCACCACTCGGCTTCCTCGACGCTGCCTTCAGCAGCTTCTCCGTGGCATAACTTACTTTTTTTTTTTTAAAGTACACAGCACGAAAAACCACACACAGGCCAACTTCAGAGATATTCCCACTAGAAAAATTAAATACTCATAATGCTTTTTTAAAGTGAATTGGGCCCCTTAATTTGCATCTTATAATAAGGATGTTATCATACTGGTTTATGGCTCAGCTCTTTAGTTTCTATCTCTCAGGGGCTAGATTTCCCCTCATGAGTTCAATAGATGTCTGTGAACTAATGTAATTTTTTAAAAGGCTTTTCTTCCATATTAACATTACAACCTTTATGAGTTAAAGGTTTTACTTGCTGAAGAAGTGCGGGGCGTGTTGGCATTCGAGAGCCAGGCACCGCACTTGCCAGCAGGGCTGCGGAGGATGCCGCAGCCTGGGGTTAATCCTGGGCAGCGGCTGGAAACCTTCCTCACCTCCTCACACCAAGCCAAACTCTCCAGCGTACTCCATCTCTTACATTTAGCTTAATTATGAAACATTGTCACTCGAATATTAAAATAATGTTTAATACACAGAAGGGAATAAGCGAGTCCAGAAAAATGCATAATTTCCCCGTGCTTGCCCTGCTAGTCACACGCAACGAGCTCTTTTCCTTTCCCCGCTTTCTCCTGACTGCCTCTTACAGCGATGCTGGGAATACACTTCCAAGAGCCTTTCAAAAGCATTTAAAAGCCAGGGAGGCTTTCCCCATCCCCCCCTTTACAGGGTTGCCCATCCTGCCATCCCCTTGCCCTTGGGAGGCAGAGCAGGGCTGGTGCAGGATTCATCCTCCTGTCCCTTTCCAGCACCACATCCATACGGGAGCACTGGGGTCTTCAGGAGAAGAAAACAGCAAGGACTTGACTGAGTCCCAGAGGACGTTTTTAAACTTGCCCGAATTAGGGCCCGGGGGCGGATGCTTGGCGTTTCAAAACAGCTGGTCTCAGAGGTGCTCAAACACGCCGTGGGTAGGGAAGATGTCGAAAATGCCAGCCCCTGCTTTAATATAGCCCGGTATCATTCATCACCTCCACACCTTATTTTATATTGCCAGGCTCTACTTTAAATAAGCTTTTTTTTTTTTCCCCTCCCCTTTAATCACTACAGCTGCAGAAGGTGCTATCTCTTCAGCAGGGGAGAGAGGGAAAATGAAAAAGAAAAAAAAAAAAAAGAGAAAAAAGGGGACTTTTGGGCAGGAAAAAGCCAACAGGAGCGGCCAGGTGAAAAGCAGTTCCCAAAGGGATGTTGGTCCCCAATGCCTCCAAATGGAAAAGCCAAACCCCAGGGGAGCACGCAGGAAAGAGGTCTGTTGGGAGAGGAATAGACAAAAAAATAAATTTTATCCATACTGGAATTAGGGGTGCAGGGGTGTTCGGGGAGAGCGGGGCAGGCAGAGCCCACCCCACCCACCAGCGGGGGCTTTTCTGGAGATGAGCCGTGGGACAGGGGCTGCCAGAGGACAACCTTGGCCTGCGGGGAAGCGGGACCGAAGCGTCACAGCCACTGGGCTCTGCTCGCCAATGGAGGGCTGTAGGAGGGTCAGGGAAAGGACAGGCACTCACATAAAGAAAAAATAAATAAAGGTTTGGTTAGGGCTCTGTCCTCTACTCCCTCCCTGCCCGAATCGTCCCAGATTTGCAAGCGCAGAGCTATTAAGAGTCTGATATGGCATCCCCACAAGCACTACGAGCTCTGCTACGGACACCCAGGAAGGAAGTTCACAGCCCTTGGCCACCAACGCCTTCACCCAACCTCTTGCTATGGACCAGGTGCAGACCCAGAGAAAGTCGATCAAAAGGGTTAAGCAGCCTGCGGATGCTCTGCCCCGCGCTTACCACCTGGAGTGGCTTTGCTCGCAACTGGGAAGCATTAGGGGTTTAGCATGAACCAGTGCAGGCGGTACGGCTTGTAGCTGCAGGCTCTTTGATGCATCAGTCTGGACAAGCTCTAGTGATCTTCTGCCAGACCACAGGGACAACCTGGCCAGAGGCTCCCTCTTGCCAAGAGGACCCTGTTGCTGAGGCCAACCCCTCATCAGCTCCATGCAGTTGGACAGGGGTCTAGACCTTCTCATTGAGGAAAAGCTCATCTTGTCTGGGTGTTTGAGGAGGTTAAGCCATGCTGGGTCCAAAAGTATTGCCTTCTTTGTTCCATTTAAATTTTAAGATGTAAAACGTGAAAATAACTTGAAAGGCGGTAGCCCCGTTTTATTAATAGCAAGTATTTATTAGCCTCCTTGATTTACAGTATGTTTCTGAAAGTCATCAGTCCATCACATTCTTCAGCACAGGGGCTGAGTTGTTTTTCTTGGTCAACACAATATGGAATATAGATCTGAATATTAGAAGCCAAATACAACCTTCATTTTGCATGCACATAGCCCACCAACAGGAGGCCCGTAAATGAATCCTGTATAGCCCTTAGACACATGCATTTGCAGACATTTGGGGAGAGGTGGGAGCTTCTATACATTGCCGCTGGAAACCTGGAAGATCATCGAAATCACCAGGGAAGAGCCATTGGGGCTGGAGCAACCTTGGGAACCATCACGATGTGCACACCCCAGCCACCAAAAAAGGTGGAAATCCACCTCGAGATCGTGCTTCTGGGTTTTGACACAAAAAGCTATCTGTCCATCTGTCCACCCACCTGCCCATCCATCCATCTCACTGCAGGATTTGATGCTTACACAGCACAGGCACCTCCACCTGCCCGTTATCATCCCTATTTCCAGATTGCTCCCGTTTTTCCCCGTCACCACCACCTCACTGTGGGGTTTTGCCTGTCCAGCTGTCTGTCCGCACCACCTCTGCCCACCACCCCAGCACACAGGCGCCTGCCCGCCAGAGCCACAGCCCAGCCAGCGCTTCCCAGGGATCACATCATGCTCATTACGGGAGGCTAGGCAAAATTAAATTGGGGCCCACTAGTTCTGCCATCTGAACTTCATCACCGCTAAAGATGCAATAAAAGTAATAGCAACAACGAGCAAGCCTCTACCAGATGTGTAACTCTATCCAGTGAGATTAAGGAGTAAGGGCCATATTTTGGGTGGGATTTTTTTGTTGTGTTCCCCCCAAACTCCAACTTTCTTGGGAATAATTGATTTTTTGGACCCCTGTAGAAAATGAATCTTAAGAGGGTGACTTCTGTGGGGAGAGGAGGTTCAGGGGATGTTGGGATGGAGGGGCAACAAGGTTTAATAGGCTTGAAGCAGATACAACATCCAATTGAATGATGATACCTAATCGTGCCTGAAATAGGAAAAACCAAGGGGAGAAGCAGACAATAAAAAAAAGAAGCAAATGAGGCACCACTCTCATTCGGGGGGTTGTTTGGCTCACTCCTCAATAATAATTTATAGCGGGATCACGTGAAAGAACACAGCAAAGCAGGGAGCCCTGGAAAGGCAGCTACGTCCCATGAGTCCTCTGCCTTGCCACCAAAAATCTGCAGGTAGAGGCTCACCCCTGGGTTTTGCCGGCATCCAGACACCTCAAGCACACACAGCAATGGAAGAAGCAAGATGCAAAACAAAAGTATGGGGTAAATGGTGTAGTAAAGAGTAAAATAACCTCCAACAGCCCAAAAAGGACAGCGCTGCCCTCCACCTACCCCCAGAGCTGCCCACTGACACCATGATGCTGCCGCTGGTCCCCCGGGTCGCTTCATGGGACCCGGCACAAAGCTGGGGTTGAAATGAAATTGGGGGGGGTGGAAATCATTGCTTGAAATCTCATTCACAGGTTTTTAGATCTGTTTTCAGGTCCGTTGTGGAGGGAGCTTTCTCATCTTGTAAGAGCCCATGGCCCAAATGCATCACAAATCCAAAATATCTATTATTTTGCAAGCAAAAGTAAAGTTAGACTTCACAAAAAACTCGACCTTTGCTGCATTTTAATGTCATGAAAGGATGCTTAAAAATAAAATAGAGCACAGTTAAATTGCCTTCAAGTTTAAAAGCTGCTTTTTAACCCCCCCAAAAAAACTCAAAGCGAAGCTCCCTAATTCCCAGGTATCTCACTCATCTTGGCCACACAGACTGGGAAGGAAAGAGCTTTTCTTTTGCTTATTAAAAACCTTCAAAGCTTTAGGAGCTTTGGGTGGGGTTTTGGGGGGTTTTTTTGTTTGGTTTTTTTTTTAGAAAGACAAAATGCACTCTGTTTTTTAACTCTGATGTGCAGACTGACACATTGGGAATATGCTTAAGTACAAAATCCCCAGGAACATTGCCCCTCTTGCACCGAAAACAGAGCAACCTCCAGCTCTGAAGCCAACAGGTTTCCAGCTCTCCCCTCGCAGGAAACCCTTGGCTCCTGTTAATTGGCAAAAACTAGTTAAACCGCTGTAACACAACCACTGGCCATCCTCCATGCACCCAGATACAGTAAAGGGCTTTGCAGCAGCTCAGTCCTGGCCAGACAAAAAAAAACCAAACAGATCCTAACGATACCCTTAATCAGCCCAGGTCACATGAGGCGGTAGGAAACCCCTCATAGTTCCACCAAAAATTTGGGCTGGGGCAGCCCTGTCGCTTCACCAGAGCCTGCAAGCAGGATCAGGCCCTGCAGCCCCCGGTGCAGCCCTAACGCTTGCAGGAGGCGCTCAACACACTCATTACATGTATTGGTAACTTTAAGGCCACACATAAATTCTGCAGATGTTTTAAAGTCCTAAGAGTTAGGGGGGGTTAACACCTGTATTAAAAAATACACATTTTAAGGGCTATTTCACTTTACCTTCCACACTTCATGAGAGGACAGGCACAGCTTTTCCCCCCTGCACTTGGCAGAGCACTTTTAGCTGTCACTGCTTCGTTATTTTCTGCTTTTTCCTGGGAGAAACACCCACCTCACACCAGCTGCTGGAGGAGAGATGGGCCGCGGCTAGGGAAAGCAGAGCTCATGGCGCTTGTTTCACCAGGCAGAGGATCAACAGCATGGCCAGCCACCCCAGAAGTCATCTATGCACTGAGCTTTGCCTGCGCTCAGACAAAGTAAGGGTAAAGAGCCCCAGAGCTAGCCAGTATACGGCAAAACCCCTATAAAGCAGCTTCCCAGCTGCCCTTCATTACAAGCATTACAGGCCTGCTGTAGATGTGTACCAGGTGGTCCCTGGTTTGCAATTTGGAAGAGAGAGTGGAGCAACCCCCTCTGCAGTTAATAGCTCCGATAGCCCCGATCTGACACAGCTGCCTGGTGCAGATATCTCAGGGCAGGAGTGGGGGTGCCAGCAGCTAACGGGAGCTGCTAACTCCCTACCAACGCCATGTTTGCAATCAATAGGATGCTTCATGCGACAGGATTCACCCTTCCAAGGCTCAAAAACAACCCCTTATAAGCAGACAGAGAGGTGGTAGCATGGACTAGGATAGGAACAACCTTTTAAAAACATCTCCTAATGACAAAAAAAGCCTAGGCCGTGTGCAGACTTTGGGGTAATAGGACCTCAAAGATCAAATCACCTTCAAAGAAGCAGCAATAGCAACCTTTGGGTCAACCCATGCCTACACGCCAAGTCCCCCTGGGCTCTCGAATTGACCCTACATCGATGTGCGGAGGTGCTTCTGCTGCCCACCCTGGCCCCGTGCTGAGCTCCAAGGTACAGAAGTGTCTGTGCTTGTGCTATGCCCCGGCCGACACGAGAACCACAGCCTGGGGTTTTAAAAAACAAAAGAGCAACTACCACCTGCTGAAAAGGCAACGTCGTTTTCCCTATGGCCATTTCACCAGGAGAGAGTCACCCCAGCCCGGTGTCTCGCTCAGATTTTAAGAAAGGAGATGAATAAAACCAGAAGTGAGAATGAAGCTAATATATGAAGCAATCAGCTGGCCCCTGCCCTGCGGCTCGGTTCCATCCCACTGCGACCAGCAGCGGGTGTCCTGCCAACCCGACGTGGCCGGCCAGCGACTCTGCTCGCTACCCAGCTGGTTTCTTTCACCAAATAAGGTCCATTCCCGCTCGCCGGCACAGGCATGAGTAGCTACAGCCTATAAATCCCATCGGAGACAGCACACAAGCACACACTTAACCCATTTTCTGTTCAGCAAAGCGCTTGGGCCCCAAACCAGCAAAATCCTCGGGTGGGTGCTCAGCTCTGAGCAAGGGACGAGTGTCGCTGTCAAGGGGGAAAGCTGTGGAAGGGCTGGAGCGCTCAGTGGGAGACACCACGACACCAACCTGATAGTAGCTCCTCCCTGGTACCCCGGCTCGGGGCAGGGCTCTGTGTCCCCCTGGTATGACAGCATCTCCATAGCAAGGTTATCACTCCTCCCGAAACCTGCCAGCTGGTCTCACTGCTCCTTGGACCACTAAGGGACGTTACGGATGCCACCAACCCCAGAAGTACATAGTTTGACAGCAGAAACGCAATACGACAGCCAGCGTTCATCAGGAGGAGGCGGGCGATGGAGGAGAGCTGGGAGACCCCCCCACTTCAGCATCACTGAACGCCAATGGGGGTTAATCCCGGCTTGGGGCGCCGCGGCAGTGAGCCCCGCACCTGGCCTAGCTCTGCGGGAAATGCCTGCCCGCCGGGGCCCCGCAGACCCTGGTGTGGACACCAGCCCCGGCTTTCTCTTTTGTAAACTCAGCGCTTGCTTTCTTGCAGCCGATCCGGTAATACAAAGTCATACCAGCCGCCTGGCCCTTGTTAGCATTAAAAATTAAAGACAGAGCAAACAAAACCTAAAGCTCCAACATTTATTATGGCAGTTTCCCACCCACCCACAGACCTACACTGTGTTTTGTTTTATTTTTAATTCGTCACATCAGATGCGCCTTCCCAGAAATGGCACGCCGTGGAGAGAACCAACAGGCCGGGTTGTTCACGAGAGCAAGACAGTCTTTTCCATGGGGAAAGGAGCCAGTCGAAGCCATCGATAAGCCCTTGACCTTGGTGGGTGGGTTTGCTTTTTTTTTGTTTGTTTTTAGAAAATAAAAAAACAAACAAACCAACCAACCAAAGAAAAAAACAAAACCAAAAATCCAACCCCAAAGAAGTGTTGTACTCTATTACAAAATATAAATACGATAGTCTTGCAGGCAGGAGGAGCCCGGGGAGCGCTGCCTTCAGCGGGTGACTTCTCTCAGGCTCTCCCGGGGATGCGGTGAGCCAGCAGGACAGAGGCCACCTCCTCCGGACGCCAAGACGCTGCCGGCCGCTCGCCCCAGCTTCACCTCCTTTCAGAATTTAAGTGCTCTTGAACTTCCATCCGAAAACTGCCAGACGTCCGGTGCTCCCTGGGCGCTGCGCCAGCTGGGGGGGTACGCCGAACCTACAGAGAGCATGGGGACAGAGGAGAGAACAGGTGTGACATGGCCCACGGTGAGAGTTATTCTCTTATTTTACTCTTTTTTTTTTTTTTGTCTTTTTTTTGTTTCCTTTAACGACTAGGACACCCAACTGTTGCAAAGGGATACAGCAGGACGGAGCCCTTCCTCCTCTCAGGCCGCACTCTCGCATCCGGCATCACTCGGCACCGCACAGGAACCACACAGGGATCACTTAGGAGGAGAAACCTCTGGGATTTAATGAGAAACCCGCACTGTGCCAGGAGCCCTCTTTGGGCAAGGACCGAGGCAGCCTGTGGGAGAAATTTCTCCTATTCCTTCTCAAAATCTCAGGGGCTTCCCCCAGCACTGACGGTGCCCCCGGGTGCAGCAGCCCCCCTTAAAGCCATCGGTACTGTTAATACACCACGCGGCTCACAGAAGACTGCCAACTCATCACACGTGGGATATCGCACGGCGTGCAAGCGCACGCTGCAGCAGCCAGGCTCCAGCTGCAAAGCCCCCAGCCTGTGCCCAGCCCGCCATCGACTCTGGCAGCATGGGACCAGGCGCTGGGACAGAAAACATCCCCGGCTCTTCTCACACGGGGAACAAGAGCGGCTGCGAGCCCCCCACTCGAGGCCGATCACTAAGCACCGCGCTACCCCAAACAGCAGGCTAAGGGCTACGCAGCAGGTGGCGGTGGTAGCGAGGCCAGCACACTGTCAGCACAACCCCTCAAAATCCACCTCCACATCCCAACTGGGGCGCCAGTTTATATGGAAATTCCTTCATTAATACTTAAGAGAGTGGTTGACGGGCTACGCACAAGCTGCCGTCAAGACTACGTAAGCAGCTCCTAGGCCGGATCTTCACCGGGTGTAAACTGGAGTGGCTCCTCCAAAGTCAAGAGCACGTGCCCGGTTGCCCCCTGGGGAGGGCTCATGGCTGCTGATGTCTGAGCACCGTGTGTTTCAGGCTGACTTAAAGCCGGCTGAGATTTCCAAGGGAGCCGAGCGGGCCACGGCGACCCCAGCCACAAGTCACACCAGCACAAGGCCACTGCAAAGCCTACATCCCCCCAAGGGCCACGAAACCTGGGGGGTCCCCCACGCCTCCTGCCCCTGGGTGGGCAGGGTAGCCCATGCCCAGATCCCCATGGCTCCTTTGAAACCAGCAGCCGAGCATCTGGGCTCGATGAGCAGCGGCTTGCAGGCAACTCCAGCCAAGAGCCCGCCAGGCAGCATCACTGTCCTAGTCAATACTACGATTTGCCCATGCATCCTCAAAAAATGGGTTTCAACCTTTATAGGAGGAAAAAAAAAGAGAGAGGGAACTAAAAGAGCGGCTGGGACCCCTTCTCTTTTTTGTACAAACTCCACGCTTAGATAAACCCTGAAACTGCATCTCATCAGCTATGCCAGAGCCTCCTGGATGTCAAGCAAAGACGTGGTATTGCTTATTCCTCTATTCCTCTCAGCCCTTGGAACCACCATAAATATGAAACATCTGTAGCCGAAATTCTGGATACCGTTTCAGAGCCTTCGTTACATTAATCATTCAATTTGGCGACCGAATACTAATGGCAAAAGGGGCCTGTGCCATAAAAACGTGTTCCTCCTCGAAAGCCGATGGGGCTTGAGGTTTTAACAACAGAGACACCGTTACCCAAACATCGTTCTTATTTACAGAGACATCTTTTTGCACAAACAGGAAAGTTTCTCAGGAGCGTGGGTCACGCGTGCGCCGGGTGCCAGAGCAGCTTGAGAGCACACAGTGGGGCCTTGGACACCCATGCCCCAACCCAACAAACCTCGACGGGTTTATCACGCCATTAACTCATTGCCTCTGGCGGCAAAGCCGTCACATTAGCGAATTCTGCTTTGGTGTTGAGGTGGCAGTGGGTTGTCGTTCGCAAGCTACACTCTCGCCAGCCAGCCACTGCTCGGACAACTTCTACAGCAGGAGCTCCCTCTCCCAAAGCTCCTCTCCAAACCATCGCCCCAGCCCCCTGTGCACGGCCGCAGGGCAACGCAGCACCCGGACAGCTCATTTGGCTCTCGGAAACCTGTAAAATTTAGCTTTCTGAAACCTGGAAATCAAATGCATCGCTGCGCAATTTAAAAGAAAAAAAATAATAAATAAATCATCATATGCTTTCCACCCGTTACTCTCGTAGCAGTGGATGGAGCCCAGATCTGCCTAGAGATGCCTGTATATAGATCTGTATACAGATGCCTGTGTA
>NW_009260131.1:2435117-2438294 GCF_000687185.1 Egretta garzetta
ATAGTATTGCCCCGATACAGATCATGCATTCAAACGGTGAGAACAAAAAGAAAATAAACAGGGTGTGCTGGTGACAAGCACTTTCCGAATATCCTTAGCTTCCATGATTTCCATCACAAGGGACTAGAAAACCTCTACGGGGATGCGGGATGGGGAAGGGATGGGGTGGATGGGGGGGGGTCCGAATATACCTCTATTCAGTTTTTATCTCGTTATTCAAGACTCGATCACTGTGCCATTTTTTCATGTGTTTCTCCAGGGTACTGTACACGCTAAAAGGCATCTTACAAATCTCGCATTTGTAAACGTCCTTTCCCACCTGCCCGTGTGTTTTCATGTGCCGGGTGAGCTTGCTACTCTGGGCGCAGGCGTAGTTGCAAAGCTCACACTTATACGGCCTCTCGCCCGTGTGGCTCCGTCTGTGGACGGTGAGATTACTACAGTTCTTGAAGACCTTCCCACAGTACTCACAAGTGTCGCTGCGTCTGCCCTCTTTTGAGCTGGGCCTGCCAGGGCCCGGGCCACTAATATGGGGGGTGCTCCCTCCGCTTCCCGTGCCGCTGCGGCCTGAGATCCCTCCGTCCAGCTCGCCCGGCGGCGTGGAGAAGCGCAGGCTGCCGTTCTCCGAGGAGTGCTCGGAGGAGGAGGCGAAGGGCGATTGTCGGGAGTCGCCGAAGCTGAGGAAGGGGTCCTTCAGCTGCCGGGAGGCGGCGTAGCCCGCCAGCCACTGGGAGTAAACGTTCTCGGTGTTGGGCATGGCGGCGGCCGGCAGGTCGAACTCCTTCTCCAGCTTGATGCGTTTGGAGAAGGGGCTCAGGGAGCTGGGGCTACCCAGCAGCAGCTTTTTGGACAGGCCTCCCGAGGCAGACTCCCCCGGGGAGCAGCCCCGGCCGTTGACCGCCCCCTCGTCGATGCGGTCAGACTCGCCGGCCACCGAGTCTTCGTCGCAAGTGTCCCTGTGTGCCTCGGGCTCGGGGAGGTGGCCCCGCTTGTGTTTCTCCCCCAGGACCTGGTGGAAGGCCTCGCTGAAGTGCTGCATGGAGCTCAGGACCATGCCCTGCATGACATCCGGCATCGACCTGCCCTCCTCGCCGGCCCGTGAGTTGTTCTCGTGGTGGCGGGCTGCCTCCAGGCTCATCCCAAAGCCGTAGTCCGGCCTGTCGCTCTCGTTCAAGTCCTCCTCCTCTTCCTCCTCCTCCTCCTCCTCCTCCTCTTCCTCCTCCTCCTCTTCCTGATCCCCGTTCTCGGGGATCATGTTGGGGTCATTCTCGCTCTTGAACTTGGCCACCACAGACTTGAGGGCGCTGCTGGCACTGCCCACCAGGTCGCTGGTGCCCGGCTCAGGGGAGCTGGCGGTGGAGAGCCCATCGTCCGACTTCACTGTCATGGGGGAGGACTTGTGCATGTGGGTCTTCATGTGGCGCTTCAGCTTGCTGGCCTGCGTGCAGGCGTGGTCGCAGAGGTTGCACTTGTAGGGCTTCTCCCCGGTGTGGCTCCGGCGGTGGACCACCAGGTTGCTCTGAAACTTGAAGGTCTTCCCACAGAACTCGCAGGACTTGGACTTCATGGGTGGCTGGGAGGGAGGAGGAGCGGACTGCAGAGGAGGAAGGGGCGGCGTGGCCAGGAACGGGGGCTTGCTGCCGGGCTGGAAGGGCTGCAGCAACCTTTGCATAGGGCTGGGCCGGCTCGGGGACAAGGGCGGGCTGGAGGTGTTGCCGGCCAGCTCCCGCAGCCTCCGGGAGAAATCCATAGCGGGGGGCTCCATCGCCATGGGGTTCAGTCGCAGCACCCTGTCAAAGGCACTAGGGTGATGGGTGGCCAGAGCCATTTCTTCCGCACCCAGGCGCTCAATGCGATGCGGATCCAAATGGTGCCTCGGGGGAGGGCTAAAGAGGGGCGGCGTGGGTGGGAAACGCCCTTCTCCCAGCCCCGACGCCTCCCTCGAGACCGAGCCGGGTATTCTGAGCAGGTTAAAAGGGTTATTGTCTGCAATGTGAATCCCGTGGAGAGGTGGCTGGGAAGGGCACTCTGCACCTAGTCCTGTTGGGATACCAACCCGTGGCGTCAGGGGGCTGCCGTGCTCGCTTTCTAGGTAGATCCGTAAGCCGTGCGTGTTCTGTGCGTGCTGCAAGAGGAACCAGGCGCTGTTGAAAGGCTGTTTACAAGTCGTACACGTGTAGCTGCTGGGCTCATCTTTACCTGCAAAATAACACAACAAGCAGCGTCAATCTCCGGCCGCCCACCAGCGGGCAAGAGCTCGCCTCCCCGCCTAAGCTCCTCTCCTCCAGGATGCTCCGCTGGGAGCTGGGGAAGGGATCTCCCAGCTCAGGCAGAGGCAGGGGAAGGGGGACGGGAGGAGGTGAGGGGTGCAATGGGGAGGTCCAAACCCACCCAAAACGCGCCCACCTCCTCCTGCCATCCCCAGCTGTGGGTTCAAAACCGAACCCTGCACAGGTAACCGCAGCAAAAAAAGCTATAAGAAACAAAAAGATTAAGTCAACCAATGCCAGCTACGATTCAGCAGACTTTATGCTGCAAGAGGCTGCTAACATTTAAATTGCAGAGAAAATAAATAGATAGACAGCTAGCTAGACAGATAAATAGATACATATGAAATAAATAAATCCCCTTCTGAAAAGCACTCCAGAAAACCACGTACATCGGTTTAAAGCAGCAACCCAAAGCATCGCAACTGCTAGCAAGCTGGGCAATGCCACGTTATTAGCTGCCTCCTTATTTTGAGAGACTAACAGCATGTACAAAATTAGGCAGCATCTCCTGCTCCTTAGCAGATATTCAACTCCAGAGAAGGAAAAAAAAAAAAAAAAGAACAAGAAAAAAAAAAAATAAAGAAAAGAGTGTGCGGGACAGGGAGAAGGGAAGGCAGAGAGAGCGGCAGTCGGCCAGGGAAGGAGCTGGAGGGTCGCCAGGAGGCCTGGCCGAGCGCCCTGCCGGAGCCGCATTATTTCTCTCGCACTGAAAAGAAGCTGAGGATGGTAAATGCCACTTTGGCAAGTAGCAAGCTAACTCTATTTCATGATAATTTATTTTTGGAGATAACACGGACATTATAAAAGAGCAACCAACTAATAAATAACTAAACAAAAAGCGGGCTAATAATGACAGCAGAAAGCAGCCCCTCCTAATATATGGCAAAACAAGGGGGAAAAATAACTT
>NW_009260131.1:2438322-2450883 GCF_000687185.1 Egretta garzetta
GTGAGATATGGCAAAGGTGAGTGCGCTTTTATCGATTACTGTAATTTTGCAAATAATTCGCTTCCACCCCCTTATGGATGTTTTTTTACTAAACTGAAACCAGAGCTAAGAGAGGAAGATAAAAATTAATTTCCAGCCCTGCCCAGCAGTTCTTGTAGAGCTGCTGTTTACTGATATTTAAAAAAAAAAACATGCTCTTGAGGTTTGAATAAACCACAGGAGCCCCCCAAAGAGATCAGCGCTTGGGGTGCTGCCTGCCCGCACTGCGTACTGCTGCCCTGCCCCAACACCAATGTTACGAGGCATCTGCTTCATATGCACCGAGAGCCCATGTGGTTTCCCCTATTTGCCTAATATGAAGAAAAGGAAAAGAAAAAACAAACGAGGTAGATTTGGAAAGAAAATACGGCTTTTTCTGGCTCTGCTGTTATCCTACGTTTTATCCTACGTTTTGGCCTGACAAGCTGAATCGAGCGAGTAAAAAGAGGCTCGACCGTCTACAGCAGGCATTTAACACTTTAATCACTTTAAAAAAGCCCTTAGAATAATAGTTAACGTTTCATCACGAAGCCGGTGTCAGAATAAAATGCATTGCGGTGTTTAGTATGTGCCAGGCATGCGAGCACAGATAAATACTTAAATCTGCTGAAATTAGAGGGAAATTCAATTGGACTTTCACATTCCTATGCTCATTTGTGAGCTAGGGAAAAAATCTTAAATGGGAAAATTTCATCTTGCTTCGCTGTAATGAAGTGGAAGTTTTTAACACCATGGTAGGAGCTAACAACGTAACGCTACCTCGCCTCTCTACCTTATAGATCAGGTCAGAGAAAATAGCATTTTATCTTATAATGAGGATACAACACCGAGCGTTCACTACCACATTTTAGTATTCCCATCAACTAGATATTCTAGATCAGAAGGGCAGCTCGTGTAATCATAATGTCAATGAGAAGGGCTGTTACGACTGAGACTAAAGATTACATGGAAAAAGCTGCTTTGAAACTGGTAATTATTACCAGTCCACTAATAGCAAATGATGCATTACAGTTTCACCGTATAATCTGTATTTCACTCAGCTCCTGCCAGTACGGCCTTATTATATTACAGTGCTCACAAATTCTAAATTCCTAAACTACAGTCATCAATAAATGCGTTACTTGTCATAATTTGCAAAATTACTTTGTTCATAACATCTTCGACTGTTATAAAGACTGGAATTGATTTCCTGCATGGCAAAATTAGGGCTACATTGATTTAGTGGAGTGTAAAATGTAATATTATTCTTCATTTGCTCGCCTGAAAAACAAGTTTTCAATTCACCATCCACATTTGGTAATCAAGATAATGATTTATATTTAAAATCATGTTTATGTACAAAACTTCCCTAAACAACCCACCATTTTCAAGGGAGCAACATAAAACCAGGCAATAAAATAAAGCAGCGAAACAGTTAAAATCCACCAGCCACTTGCCTCCACCTCCTGCTTTGAAGAGACACGATTTCTAATTTGTCTATTAGTGCTTGATTAATTATGAAGGCTATTGACTGACCATATCACCACCTAGAGATACGTTCCAGTCTGATGCAGCCTTGCCAAACTGCAAGAATTATGGCACTAATCCATGCGTTGCCTGCCGGCGGCGAGACGGGTCCATCCTTAGACTGCCACGGCAAACCCTGGTTTTGGAAGGGCCTTGCCTTTCCTTCCTCCCATCCCACCACCACACTTTCTGGTACTGCGTTCGGGTCCCCCCAAAAGCCGGACAGGATCGTAGTACCCAAACGCTGTAGATCCACTGATGTTTCCTAGCTATGGGCCAGCCTCTACGTCCACACAGGCTTCCCAGCTAAAGCATCCAGGCAAGACCATGGGCAAGCGAGGGAAGCATAGCAGGGAGATGCAGTAGCCGGCTCTAGCCAAGGACAGAGACGGAGAAGATCCCATGGGGCTCTTCATGCCTCACCATCCACTGAGGCAATGTGATGGGACGTGTTATCCACAGCAGCGTTGCGATGCCATCAGAGCTTTCGGCCAATTTCCAAGAGGCTAGTGGGAATGCCTCAGATCAAGATGTAGAGAGGGTCACTGACGAACCAGCCCTCCTCCGCCACTGGCAGTGGGGCTGGAGCCTGTGTCCTCAGCTGCTTCAAATTGAGGAATTTAAGGGCAAAAGAGACCACCAGCCCTCACTCTCTGACCTTTCCTGCTTTATGTGTCACTCAGCTGTCCTGTGCCGTAACCAACACGATGTCTTTGGGTAAAGTGTAACCTCCTCCAGCCCCGCGAACAGTCTTCAGGGAAAAGCACAAAATCCCAGTGAAAACCATTCAAAGTAGCTCAGAAGACAAGAAGAGCTTGCCACCGCATTCGGTTTCCACAGCTAACCACACTCACAGACAAGTACTGGGTCCACCTGAATTTCTCTGACTCCAACCTCCACCCGTTCTCTTCTTCTGTTGAGTTTTTTTTTGGCCAACACACTGAAAAGCCCCTTATTACTCAGTGTGCCCCCCCACGCACACTGGGGGTCTTGTGCACCCTGAAATCAAGGCATGCTTCAAAATACAGTAATTTTTCCACCCTGAAGCCATCCCTCCATCCGCCTCCACTACTCAAGGACCAGCCTAGCCCTACTCAGCCCAGCATCGTGCTGGGAAGGAGCTGGTTTTCCATTAAGCCTCCCACAGAGCTGCTGCCTTCTGGGGTACCGCACCCTGGATCTGTACGCATGGCCCCAATTCCCCTCTTCCAGCCAGGCACCACGGCAGGTTGCACCCAACCGTGCTCTCAACTCACCCTGCTTGGCAGTCTTTCCAAACCACCCCATAAACCCATCCCTGTTAATCTTCATCAGTCCACCTCCTTTGCTTTATCCACAACACTAATCAGTCGCAATTGCATATTCATTTCTAAATCACCAACAAAACACTAACCACCACCGCAGCCCCCACCAGGCCCTGCTGACCGCTCCCATCCATGGATGCTTCTCTGGCTAAGCTCCCGCATTCCGAATTCTCTTGGTCAGCTCTTAATCGCCCGTGCTAGCAATACCACGCAGCGCTCAGCCTTCCTGCCCGCAATGTCACGCAGCACCGCGCCCAACGCCTTGCAGAGTCTATTTCATCTACATTTATCAACCAAAGTTGTCATCTGGAAGAATGAAATCAGGTTTATTTGACAAGATCTATATTCCATAAATCTAAGTTGAGTGGCATGAATTATATTTCTATCCTTTAATTCTTTATCAATTGAATCTTATATCATCTGTTCAATTATTTTGCCCAGAAGAGATAAGCAAAGTGTTGCCAACTCTCCCACAGTTACCCTGACCAGCTCTTGACAGCATTTTCCCAGTCTGTAAGCTTTATTAAAAACCAGCACCACGTGCCAATTCTTTAGGGATTCTTGGGTGCAAGTTGTCAGGGCCTTTTCCTTTAAAAATATTTATCTCCACTGGACCTTGTATAAAATCCTCCTTGGCTACTAATGAGGTAGAAAAAACGTCATCACCTGCCTATGATACAGAAACACAACACTGCTGCTTTCCAGCTATACAGCAGAAATATTTATTAAAAATTTCTACCTTACTGCTTCTTCCATCCATCACTTCTAGGGTTTCTCTTTTCTCCAGGACCCTGAGAAGCTCTCCTCTTCCCGCCATCTGTGCCAGGCACGAGTTTTCCTCAGCACCTTGAGCTCCCCTGACCAGTTCTCCACCCATCATGGTTTCTCACTGCGATTGATGGCTATCTATTTTCCATTTTTTTTAATTGTCATATATTGATTTTTTTAATATCTAATTGCTGTTCTCATCTCACCACTGAAGCGGGTGAAGTGGGGTTTGGATTTGGGCCAAAGTTGCCCTCTCCTTCCTGGACAGCTCATCAACTCTTTACAAATAGCTTCCAATTACCATTTGCATTTTTGCCTGTACATCTTTCCTCCCACTCAATTTTACTGCTCATTTTCTTCCTATTTGGGAAATTACCCCTTTAGGAGAATTACATGGGGATACCACGTACCAAATACAAAACACGGGGCCAATATGAAACCTGACTGGTCTCACCAGTGAAGCCTCACCCACCCTTACGTATTTATTCCTTTTTCTACATTCCGGCCAGCAAAGGACAAGTGACAGGGCACGGCATTTCACTACAGCACAAATATTTAGTGTTTCTCAAGTTATTGGCTCCTGCCAGAAAAAAAAAAAAAACAAGCAGCAGAACAGCTCTTGCCTGCCATGCCCCCAAAAGAAGTGATTTAACCAGTGACACACGAGTGACAGATTTAGCTTCTGATCCGAAAAATGTTAACAAATGAGTGGGATGGATATTGGCATTTGAGTGCCTTTAAGGGCAGTTGGCACAATTACTCAGTAAAATATGAAGAGATGGCTGCTTTCAGCATTAAGGGGCTTTTTTTATACTAAAAAAAAAAAGCTGGTTCTTCCGTACTGTGCTCACAGATACACCCGGCGTGCTCAAAGTCCGAGTCAAAGCAAGCCAAACATCTCCAGGCACAACATAGCTGGCTCTGAGCAAGACCCGCAGCCGTGTCCGCAGCCACCAGCAGCAAAGCCAGAGGGATTTCTGGAGCTAAGCATGCATGTTCAGGCATTGCCAAGTGAGTAATGGAATAATCTGCACGCGTGTGCCAATGTGCTTTGGAAAAGCTTCCTTCGTTTCTCAAAAGTCAGGGCTGGATCCAGGAAAGCTTCTTGCCGGACACACCAGCACTTCACAGAAAAGCAATGCTGAAACACCGCGTGCAGCATCCTCTCGGTGCCCCTATACAGAACAGGCAGCCCATAGCGCAGGATGTTGTTTGGGAAAGACCACCAGATTAAGGAGTGAGATACTAATATAACATCTACTTTACCGCAAGGCATCGTACAGGCTGCAAACAAACATGCTGTATTAGACACCCCAGTTTTCCCAGTGTTTTCACAAACAAAACGGCGGCGTAAGCAGTGACTGTGTACATGCCAATGGTGTTCGCAAGGATTTCATTCACAGCTGCAGATTTACTCCCTTGGAGGAATCCCCGTGCCAGAAAAGTCTCCAAGCAGACCAGGATTTGGCCCTCCCTGCCCAGACGGTCCAGCCCTTGTTCTCGGCAGCATCTCTCTGCAAGCCAGCATCACCAGCCTTGGTGTCTTAGCTCCCGCGTTCTCCTCCACGTTCCCCAAAAAATCCACACGTGGAAGCAAAGCCAAGGTGTCTTTACCGGAGCTACCTGCACCAACAGGGCACACACGCGCCTTTTGCTATCAAACTGCAGAGAACAAAAGTTAAAAGTGACTTTAACAAAAGTTAGAAACATCTGCAACCTGCAGTAAGCACCCCCTCTCTTCTGCTCGCCACCAAACACTTATCAGAGGAACAGCCTGAGCCAAACCCGGGAACTTCTTTATTCAGCTTTAATGTCAACTGACTGCTTGGTTTTTGGACTGATAAATTTGGAGTTGTTATGGTATTTAAAGGGGGCAAGGAAAAAAATGGAGTTAATTGTTACCACTTGTACTTGATTCAGTTCTTCTCCATCTGGCTTGTCAAATATCTCTTTTTTTTTTTTTGCCTTTCTTTTGGAAATTCGTACTGTTGAAATTCCTCTCAACTGAAAACTAGAGAAGTGAAACGGTTGGGACACAGGAAGCGTCGCAGGGCTGGGAGATAAGTGGGTCCACTCCATGCCTGCAGCAGCCCACTTCTCCCTTGGTAAGAAATAGCTGCTTTGTCGTGACTCACCTTTTCCTGGTAGTCGGTAGCATCAGTTTAGACGGGAAACTGTAACTGTCCACACATATTTTTTTTCTTTCTTGCACTAATTCTTCGTCCCCGTTCTCCAGAATGCAAAAGACGCATTATTAACCTGGTCCGTCATTAACCAGTTAGACATAGCTGTTAGCACTGTAAGCATCAGCATTGTTGATGTAGTCGTAATAATTATAGCAATAATAAATAATAGCAGTAGCTGCATTTATGTACAACAGGGTACTTCCTCTCTTATCTCTTCTCTTTATCACTAGATGAACCGGATTCAGAAACACTGAAAAAGGAAAACGTCCCCAAAAATCTCTAGGAAGTGACACAGCCTTGCTTGTGAAACAAGAAGCACCATTGCTGTTGCGCATTTGAAAAAGAAAATTCCACAAATCAAGCCCACGTTGTTTATGAACAGGCCTGATGGTGGGCCCTGGAACCAGCTTGATTGTGAAAACGTAAAAAAATCTAGAAAATGTTTTGCTTTCTGGGACCCTCAGTGCCCCATTTGCCATCTTTACCAGCCTTTCGTTATCTATGACCTACTGATAAAGACTTACTCCTGAAAATAATTATGTTTCCTGCCAATACAAACTCTCTGAAATAATTTTAATAAAACTGGCAAAATGTTTTCCACACCGAGGATCAATAATGCCCTTTTTTGGTTACACCTCCTTTTAAAGAAGAACCGGGCCAAACACTAATAACGCCACGACCCAAACTTCAAAAAGAAACCCAAGCAACAGCAATAATAAAAAGGTACAGCTGGCATTGCCTTGCCGTTCAAAGATTTAGATCGAAGTTAGGACCTCCAGGAATTCACCTTTTTCTCCCAAAGCCACATTTTCATCGGGTTTTGCAGCACTGCTCAGGTTTCTACAAAACAGAAGTGTTTTGGGCAGAGCAGCAATGTGCAGAATCCTCATGCAGAATCCTTGGCAGCAGCTGGGCTCCTCATAACCCTGGGGTACATCTTGCAGGAGAAGTGCAGACTTCATGGATGACCATTTCGGTTGTAGCCTCAACACATTTTGTGTATTTACTCATTCTTCTAAGCAGAACCGAACCTATAACACCTGGTTTCCCCACACAGAAAAAATATTCTGTTAATGAGAAGTAGTAAAATGCCCGGTTTGCCAGAGTCTCGGTGGGGAGGTGTGGGGTGCTGGGGTCCTGCCGGAGCATGGCAGTGCTGCCAGGCACACCAGCCTGACCTCAGCGTCTGTCACCATTTTCAAGGCGATTACGATTTGGCCACCAAAAAAACCTGCTTCAAGCTCCAACTTGGCAAGTAAGGTATCAGGCTGCAACTGATTTTGTG
The DNA here is from genome assembly GCF_000687185.1 of Egretta garzetta. Taxonomy (NCBI): domain Eukaryota; kingdom Metazoa; phylum Chordata; class Aves; order Pelecaniformes; family Ardeidae; genus Egretta; species Egretta garzetta. The sequence continues at coordinate 2,445,411 of NW_009260131.1, forward strand.
CTTTTTTAAAACTTAAGGGGGGTGGAAATCTGCCTCGTCTTGATTAGTGAGGAACAGAAGAAACCTGCCGTCGGAAAATAACGCTGTCCTTGAAATTCAGCTTTGAATGAAGTTTTAAAAAGAAGCTCCTGAAGCAAAAAAGACCTGATCATGCACACATAGGCATGCTATACGCTAGCGCTACAGGGTTGGAGAAATAGAGGCAATGCAGACTGCAGCATTACCTGGGTAGTAGCTCCATTAACTTCAAATACCGGCAGCGGGACCTAAAGGGCGAACTACACGGTGCTGTCAGCCCTGTAGGAGGAACTCCTTGCTGATACCATCTCGTTTCTCTAAAAATATCATTAGCGACGTAACCAACATCCCAGACACACAGGCTTCCCCGCCCACCTCTCCCAGACTGCCTCTCCCAAGCGCCGGCACAGGGACTGGAAATGAATGGACAGGACAGGCATCGCTGGGCTGACACCTGCTAAAATCAGCTCCTCTGGACCTACCTGGCATCAGATGTGTCCCCTGCTGGAATGTCCACCTGGGCTGTGACCCACCAAGGACCAAGCCTCATCTAAGCCCTGCCTTGAAAAGAGCATCAAAGTGCTTTCAAAGCCTAACCTGACGACCCAGCAAACAATACCTTGCTCCAACAGTCTGTAATTACGCGTTTACCCAGTGGCTGCTGGGGACAATCAAGTCAATAATTCACTTTTTAAATGCAGTGCTATAATTATACAGCCACAGAGAGCTCCCAAATCATTTTATACACTCTCATACACCTGTGCGATGAATTGTTTCCTTTTCTACTGTTTTATCCCCAGCCGGCGGCATCTGAAGAAAAGGCAGAGAGTGCTTTCTTGCAAAGGAAAGAAAGGAGATGATGCTCAGGCATGACATCTCAGGTCATCCCTGCCAGCGTGGGGTGAGACATGGCACAAGATTCCCAAGCCCTGACAGATGCCGGCGGTGGGGTGTTTCTCCTGGTTTGTATCGCAGCCTTGGCATCGCTCAGCCTTGCAGCCAGCATGGATGCAGCGTGCATCGTGGATGCTGCTCTGCAAACACACATGGTACGCAAACATCTCTCTTACGTATAGAGACTCTCAGCCGCGATGCCAGGACGCTGTTTTCCCAAGAAGAGCCACTAATGCTTGGTGACCCAATTAGCGCTGCGGGATCTCACTGGAGGACGCAGAGGCTCTACCGTGTGGGGCACTCCTGAAGAGATCGAAGCACTGTCACTTTGAAACGGCTGTGAGCCCTCTCCCAGGGATAAACAGGGCCTTGACACCTTCCCACTGCTGCTCACCAGCAGGCACGCTGCTGCCAGGGCACTGCCGGGCCGTCAAGTCTCCCCATCACCTATGGCTTTGCTTTATTTTTGCTGCATTTCACATATTAGCACCTCTATTCGATGTGCCCGGCTCTGTAAAACACGTACATTTAAACCATCGCCTTGCAGAGGTGCGGTGGACCCTGCCAGCCCCCCTTGGCCCTTCTCACCAGACAGGCACTGCTGAGGTCCCCTTCTCCATCCCGCAGCACCCCTGCTCCCACGTGCCTCTGGCAGAGTGACCGTGGAGGAAAAAAGCCCCGGCCCTCAGCCAAGTGACAGGCTTGGGGATGTGCATGAAGAGGGGCCTTATTCCACCTTTTCATTCCCCAAATGGATCCGCTTCAGACTCTCCTCTTTCCCAGCCTTCCCCTTTGGCTCGCTTTCCTCCTGCTTTCAAATTAATGATATTTAGCCAGCAGCAAACCATCCTGACAAAGTGGGTCAGGGGAACTGCAGGTCCCCCCAAACAACACCTCTGCCTGCAAATCATCTGCCAGGAAGGCAAAGGTTTATTCCGTCCCTGAGCAAGTTCAATGTCACCAGGGAGTTGCAAGCACAGCAAGTGCTGAACCAGATCCTACGACATTTAGTTTCATAACTTGCACAAGCGAGTATTAGTAGAATCGATAATATATATATATTTTCCCCTCCCTGCTTTGCAAATAGGACCAAAAGGTGTCGTAAAGTTGTTCGGTCTCCTCCAGTTTATTCTGTCTCCTCTCCATCGCTGAGATATCCTTGAAGTTGAAAATGATATAATACTCCGAATATCTGGAGTTTGGAGGATGTAAGACTTGCAAGAATTGCTACAGCTTTATTGCGTTCTCGGGGCACAGAGAGTATTTACCATACATACATCAAGTCAAGGAATGCAAAAAGGGCATATGAAAATTTGGCACTTCGAGCTCAGGAGTTTAAATTCCCAGAAAGACAGACGAAGAGTGGATTTTCTTATTTATAGATTTGCAGATGAAATCCAACAAAACCAACCCCCCCCCATCTGCCCCCCAAAAAACCACCCCACCTCCCTCCTTTATGTCAGTAAGGCTGATTCAATTTCCAGGCTTGCAAGGTCTCCTCTCGCCGAGTATTACCCGACCCCAATAACACGCACTGTTCCAAGGTTAAGATCTGTTTCCTTACAATAATGCAGAAAGCTGTTGTTTCAGTCGCGGCTGCAGAATTCAGCTTTGAAGGACAGGTTAGTACCACACTACATTTAACTGGATTCAGTTCATCTGATTATACAGTGCCTTGCTTTCTGGAATATGTAATCATCTCTTTCTGATGACATTTTAAATATCCAACTAGACAAATAATTGCAGCAATAATTGATAGCTGAGTCAAGCTGGAAGATTATTGATTGGCACAGTACCCGCTGAAACAAATGTTCATCTTTCAAACATTACAGTGAGGATGCTTAAATCTAACTTTTGCTGATAAATTATAAAAATTTGATTTACTGATAAAACCACCGGAATAGAATATGCACTTCGGGATTTGATTACCTTGTGAAATTTTTCGAAGAAAAATTAGGCAGCGGGATTTATATTCTATTTCATGTGAATAATTGCCAAGATATGGATAAGCCATTGAACATAAACACACGTGGAGAAGTCTTGAAGAGTTGCTGATTAACTCTCTACCTTCCTGAATGGAATTTATCTGTTCCTAATCAGTGCTTACGTGGGAGTTTATCCTGCTGCCTTCCCAAGGATGCCTCGCGTGGGTCTCGTTACCAGCGACGGGAGTTACACATCGGAAAGATATCCGCCTCCTCCCCCCCCCGTCATTTTCCCAGCAGCTCGAAGCCCTCAGTTTAAATGTGCATATTCTTACTCCACTGTGAATGCAGCCGAAATGAGGGTTTGATCTCATTTGCCATGGTGTAAACCAGGAGCGCCAGCACCCAGATCTGCGGCACTGCATAAAAGCAGCGTGAGGGAGGTCAGGATCAGGTGCATTTGCAAACTGCACTCGCCAGCTTAAAGGAAGGAGGTTTAAAGCTGAAATAAAACCACTTTTCAGCTCTTATTACACAGGGGTCTGTTTAAACATGGGCTTCCTTCTAATTATGAAATTCCAGACCCCATAGCACTGCCTATACGTCACGGGGGAGAGGAAGGGGGAATATCTGAAACTTACTGATTAGAAAGCGGAGCAAGCAGCCGCGGCGGAGGATCGTGTGCGGGAAAGGCAAGCGATGAGCTTGCCTGGTTAGGGCAGAGGAGACGTCGCAAGGCAGAAGCCTGAAATTAAGGAAAGCGCCAGAATATTTGAGCAGGGAACAAAGAGCATAAATTCCAGAGTAAGAGATGAAAAATGCACTGAAACGTTTTGAAACGGAGCCATTAGGAGCTGATTGAGTCTCAGAGCTACTGTTAAAAATCAGCCGCTTGTTAGATGCAGCGATCAGCTGAGCCCTGACACTTAAGGCGTATGAGGGGGCTTGTCGAGCGGCTTCACTCTAATTTAGAGATCCTCAGTTAATTAGAAAACCCTTAGATTTTCTGCAAATGGGGGTTGCTATTGACAGCTCGTGCTTTTGATGCTTTCTGGGTGACAGTTGCCGGACTGACCTTCCCGGCGCTGGCAGGGCTGCCCAGACCCTCGCCGTGTCGGGGAATTCAATCACCGCTGCCAGCACCGGCGGGAAGTTACAAGTAAGGTTACTCCGCTCCTACACGCTGTTTCCTCCTCTGAAACGAACCCTGATGAAATCTGTATTTGCTTAATGCTATAAATAGCTGCAGCTTTGAATTATTTTTATTTTTTTTTTTCCCCCTGCTGAGTGGATGTCACAGCCAGCCCAGAACTTTGGGGTGGGAGTTTAATGAAGGTGGCGGCAGCAGAGGTTGGGGGAAGAGAAGTGCTTTACAGGGTATGACCAGATCACGTCGCAGGAGGGAAACCTCCCTCAGAGATATTTGTTTCCCCTGATACCTACAGCAGGTAGCGGTGACTGCAGGGGATGGAGCCCCTGTCTGGGGGACAGCACTCCCCGAGCTCCCCCAAGCACCCAGCTCTCCCCATCCCATGGGGATGCCTTTCCCAGATGCAAGCAAGGTCTGGTGATGCTTTCTGCTTAGAAACCACTGGTAATATGTAATGCAGGGCAAAAACTAACACAGGCAACCACCGAACAAAACGAGGCTTGTTTGGAAATGCAAAGAAACGAGTGGAAGTTACAGTGACAACCCAAAGGCAAGATGACAGACCTGCAGTCACACAGGGAGTCAGCGGCAGACACTAGAAAATTAACTCTCAGGAACAGTCTAGCATTGGCAGGGAAATGAATGAGATGATCTAAGAGATATTTTCCACCTCTAATAGGATTTGATGATGATTTTGCATAGGCTTTTGTGCTAGCCTGGCTTTTGATAAAGGCATGGTGTCTCTTTTCAACCCACATGCAAGGGAGAGATTAATAAGTTGCAAACTCGGCCCACCTCGGCTATAAATGGTTCCTGTGCCTATAGGGGGAAAAAAAGCCAAGCTATGACTGAAAAAAAACCCCAGTGAACGGAGTGCAGTTAGTGCTTTTACACCTAAATCTTCAGTTATTAAGAGATTTAGAAAGGAGAGAGAAAAATTCTCCTCCAGCATCCAAAAAAGCATCAATTTGGTTGCCAGACGAGGCAGTGATGCACAAACCATGGCCAGTCTGGGAGTGCCGGATTGAGACCTTTCCAGGGAGAGCCCCGCTGGGGGCTGTGGGATGGAAGGGATGGATGGCTCCAGCACATCTTGCAGGTCACTCTTCCCCCATGCAGAAGGGGGCAGAGCCACCAGCAGAGGAGGATGGCACTTATTTGGGGAGACCTGGCATGGAGACTTTTGCCTGCTCATAGCCTCAGATCAGCAGAGGATAAAAGCAGAGGACTGGCCTTGGAGGATGGATTAAGACAGCACTGATGGTAAAGAACGGAATGGAAACAAGAGTTTTTAAGTGTACAAAATGGATTGTAGAGAATCCCATCTTTTAGCAAGATAAGCATTTTCTTACAGGAAAAGGCAATTAAATGTTATAACTGCCAGCACTTAGGTACCAGTAACAGCGATAAAAAAACCCTAACCTCATCTGGTTAAGCAAATAATCTTCTGCATGGTCATATCATGATACCCTTTCTTGGGATAAAT
>NW_009260131.1:2450941-2455479 GCF_000687185.1 Egretta garzetta
AAATCTGGGTCTTGCTGCTATCTAACCCCTGCATCGGGCCAAATGAACGTGGCTGCCATTCAGAAGAGAGACACTCTCCACTCTCCCGCTCTTCATCCATGAGACTTCCTTTTCTGTCTCCACCTCTTTTCTTTGACAATGCACTGGATAAAGGGGGCTGGGACCTCCATCATCCATCTGCTTATGCTAGCAAAGTCAGCCTATAAATGCTGCTGGACATCCCAGTGCACAGGAGGATGCGGGGCACACTGTGACCTGCCAGCAGCCACCTCTACATCCACGTGCCGGTCCCTGCTGGCATTGCTTCCCTTGCTGCTGACATGCAGTCTCTGCTCTTTGGGAAAACCAGCCCACGGGGCCAAAGATGGGCAACCAGATATATCTCCGTATGCCTGACCACAGACTTTTGTCTGCAACGAGCGTTTCAGGTTCAGGGTTACCGATATTTGCACTACAGCCAGGTCCAGCAGCTGCCACGAGGGACTGGAGCCCCTCAGAGCACAGCACTGCACCCAGAGATAACAAAATGACAGTTCCTGCCCCTGGAGCTGGCGATTATCATCATCGCTATTATAACCTGATGAGGAGGGGCTGCCAGTTTAAACAGGCTACTGCTTTGACACCAATGCTTCCCGCTCCTCGGGCTTAAGAGCGCTGAATATTTCAGCAGGTAAACGGCAGAAGTCGCAATCCTCCCATTTGCTGCCACGTCTCGTAGCGCTTCTGAAAAACCACAGCAGTGCATTTGCGGCTGGATTAAAAGAAATTGGCCTCACATCATTTTTTAGCAATAATACAATAAGAGAGCAATAACATTAAAAACAATTAACATCAAGATGTTGCACTTAATCACACCTTAAGTCCAAGGAGTTTGGCGTGCTTTGCAAATGGCGGTTAATGCCATGAAGGCTATACAGGGGTGGAAGCATTGGCTATGGTGCTGTAGGGGCATTTTCCAGCTGTTTACCTCCGGGTCTTTATTTTCTCAGGGATGGGAGCGCTTTCCAATAAGCACCAGCAAGCATTTGGCTCGTACCCTGCAACCCCAGCGTCTCTGACACCCAATCTGCACCCATTCCCCCTGTGCTCCCCAAAAAGGGTGCTGGACGCCGTGGTGATGGGTGGCAGCTCCATAAAAAAATCTAAACGTCCTTGAGTCATCACTTTACCTGAACGTTTTATCAGAAAACACCCCGTCTGGGGGCAGGCTGGGAGCTGGCCGTATATACAGCAGGTCTGAAATTGCCATCAGCTTCACCTCGATCCTTTTCTGATGTCCTTGGCCATCCAGTTAAGTTCTGACAGCATTTAAAGATGACAGTGCTTGAGGTAATGGGACAATGCCATAACAGGATTACAGGAAATGTGAAAGAAAGGACATACGTACGTAATGTCATTTAGGTAATGTCATCTATGAACAGGTTTTGCTGCAATTTTTGCTGACAAAGAAGTCAGTCTCACTTATACAATTCCTTTTAAACTCTGTTATTGCCGTAAATAGTTTACTTCTTCCTGAAAGAAAGCTTTTTAGACACATTGTCGCAAATATTTTGTCCAACTTTCTTGCTGGTCTGCGGCGGGGTATCCTGCAGGAAAAGCAATACAAACCAGCACGAGCTGGCAAGCGGGGCAAGGCAGCAGGATCGAAGGGCTCCCCGCCACCCTCCCAACCTTAGCTGCAGCACCCGGATTTTGTCAGACCCTCCCAATTAATTTCCACCCAGCTATTTCCTCCCCGCGCCCTTTTTCCATCAGTATTCCCTTTCAGTCACACCGCAGCTGCCCCCGAAACAGCTTCTTCATTGTCCCCCACCAGAACTGGTATATGTGTGCCAAGCAACTGACCGCAAACAAAAGCTTGTTTGACCAATGCTTGTTCCGAAACAAAACCCCGGCTGGAGAAGGAAATCCCAGCAAAGGAGTAGGGGAGGGGGGATTGATGCTGGGACAATTTGGAAGGCAAGCTCAGGCGCGCTCGCCCCCGGGGACTCGCATTCTTGCCAAGACAATGGTGTCTGGCCTCCCCATTCACCACCCGCCTTGCGCCCCTCCCCAAAAAATCCCCCCCTAAAAGCCATGTTTATTATACAGTCTGATAAGCGGGAGAGCTGCTGTTAAATTGAGTCTGTGCCCATCTCGCGCACTGGCCACAGAGTCTCAGGGACGGAGGGTGGACGATGGAAGAAGGACTAGGGGAGGGGCTTCTGGAGCTAAACTTATTGCTAGGAAATACTGGGATGAGTCAATTCCTTCTACATTGAAAATGAAGTGAAAATTAACAGCCAAGGGGGTGGCTGTGAGGTCTACCCTTTCTCAAGGAAAACTCACTCATCTTTTCTTTTTCTGAGCAAAACGTTCCTTTCGAACTCCCCAGCCTTGCCTTAGATGACTCCTTCCCCTGAGCCCAGTGAAAGCGGCTGTTGTGAAAAAGCCGAGCCTTTGCCCCCTTGCACATCTGCCTGCCATTGGCGTGTGAAGTTACCGATTAGAGGAAACACCCTCCCTGGGCAGGCAGCCCCCTCCCTCGATAAGTACGGTTGGAAACCACAGGAGTTGCACAGGCTGGCTCGCGCGCAGTACGCCGGCCTGGCCATCTTATCCGTTTAAAAACAGACGTTCAGGTCTTCGTCGCATTGAGCAACGTTGACATCTGCCCGTTTAGGCAACGTGTTGGGCTGCAGCTGGGTTTGTGACTGGGCAGCCAGTGGGGTTTGCTGCTCCCCACGGGTTTTGGTGGGGGCAGGATCCTGCTGCCTGTCTGTCTGTCTGCCCGGGCACGCATTACTGCTGGAAGACACTCGTAATAAACACAGATACATTAAAATTCCTCACAAAGTTGTAATACTCGGCCCTTGAACAGCATGTCCCAGATCCATCGTCACCGAGCTGTCCCCAGGAGCACGCGTCACCACCTCCTGCACAAGGTAGAGACGGCGAAACCGGCTGAAGCAGCTCTAGTCCTTCCCCCCTGCACCCACGCTCTGGTCACCGTCTAAGGAGAAGAAAAGCTTTTGCCATGATTAAAGGCAATTTTCCAAAGTGTATTTACCATCTCAGTCCTGAGGCCGCTCACGGTGTTTAATAAGTATATGTATGTTTGCAAGCATATGTATACATTTTTTCTTTCTATCCCACAGAAGTGCTTGTGCAGATGCTGTAATAAGGTATCTATGGGACATGAGCATGCAGGGACAAACCAGAACAGTCAGATGTAGATTTTGGTACTGTTCATGGAGTACCAAGGCTACAGCTCCAGTCCTAGGGCAAACGGCCGGTCCCTTGCTGTTGGGGCAGGATGAGGCCCTCTGGACACTGTCTACCTGCCTGTTTGGCTGCTTCCAGCTTGACAGAGATCCCGCCACCCCATGGCCTAGGGACAGCCTTGGAGGACACTGAAATGGGAGCCGAGGGACAGGACCCTTGCAGCAGCTCCGGCAGCACCAGCAGCTCCCTGCTCACATCAGTAGGATGTGGCGGTGATCAGGATCAGACCCGCACAGGTTGGTGATGTGCATTTGCCTTGTGCTGTACATCCCGTGGTTTTAAGCACTTCATTTCCCATCTTTTCTAAAGCTGAGCTTTTAAAACCCCATCAAATCGTAGTTTCCCTACGGTCACCACTTCTGTCACTCAAGATGAGGATGGCCCACACCACTACGTTCATCCAGAGAGGGACAGAGCTACTGTGGAGGAAATAGCAAGGGGGGCAGCTGACCACTTTGAAACCTGCCTGCTCCAGCTACGCTGTCCATGAGACACCAAACAGAATGCTTCTGGTCAACAGAGCTACACTATACATTGAGCAATATGCTACACAGACTTTTTCTTTTTGTTTTTGTGAAATTAATAATGCCACTTTAAACTTGCCCTTAGCACTTACTGTTTCTGCCTGCTCTGAAGCTGGGATGCTGAAGTTGCAGAGCACATCCCTGCTGGAAAGTAAAAGAGGCTGCCAAGGAAAGACACGCAGCCCTATCCAGCCGATTAGGCATTTTTAAGTGCAACCCCACTACTTCCAGAAAACCAGCCCTAATCGTTTTTGGCCCAGCAAAGCATCTCTGAGCACAGCACTGCTCCACAACAGTTCAACCAACTCTGCAGGGAAGGAGGGGAGCTACCCCGTCCCACCCACCACAGCCGGGCATGGCAGCAGCCCACATCTTGCAGCCGAATTAGATCATTTTGACATAATGAGTGCAGGTGAAATTTCAGGAATAGGGCTATTCCTGTTAGAACACAGTCAGAAAAACAGGGTTAATGCCCTCGTTATCTGGCTAACCACATTGCCATGCTGTGTGTGGTCCGTCCAGTGATACTGGCCGGTTGGGCGAGCAGGGATGCTGTGGCAATGGGTGCCGCAGGAGCAGGGCCAACATAGCAGTCCCAGCAAATTAACCAGCCACCAGGAAAAACCTGGCTTTACTCCTTACCGGGAGCATCAGGAGGCGATTTCTCCCTCCCTGACTCACTCGATCCCTTTCTTGCATCCGGCTCATCCATCCAAGCCAGTGTGTTTGCAGCAGTGGAGGGGATCGCTG
>NW_009260131.1:2455513-2460964 GCF_000687185.1 Egretta garzetta
CAACATCTCGGACGGTGCTCCAGGAGGCCTGAGCTGAGGCATGCATGACTCATTTATATATTATATACCATGGGGTTTGTTGGTGGTTTTTTTTTTTTTTTTAATTTAAATACTGTTAGGCAGAAATTCCACAGCAATTTGCTTTGTTTCTTTGATCGTGGGATTGCTACTCTGCTTTCCCTGGGGAAAAACATGCCCTAAAAACAAACGAATGCTGCACTGGAAGTGAAGAGCCCACTCCTTTGAAACCTCTGGGGATACACTTGCAGCTGTTGGAAGGCACACACTCACCCTAAAAAACCAAAACTATCCCGAGCTGTGAGGTTGAAGGACACCAGGAGGCCCGCAGCAGCCCCGGACTCAGGTTTCACAACCTTGCAAACATTTTCCAAACTCCTAATCTTACAAATAAGTGTGCAACAGGACATGCAACCACTATCAGCACATGAAAATATGGAGCTTTCTCTGCCAGGGCTGGGGCAGCTACTTGATGTGCTCCAACCCCACACCGGGACAGCCGCTTCTTTCCACTGGAAGCGTTCAGTCTATTCAAATAACTTTCACAAAGCCTCCAGCCTTCCCTACCACTGACTCAAACTCTTGTGGGGTTTGCAGATCTGGAATAATCCCCTTGGCCTCATGGCAGCAAGTGGTGTGAACCTTGCTTGTGTATATTTGACCTGAAGTGGGACTGAAGTCCCATTTTCAAGTTTTATCGCAGAGTAGCCAGTAGGATCCCATAAACCCATGGCTCCAAGAAAGCTTTAAGCAAAACCACAGGTGCGGCGAGACACACCATCAAACCATACATGACGGCAATGCCGGGCTACCTGCCTACGCAGATATTTGGGCTAACTTCCAGCAGAAAAGGCACAAGACTGACTTCTCTTCTACACCTAGTCCAAACCCATCTACATCTGGCTCTGCACCCCACCTGCACATAAGCCACCACAGCCTCCTAATCTCTCCTTTTGGGTCACTACTGCCGTTTTCCTATACCGGGCCTGATACGACATTCGGTTGATAGGAAGCCTCCCACAATCAGCTGCAGACTTGGGGTCAGACCCTCTGCGAGCGACCCAGGGGAGGAGCGGCACGTCAGGATAAGGTGGGAATTTGCAGCCTGGCATTAAAACGTGGCTCTCAAATGCAGGGGGGTACCTCTCCACCCCGTTTTGCAGGTGGCCCTGAGCTTGCTCAGTCCACAATCTCACTCCCCGGCTGCTCTGAGTCAGCCCCGTGCCACATGATTGCATAAATTCAGTGCTAAGCCTGAACTAATATAGCCAGCCTCTCCGCAGGGCTTATCAGCTCAGGCTGGGTACTGCATGGGCTCGGCACCCACCCCACTCCCGGCTGGGCGATGGCGCGGGTCCAGCCAGCTCTGAGCACGAGCAGAGCTCGCTCGCATCCGCTGGCAAAATGTATGCAAGCCGTAAGAAGTACGCCTCGGAAACCCTGGAAATCTGACAGCTTTTTGTGTTGTAATAATGCAATTCAAAAGACTATCGGGATTGTATAAATATTTGTACAGACACTTATCGCTGTAGCAGTCAGATACTCGGTCCCCCTGAATCAGCTGATCTGCTTCAAGTCCTTGCCTCCGTTTGCAGAAGTCTGCTAACCAAAACCATGCAACCCCAACATAACTATCTACGTAGCGAAACATAAAGCCTCTGTTTATACAATAGTCTTCATCCTCTACCTTCCCTACTTGCTGGGCGGCTGTCAGCAAAATAAAATAAAAAGGGGGATCAGATTCCCAGCCGGCTAAAAGAACGGGAGCGGGATGTACGTTTTAGCCAAGGAATGAATTAATTATTATTAATGCAATGAATGCTCGCTAGGAAATGTTTGTACTTTGCCATTGTAATTAAATATTCTCACTCATGCAGCTCTCAGCCTTCAGAAAATAGTATTGCATTTTATGGTCCAGATTTTTTTTTTTTAATAAGAAAATACTTTCACACTGAATTTTTCATTTTCCACTGGCACGGAAAGGCAGGAGAAGGTCTTTTAATATTCATGACCATTTTACTTTCTAAACAATTACAAATACTTTTTTTCAGCGAAATATACAGGTTTCATAATGAAAAGTCCTCTGTCATTTTTGCTCTAGTACAAGCTCTACCCTGACGAATAAAGCAAGTCCCACCGCCCTTCCCTGTGCACACGGGTGCCTCATTCCGTGCTTATGCTGCTGCTATTTCCATCCCCGTGAGCTAAACGGCGAGTTTTCTTGATGAGTAGGTACCTACGCAAGGCATCTCTCATCCAAATCAATGGGAAAACTCGTTCAAGACAGGACTCACTCACAGCACAAGGACTCCAACACCTAACCCTAGCGAAGGACCGGTTTCTAATCCCTTCACTCGAGGTCCATTCACTTCAGCTGGCAGCTTACAAAAAAAGAGGAGCAGAACCCAGCCCTCTGTCTCTACAAAATGGGTCAAAGACACATAGGATTACTACTAATTTGGAAAGAAAGCACCTGAGACATAACGTAATTCCACAGCTAGATTTTATCGCTGTTACTCACAATGAGCAAATACCAGGGGAATCACCGAGCAGAGCTCTTCTCACCTGCTCAGAAGCAAACTGGACCCTGCTCCTACCTGCTGGAGCCACCACTGGAGCTACACAGCTAATTAACCACCAAACCAGGTGAGCTTCACCTGCCTCACCCTTCCCGAAAAATCAAAAAGCAATGTGGCTCAGGCTCAGGGATTCGGTTTTAGTCTTGTCTTTACCCTCAGATGGACGCGCGCAATCGCTCCGTTTTGCCATCACCAGCCATTGCTGATTTAGCTAATGCTCCGCTCCAGCAGGAAACATCTTAACTCTGAAGATCTGATGATTGCCCCAGCAATCAGTTGTTCAAATAGTTGAAAATTAAGACTATTGCACACAAAGTAAATTAAGTAATTTTCTACCCTCCTAGGGTCTCCCAAGTCTATCAGATTTCCCACAACTGCTATGTCACACTGCCTCATTACTGTAAAGAAAATATAGCTCCGTGAGTCCTTTAAGTGGACTACCCTCAAAGACTCAGGGAGAAAGAAAGACCTTTGCAAACACAGATCCCACTGCAAAGGAAAAGAAAAAAAGAGCAGAAGACGATCGGCAGAGCATGTTTATCTGCTCCCGTGCTCAACTCTCACGCTTTAGGCTGCATAAACCTCTGTGAAGCCCAAAAGGGTGTATGCAGCCATTCCCTATGACACCAACTTCGTCAATGGCGATGGTTTTGTTCGCAAGGATACCAGCAGAATTGGGGGCGAAGGAAGACGCCCTCAAATGTAAAAGGCTGCAATCTGATCCTAAAGAAGGTACCACTTCAGCATCCTTAATACAGCAGTCCTACCTCTTGCTCTCCTTCCTAAAATAAGTAAGCAAGGCAGCTTGTGACTCATTTTTAAATAAGCCTTTTCAACTCAGCCTGCAAACATTCCTACTGCAATGCTACGGGATGCTCTGTCAGCTTTAGCCATTAAAACAAGCCTCCAGCATGGGGAGAGTGCTGCGCCGCTTCCCGCAGCTCCCTGGATCCCTTCCACCCTGGCTGCGGCATCTCAGAGAGGTTTTGTTCCCGAGCCCAAACAAGCTGGAATCGTTCCCAAGCATTTGGAAACCTCGAGCCGAGCAATAAGCACCCGGCATTATGGTAATCACCTGGTGGTGGCCGCTGTAACTTCAGTTTTATGTTGAGACTTTCATTGAAACCCTCTGGTTTTGGACTAATTTTTCTTTGCAGCAGAAACTCTCCCTGGTCGGTCTCGGGCCAGAGGTGAGCTCTTGTAAGACAAAAAAAAAAAAAAAAAATCAGTTACTTATTTTCAGTTAAAAAGAGAGGGGATGGGAAAACCCCGCTGACAAGAGCTTTTTTCGACAGTCACAAGTTACCAAACGAGGGGACAAACAGCCACCCCACGTTCGTATGCAAATCAGGCCCTCAAAGAACTGGTGCTTTATAGATTGGTGGGGAAAGCAAGAGGAAAAGAAAGTAAATGCTATTAACAGAGTTAAATATTTCTGTACATGCTTCAAAATCTGTCCAGTAATCACTTCGCGCTGTGCTTCTTCAGCAAAAACTGCCCCATGAGGCTGGGCCCCACCATGGAGGAACATCAGGACGCACGGGGAACCCAACTTTCATCTGCAAGATGGAGAAGAAACTGGACCTCTGGGGTTCTTCTATCCTGGAGGCTTTCTAGAAAATCTGACTTTTCAGAAATGCCACCCACAATCACCCCAAATGTCCGGTTTGCTGACATGAGAACCAATGTTTCAACATTACTTGTCCTTCGTCATGGGGCTGGAAGCGAGCATCAGCCCTTCAAGACCAGGGGGAAACAAGAGGCATAGTATAGGTGATGAGGCAAAAGCTGTCAGAGCTTGAGGAAGAAGCAGGTACCTACTGCCCAAGTGGTGAGGCCAGTGACCAGGAACTGTGCCAATGCTCCTACGGGCTCCTCACACACACCTCTTTACCTACTAATTTCTCTGGCCTGTGCAAGCATGGACCGTGGCATCCCCTTCTGCTCCTCCAGGCTCTGCCTATACTAGCATCTTGCCTCAATTACAGCCATTAGTGAAGCCACGCTCATGAAAACCCTCGCACAGGCATGAAAATTTCCTGCCTGGCTCAGGAAACTTCACCTCATCTCCACAACAAGGAAAATCTCTTTCCTTTTATCTGTGTGGGTGTTTTGCATTAGCACAAGACCACCACTGGCTCTATCTACACGAGGGTTTTCATCTGGAGGAGATGCCCTGGTTGGCCACACTTGCCGTGTTTGGGCTCAGTGCAGCGAAGAGTTTGTGGGCCTTTTTATTAGGTGCTTTGCAAGGGAAACTAAGCGCAAGACTTCTCCCCGGAGCGTGCCAGACGCGTTCTGAGCCCCACTGTAAGCCCAGAAGCCCAAAGCAGCGACGTGGCCTGCAGGCAGTCTTGAACAAGTTTGGTGAGGACATTTGGCTTGGGCTACCAGAGAGAGCACAGCAAGGCTGGGGTAGAGCTCCCAAAGACAGTGTCTGGGAGCTAATCCCAGGTGTAGGAAAGGCTGCAGGATGAAACCTGAGTCCAAGCAAGCCTGAGTAGAAAAGCTACACACTGGAGTAAGCAATGAGTAAGACTGGGTAGAACAACACAACTGCTCCTCAGGCATTTACTAAAGCCTTGGGTCCTTCAGAGAAGTTCTATGGTGACCTGGACCTGCACAGTTATTAGAATCATAGAATTGTTTAGGTTGGAGAAGACCTTGAAGATCATGAAGCCTAACCATTAACCTAACACTGCCATTCCACCACTAAATCATGTCCCTAAGCACCTCATCCACCCACTTTTTAAATACCTCCAGGGATGGGGACTCAACCACTTCCCTGGGCAGCCCATCCCAATGCTTGACAACCCCTTCAGTGAACAATTTTTTTCTAATGTCCAAAATTCCT
>NW_009260131.1:2460984-2480984 GCF_000687185.1 Egretta garzetta
CCATGCCTTGTTTGGGGACGAGTATTTGGAAAGATCCCCTACTCAGCAAAGGTGTGATTTGGGGAAAAAACCCCACACCTCAGTTGACCATACCAATCCAGAAAAGCACCAGGGAGAGGCTCCGAGTCCCCACACAAAAGTAAATGTACAGAACAGATGGAATCATCCCAGTGCTGAGCCCAATGCATTTTGCCTGGCTTATTTGCGATACAGGAGCCTAAGAAATGCCAGGGGCCTGCTCACCACCAGCTTATTTCCGAACACTTCCCACTGCCTGGGTGTTTAGGTCTTGCATATTCCCCCGCTTCCTCCTCCATCCCTCCCAGCATGCAGGCACCCAAAAGGAGATCGCCCACCCTGGCACAAGAATGTTGCAAAGCTGTGACTTTCCTCTGGTTAGCCCTTATCTACCCCTGAGCCCTGATAAAAATCAACCTATGACCTCCTGCTGCTTGTATTTATATTATTTTTTTCTTTTGAAACCAGTTCTCTGGATCCTAAAGGGAGCTGCAAAGAGCCTGGCCCTGCTAGAAATGCCGGGATTTTAATATTTTGCTTGGAAATGGCCATGTGCAGAAGCCGCTGGTATAAGCAAAACCAAACAGCACCAGATTAGTTTCTCCGGTCCTTTCCTAACCAAGCTTGCTATTCTTGGGCACTGTCAAACTGAGGAATTTTCCCTCTCCCAACAATACAATATTTGAACATGTTTACACTGAGAATTAAATCCCATCCAGGCTGGAGAGCATGGTTCATTCACAGCTTCTGCTCTTCGGTGGTGCTCCCTCCAAGCTGGCTTTCAGAAGCTGTTTTGCAGCTCCCCGGCCGGGGAAGGCAGCCCATGGCCAGAGCCCACGGGTACAATCTGGTATGGAAGCTGGCAAGGTTGGGAAATGGCTTGGCACGCGACCGAGAGGGCTTGGTTTCAGCCGGACAAACATTTTCTCCATGTCAGCTAACGTACAACTCTCTGCCCTCCTGCATAGCGCCGGCTCAGCCCTTATCTCTCCATCAGGACTCACACGGGCATTGTTTTCCTGACCCCAGCGCACTGGATCAGGCCATGCAGCCGCCCGGCCAGGTAACTCCCCACGAGCTCCTGCTACAGGAAGGGGCGCCCACAGAGCTTTGCGCCGACAGCCAAGATGGTGCCCAAACCCCAGTGACTGCAAGCAACAGGCACTTCGGTACTCGTGGTGAAGTACCCCATTCCTCCCTCAAAAACCCTTGATGCAGTTTCATTTCCCCGCCGGCAGGCTTGAGTAACATTTTAAATGCCAAGATTTACATGCAGACACTTATAAATGTATTCCATTATAGCCTTTGCAAAACTACATTTCAACCTAAACATTCAATTAATGTAATTAAATTGCTACCTGGCGGTATTATCTAATTTAACTTCGGATCTGTGCTATTGAAAAGCATGTGTCTTTTAGCACTCTGACTGGCAAGACATGTGATAAACAGACCTATAAACATGTTGGCTCAACCGAGCTGTTTAAAAATAAATTAGCAAACTATAAAAATAAACAGTAACATACATATGTACTCAATTATGAACTAACTCTAATTTTTGTTCTGAAATACTGTCTTTGACCTTAGTCATAAACAAGCACTATTAAAAAAACATAATATCTCAACAGACAGAAGGGCAGGGATTAAACGCTCATCGTGCACGGCAGAATGCAAAATAAGGGATGAAAAGAAAGAAGAAAAGAAAGAAAAAAAGGGGGAGAAAGCTCACCCTTTATTAAATGCATCAACCTATACCCACTGCAAGCGTTTATGCTGATTAAAGCTGCTTAGATTCGAGACGGAAAAGTTAAAACCTACTCAAGTGCATATGTTTGAAAACCTTGTCAGATCTAGAGGGGGGGGAAATATAATTTTAGTTTGCAGCTGCAGCAGGCGCATGGCTTTGGGACGGAGGGCAGCATGGGACCCACGAAACTGCCCGTGGCCCTCAGCCACCCAGGTGCAAACCCTGCTACCGTCTTGCAAGAATTCAGCTGTCCAAAAACATATGGCAGAAAGGTGGGAACCGTCCTTGCACCGGCTGCACCAGAGTGGAGGGGGAAAACAAACAAATCGATTTTTTGAAGATGGTAGAGTGGTATCCAGGCCATGTTTTGGCCATTAATCTAGCACTCCCATAAGAAAAGAATAAGGTACCATGCTACAACTGCCAGCACTGTCGTATTTTCTCTGGGAAGGAAGGCAGAAAGGAAGGAAGGAAGAAAAGCTGATGCACAACTGGCACATTCTGCACCCAGGGCAGAGATTTTCAAGGCTTTCAGGCTACATGGTGGGTACCGATGTCCCTTCCCACAACAGGGTCCATGCCTGCACATGCAACCAATAGAAAAACCTCACAAGAAACCCAAAATCACCAACAAAAGTAGCTGAGCAACTGCCAAGCGCTTCATCATCGTGGAGAACCAACCTAAAACACCGACTGCCGTCGGTCTGTCTCCCCAAAAAAAACCTGTATAAATGAAAAATAGGAGGCAACCCGTGTTCATCGATACATGGGCTTGAAAACAGGCAGAGACAGGCGAGTGGAAGAAAGGCTTCGCCCCAGGCCAGCTCCTCGCCAGCGGTGAGACACGTAGACCCAGCCGCGCAGTCAATAATGAGGCAGGGTCTGACATTTCCACGAACAAGAAGGGCTGCCAGTTGCTGAGACGCAAACAAAACATCCACAAGGCACGTTTTCCATGGGATGCAAAGGGAAGGGTCCATAACAGCATGCATCTTTCCCCCTCTCCCCCACCCCACCCCAAGGACCTCTGCATCAGCAGAAGTGGGATGCTGGAGAACTCCACACCATGGGGGAAGCCCCAGTGGGATGGGAGAAGAGGGTGGAAATAGAGACAGACAGGGCTGCACCGAGTTTCGGGGTTATTTGGGAAGACTGCACAGCTTAAGCGTATTGTTTTCTTTTTTGTTTTAATTCTGCAGATAAATGTCTACCATTCCCTTAAGCAACTGCTGGATGCTGCCACTTGGGAGTGACCGTCAATGATCAGTCAAACGGCTACCAGCAAAGCACTGGTGCAACCAGGAGCCAAGCTCAGTGTTGTGGGGTATTTCCATTATCTGGCAGCAGGAACATCTCACACACCTGGACTGACCAGCACCCCCCCGGACGTTACACTCACATTTTGCTCCACAGCATGGCTATCCCTCACACTTCTTTTGGAGTTGGGTATCTCACACACATAACAGTGAAACAGTGTCTGGACTATCTGCTCCTTTCCTCTTTCCCTGGCAAAAGGCTTGCACTTGAAACCCAGCCCTGTCCCAAGGCCACCTCCCCAGCTCAGAACTTACCCTGTGACGACAATAAAAAAATTGCAATTAAAATTAAAGCAACATGCCATTTTGAAAACGAATGCCATTTTCTGCCCATCCTCCCCGCTCTGTTACCAATAAAACACTTAAAGACACTATTCATGCAGACATAAAGTGCTAATGGCTACCTGTTAACAAGTTTTATCATGCTAATATTTTTGCTCTGATTCTGACAGTTCTCTTTTTGTTATTTTAAACTAAAGGAGGCTAATCTGGGTTGGACCTGAAGGCTGTAAGAATTACAATCTATATAAACTGCACAATTAATGACACCATTTACTTCCACTCTGTACCATTTCATGGACACAGTCTTCTCACAGCCAAGCTCTTTTCCAGGCTGTAAGAAGTTGGAAGCACAGGATCATAGAAGTAGCCTGGGAAGATGGTAAGACATTACTGAGAAGTACCATGAATTCTTGCCCAAGCCCTGTGTGTTTGAGCGCCGACAGGAGGGGAAGAGAACAACGTGAATGACAAAATTCAATGCACTCAAAAAGTCACTTTTAATGGCTAAAGGAGAAAAATTTGGTGGCCACTGCCGTTTCACTTAAGGGATGAGTCTTCAGGGCTATAACATCTGCCATGCAAAGTGGCCAGGCGGGTCCCATCTGATTTACACCCCAAGGGTTGCCCTAGGCACAACTACAGGTCATTCACTGGCTGTTCTGGATGCAGAAAGAACAAAACTCCTTGGGCATCACCTTAGCAGTCGCTGGTTCCAGCTGGACCACTGCACAGACACCCAGTGCCCGACATCTTCCACGCTCAAAAATGCATTGGGCAGGTCTCTGCGCTGCCTTACGTGAGCACACGTTGAGAATACTCCTGCTGACATCCACTGAGTTACACTAAGTGAAAACCTGCTTGTGTAAAAGAAGAGCCTGGCCCTCTGTGACTACCAAGATCTGATTTTCCATGGAGCAGGAGAAGAACAGAAGCTCTTTGGTCTACAGAGCTGTCGCAGCTCTGCGGAGATACCCAGAGGCTTTGAGAGCACACACAGGGGCATTCCCTTTCCCCAGCTTTGCTATTGTTTATTGTAACAAATCAAGGGCACTAACAAGTCTTACTGGAGCCCATCACAGTGTTAAGAAACACGACTTATCTGATGCAATAGTCAACATAATGCAACCTCCCAAGTCCCAGCTCAGGCAAAACATATGCAAGTACCCAGAGCGGATGGGTATAACCTCGAGGGAGAATCGGGGATACTCCAGTCCAAACCCACAGTGCCGGAGAGGACAGACAAGAGAGCACAGCAGGGAAAGGGTAATTCCCTGCCTGCTTTATGTCTTCTGCTCCAAGCAAGGGCCCCCACTCTGGCCAGGCCAGAAACAGGACACCAGTTCAGGCAGACCTCTGGTCTGATCCAACATGCTTAGTTTTACACTTTTCATTAAAAAGGTTGCTCTACAGTACAAGTAGCTGAGAGACACCTTCATTTGCTGGGTTGAAATTTGAAAACAGGCAGGCTTCACCACCTATGCCTTGGCATTTCATTGCCACTGCTGCAAGGGCAGCATCACAACAGGTCAAGGTCACCTCATCTGCAGACCCTGTATGTCCAAGTAGTGCTGCATGCCACAGTGGCAAGTGGCCAGTATAGCAGATGGGAAATGCAAAGGCTCTTACAGTATGGGTAGAGAGGTGGGGGAAGGCAGGCCCACGTCTGATGGGTTTTTCCTCCCATGGGGTTGCTCCTGCCCAGCACACTGCAGTCCTCCATCCCCTGCAAAGCTCCAGCACTGCCGCGCATGGTCTGCAAACATGTCTTTGCCTGTTTGCTCATAGCCACGGGCTCCTCCAGCTCCAAGGAGGAGGCTGCTCTAATCCACCTAAATACTGGCTGAGCAGAGGGGCGTGATTGGGAAGATAAACCCCCATGTTTCTAAGGTTGCTCCCACATTAACCCAAGCCTGGCTACTACTACGACCAGCTGGGGCATCTCAATGATGTTACCTGGAGATTGAGCCTCTTGCAGCAAGTCACTCACACTCCCAGGATCCTGACCGTGACTGGCGAGTGTGGCTCCCCGAGGGAGTCATTAGCCGTAGGATGTTTACTTACAGTCAGTCCCTGTGTCGAGCCCTGAGTCTTGCTGTGCCCACTGGGCGAGAGGGATGGGAGGGCAGAACGCCTGCACAAGGAGGTTTCCACCAAAAACAGGGTTGGGAGGCACGAAAGGCAGGAGAGTAGATAACATTTTCGAGGGAGTAAGAGATAAGAGGAGGTGGAGTTTCCCGATAAAGAGGATTTCCCTGCTCAAATATCAAAGGATTCACACTAAGAAAAGGGGGGAGAAGGGGAATTACATCAGTCTGAGGCACACTTTCTCTTTTAAACTCTGACCTTCTATTGTCTGTCTTCTTGACTAGGATTTAAAGGCCCTTTGTTGGGCTGTGTTACATGGTGTGATCTAGAAAGCCGTCGCAGATGAAGCACCGTGGGCTTTCGGCTGCACCGACACTCCAGCTCCCCCCTTGCCTACACCGGACTTTCAGAAGGCGTTGAGCCACCTCAGATAAGTCAGCACTTTCTATCAACACCCTTTCAAAGCCAAGCCGCAAGCGTGCCCTCCCAGTTCCCTGCTGCTACGTCTCTTCCGGCACGGCCAAGGCGGCGGGATGGTGGAGCCGGGCTTCACGCCGGCTCCTGACAGCATCCTTCCCATCCCAAACACAAATGAATGGGTGAAGAGCAGGTGGCAGAAGCATAACAGATGCCTAAAATGGTTTAGAGTGATCTACGAGCATCTTTTGGTTATAATGCTCCATTAATGTGACATTTATGTGGGGTAATATAATACCGCTCACTTATGAGCACCTACACCAGCCAGTTAGGTCTCCCCATGTGCGACGGGTGAAGCAGATGAAGGGTTTCAGTGTGGCCAGGGACCCTACAGACAAGGTTAGGGGCAGCCTGTGCATAGGGGGCAGGAGGCACCAGCGCTGGAAAGGGACATGCTAGGTACCACAGCCACTATCCCAGAGGGAGTGGAGGGCAGAGGATGTTAGGCAGGGAGAGGAGGAAGGAGCAATGCCTCAGGAGGCAGAAATAGAGAGAGCCACAAATGGGAAAAAACATGGCTTGAACCTACGGAGCCAAACAGCCCCTCTCTGCAGAATGGGAAGTGCAATACCCAAGGAAGGTCTGACCCAGTCCCAAAGGCGCAGCCTTGCTGTCATCTCCAAGCGAGCTGCAGCAAAGTTCGAGCATCTGTCTGATTTTACAGTAGCTAGTGTTACACTTCGTGGCTAAATGCACCTTGAATGTCACACAGGCCTAATAAAGGCTCCTATTTCGTTACCCTGATTTATAAACATCGCTGCAATGGGCTGCAAAGAAACTGCCTCACAACCGCAAGCTTTCGTTATTCCCTGCAAAGGACTTGTTTGCAGCTTGTGAACCGCCTAATTTATTTTGCCCCTACATTTTGGTCATTCATCTAGTCTCTTCATAATGATGCTCCAAACGCTGACACTTTGGGAAATTCTAAAATGCTGTAACCCTTACATGGCCCTGCAGAGGTGAAAGGACCAAGGGCAACCACTGAATCTTTCCAGAACAAGAGAGGGATCATCTATATCCTCCTCACTCCTCCTCCTCACCCGCTGCTCCACCACAGGCACTGTTCCTGTCTCAGTGTATTTGAGTAAAACACAAAATGAGGTGAGATGCAGCCGTCTCAGCATCTGAGGATGTCGAAGGCATCGTGTGACAACCGCAGCCCGTACCCGGTGACCTGGGAGGTGCCCCCCGTGCGTTTGCTCCTACAGCTCTACCTGTAAGAGAAAGCATCTGAGAAATCAAGAGGCTGGTTGAATGTGGGCTGTGGCAATGCCACCCAGAGAGGAGGGGGGAAAAAATAAATTGGCATGCTCAACATCTCCAGCAAATGGGGAAGGAATGAAATCCAAATTTGGAGCCCGATCCAAAACCCAAGTCAATAGAAAGAGTTTGGTGGATTTTGGCACTGCGTTTCATCATTTAAGCACACGCTGGTTAGAAAGTGAACAATTGAAGGTGTTTGACTTTGCACACCCAGCAAATGCGGTTGACGGCTTTCAGCATTTAGGAATAAATGCAAAAAGTATCACAGGGTGCTGTCACCAGCCTTTTGCTAGATGCCTACGAATCCAAAAGAGTCATTTAGGGAAAAAGCTGAGGACATAGAAAGCATTACCAAAGGACAAGCAGAACAAACACAGAACAAACCCCCACCAACAGGTGAAATTCGTGTCACTGCGTTTTACCCACATTTTGCACTACTCGGGTACCTTGAAATATGTGCATGCAACCAGAGCCACGACACCAGACCTTTAAAGATGTGAGAGCTACAGATTAAAAACATGTTGGAACGCTTACCGTGTCCAGTGCCAAAAATGTGTCTCTAACCTGTAGGAAGAAATGGGTGTGGAGCTGCTCACAGAAAGATCATTGCACTCACATGGCGGGTTACAAGGTCCCCCTCTTTGTTTCTCCCTTGTGAGAAAAACAGCAACTAAAACATGATCGAGGAACTGTTTTGCCTCCCCAAATTTTTAGAAAAGTACATACAGCTGGATGGGAAAATGAGACAGAAATCAGAGAAATCCCATGTGATTTGTGAAGACTAAAGCCACTTTGTCATGGACTGACACAAACTGCTGATCTCGGCGCTCGGCAGAGCATGGTGCTTGCTGCTTCTTTTTGGGAGACTTCAGTCACCTCCTGTGTGGCACTGAATCACTGCGAGTAGATACAAAAACATACACAAAGCCTAAAAGTATTTCATTGGAATTGAAGCTCAATTTACAGCTCCCTAGACTCAAGGGTGTGTTTGAGCAGCCCTTTGTTGCAGGGTTTTGTCAAGGTATGTTCTGACTTGTCCCCTGCATGGTTGCGCAGTAATTCTTGATACTGATAGTCAATTACTTCGTTCACGTCACTCAAAACACTGACTTTTTTTTTTTCTTTTTTTCTTTCTCCCCTTCGCAGTGTGGCTAATCCAGGAAAGACAACGCAAAGCTAAACCACTGCTTTGAAAGGCATTAACTCCCAGCCAGCCCAGGCTGGGGTCTGTGGCGCTGCCCTCCAGCCCCGCCGGGCACAGGTAGGAAAGCAACCTGCAGAGCAAAGAGCCCTCCTTATCTCTCCCAAAATCCAAGTGGGTTCAGACTCCGCAACTTCCTTCCCGACAGGATAAGCACTTACCCAGCTAATCTCATTACAGCCATTGTTCTCCGAAGGTTAATAAATACTTACCGGGATGAGTAAAGGCTCCGCAATCTGACCCTAATGCAGCAGCAATGATTGCTTAGGGCCAAATTTTCATACTCTTACTATGCTGAACACTGTATTCCTCTGCTAGCAGAGCAGCGTTAGCACCAAAATAAATGTGAATGCTTGCAAATAAGGTGTTGGCCCCACTTCTGGCCTCAAGTTTTTATGTTACCATCATCATGATAGCTCTGAAAATTAGCAGATGCTGCCAGTTCCTAACAAATACATTACTAAATTATTCCGAAACAACAGCAAAAACAAATTATACAAAGAATAAAATTCAAGGAGATGCCTTTCTCTCCAATTTCAACATGTGGAAGAAAATAATTACAGGTTTTTGTTAATTTAAGGAAACACTTTTTCTCCCATCAGACATGAGGTGTGAATTATGCAAACACGATTTGAATTTGACTGGGTTATTTACATACTGTAGCCCCAACGACAAATGTAAATTTGAGAGTTAGGGAATCAAAAACCGGGTTTCCGAGAGCTTCTTAGAAAGAGCAGCAGCTACCACTCTCCCCAAAGCCAGGCCAACACAGCTCCTTGGCCATCCCCTAGGACATCGGGGATGTCCCCGTCGAGATGGAGAGCATCACGGTCAGCACTTGGTAATATCCTCCTCCTAAATCCCAGACTAACAAAATACCACGGCCAAGGGGGGCTTTCTATAGCAACAACATACATTTCAAAGCAACGCTACCACTGGTCAGTCGGGACATTATCCACTCGTTGCAAAACTCCTATTGGCAAAACATATAGGTGAGGTACACCTAGAGATGTGCCCAGAAATCCATACAAGACCTCAGACCTGCACAGGGCAATCAATCTTGCCACAACACTAAACAAAACTCTAAATAAGACAAGGCAAGCAGATAACTATGTTTCAAGGGAGGCTGTGAAACCATTGTGCAGTCATTAATAATTTAAACCTAACCCCCTTCATAGGAGGTCCATATCATAATTAGCACAGGACATAAAACGGATTTTCCATTTGGTTTCCAAACAGAAAATTCAGAGGGAAAAACTGCATGGAAATGAAATACAAGATGTTTAGACTTTGGTCCAGTGACCAAAAGTTTTCTGAAATTTTTTTGCCAGTCAAAGCCGCACCTGAATTCACCCAGTCACACTTTCCAGCAAATATATTACCCACCCAAAAAAAGTTTTCACTTTCCAGATGAACACACTGCCACATGCTGAGGTTAAGAGACCGGATCCTAACCCCGCAACTACATTGAGCTGAATTATTTGTGACATTCCAAAGTCCCCCAGGGAATGAGGGAAAGCACCAGGACCAACGCTTGGCCAGACTCACTGCACGTCCCTGCAGGCTGCTCAAGGAGGTCTTCAACTTGTCAGGGGCTGCAAGCCTGCTGAGGCTTGCACGGCGCCTGCACCACAGCTCCATCCTGTCTCCCACCACCCTCCTGACCTCATATTGAAAGGTGGTGAACTTAACATGATAATCAGAGTTGTCCGCCTCAACCCCAAAAGCAGGGCTGGGCAGAGAAACTGAAGAGGTGTTTCCATTTTGCCCTTTTCCAATGAAAACCTTGGTTCCAGAGCCTCCAAGACCATACCTCCTTCCATAGCCATAGAGGCGCCCATACAGCACCTGTGCATGCTCCCCTAAAATGCACCCTGCACACAAACCACAGCTGGAGAGACGCTCCCACGCCGAGAGGCAATTAGATGGGAAGGACGGTGACGAACAGGGTGCGGGATTCGAGGGGAAACAAGCCAGCCTGCCAGAGCTGCATGCCAGCTGATACCAAGATATATAGGAAAAATGACATTTGCTTATGCCAGTCGTTGAACTGGCATAAGCAGTAAGAAAAGATGCCAATAAATTCAAGAGGGGGACTGCTTTTCAATTCGGCAGTTACCTTTCGTAACATCTGCTTTTTCCTGCTAGTTCCACCGAGCTTGACTCAACGCAATGTGCAGAGTGGCTGCTCCCACCAGCTCCGGGCTGAACCTTGCTCTCCTGCCGAGCAAAGCCCACCGCCTCAGGTTTTTGGGGCAATGACTGGTCTGATGCCTCACTTCAGGAGGGCAAGGCCCCAGCCACCCCAGAACAGCATCATCCTGCTAAAGAGAAAAATATCTTTTGACATGACCAGCCTTGCCGACTCCTGGCCTGCCACTACCCTTCCCTTCTTGAGGAAGGTTATTGAGAAAGCAGTTTTGGAGCAGGGCCAGGCACATCTTGATCTTGCGAGGTGTCTTTGATCCCTATCAATCTTACTTTAAAGATAGAGGTGATATTAGACCCAATGTCTTAAGAATGCCCTTCAAGCAGCGGGTGTTGGGGAGAGATCTCCTACCAGCTCCTTTTTCCACCCATAGCTGGCCCAGAAGAATCCGGTCTCCAACATGAACCCGGTTTTTGAACTCCTTTTCCCCCACACCTCCACTTGGGATGACACCCCTTGTGCCACCCATCTGCAGCGACAGCTGGCAATTAAGGCAGTCACATATCTGACAAACTTCTGGACCTGGCCTTGACCTGATCTGCTTTTAGGGCAGAATAAACTTGTGCAGAATCTTCTTGTAGGCCTGCTGCTTTTTTAGCCAAAAATAAGTAAGACAGAAATGCACCCAGCAGCCTAAGGAATGGATTGCACCAACAGACCCATCAATAAGAAAATAATATTTATCACGGGCTTTGCACTACAGCGTTTGGACAGACACTCTAAGGATAAGCACCGCTTTGGTGTGTGCACTTGTCTGAACGCTCTCCATCTCAACACGGTTTGGCTGGTAGGGACATGGACCAGCACTGAGTTGGGGACGCAGGTGGTTTATGTACCCGCTCCCAAAATAGTCACCCACATGTTGAGACCCTCCAAGCCCGGGTGCAGGGGAAGACCAGCTAGCGCTCCTCATCCTCGCCAGTGCCAGATTACATTTCCACGGCAGCTGCTCCTTTTGTCTACACCCAGTAAAGCCAAACCAGCCTAAAATTTAATTTAATCTGCTGCAAACCCAAGTGTCAGGCACTTAGATGGCAGCTAAAAGCGCCACTCTCAGATAACTGAGTGACACCGGCTAATAATAGCCTACGCATTAGGAGAGCGGGAGCGGACATTTTGTGTAACCAAAGAGGAACCTGTGCCTGGGAACAGCCCGGGGTGGCCGGTCTCAGCCCCGCCAGCAGCAGACGCCGTCCGCCGAGCCCACCCAGCCTCTTATGTGATTAGCTGCACTAATACCACCGGTGACCTCCTCTCTTTCAAGCTCGGAGGCAACAATAGTCCTGGCTTTTGTTAGCAGGAGAACAAAATGCCACCTTTTACAGCTCTGCAATCATAGCTGCTTCCCTTTTCATCTCCCAGAGGCTCCGCACCAGACCTTGCTCACCGGGGAGGCTGGTTAACCCTTGCCAGGCAGCCCGGCCACAGCGGAGAGGGAGGGGCGGCAAGGTCCCCCAGGCTCCTCTTATCCCACATCTCTTTATTTGCATGGAAAACACCAAACAAGCTCTTTTTTGGTGGAGGATGCAGGTGGGCAAGAGGGCTCTTCTCTGCCAGACATTGCTGTAGGCAGTGAGTACCTGGTGGTTACTTCAAGCCCCTCCAGTGCATCAGTAGGTCACCAAAATCCACACTGAGCTCTCTCGCCTCACCCTGCCCTTAGGAACTGCCTTAATGAGTAAAAAGCACCCACTGACCAGGAACTGGTTGAACTTAGGTGACCTCCTTTTGTCCAATCTTCAGTAGAGCAGTTTAGAAGAAAAGGAGACCATGTTTTCCGGAGCAGCGCTTCCCAAAGCTGCCGGGGCTCAGCAATTCTCCCAGTAGAAACAGCAAAGTCATGTTGGACGGAAGGGGTGCTCTTGGCACATGGTGCTGGTGTGAATGTGTAGGCAAGCTTGCGTGCAAGGCTCTTCCCAAAAGAAGGGGACGGATGCTCAGAGGTGCTTGCTTCCCACTGCCCATGGCTGGAGCAGCGCTTGCCTATGAGCTGGGGAAGACCAGCCTTCATCCACACCTTGGGATTCCGGAGGGAGCAGGGCACCGCACCCCCTCCCTCTCTCCTGCCTCCCAACAAGGGCCACAAGGAGCACGGGGAGCTTTCTCCCGGGGCGTGCAAGGGTCTTGGATGCACAGCTGACTGCATGTGTCAGTTATGCTCCAAATGGGTTTTCACAGGTCAAGGTTCTGCAGGCAGCAAGAGCAAACGCTATTTTTAGACAGGATAAGGTCACGGTGCTTTTAGAGACAGTGAGGTCTACAATAAAACCTATTGATCAGTCTCTGGAACTAGCGCTCCGGAGAGACGCCTAGATTGAAACAAAAATTGCCTGGCCGTTTTCTCTATAGACTCGGTAGGTAAAAGCTTGTTGGACTCCCATCTCTTTCAGGAGATAAAATAAGTAAGAAGAGTCTGCATACAGACCATGGTTGTCCATTTAAGAGGATGCATGGAGGGGGTTAAAGGAAGGTGGGACCCACCCAAGAGAGACCAGCGAGAAGCTCTGAGCATACTTCTGCCATGGCAGCAACAAGCCAGCCACCCACAGAGCAAAGGCCACCCTTGCCGTGCCCGTGACTCCCGCCTCTGCAGCCCACTTGCCCAATTGAGGGGTGAAGAAAGGCTCACAGGCAACCTTGATTTTTAAGAGAATTAATGTTTTACTTGCACCTTGGAGGGTAAGGCATTCATTACTGGGGTGCCCAACAGCACACACGCACACACCTATTTGGCTGTTTGTGTTTGGGCGATGAAGATCACCCAGCTGACACATGGGGGCATGAAGATGAAAAACAGACCAGAATCTCAGCCAGGCAAATTATTCAACTAAATGGTTCACACATTTCCAGGGTTTTCACCACAAGTTCCAAGCGTTTATCTGGGTCATGCAAGAGCTTCAACCAAAAATACCAAAGTGGTGGACTATCACACCTTCAACTTCAGCCACAGACCTAAAGCTTTAAGTCTGCTGTGGGCACATAAATACCTCTCCATCACAAGCAGCTCTTTATTGTGTTGGAGGCTTGTGACCACAGGGACGAGCGTGAAACTGTGGAGTATCTTCATTCATCATCTGCCCCACTCCCACAGCCTGGCTCACAAACAAAACATGCCACGGTAAACATAATCCATACATCACACCCTGACACAAGTGACCCCATTAGCGAGCCGAGCCTGTCCTAGCCGGAGCACCCTACCATACATTAGCGATACAACGACCAATGCTTTTGTAGGATATAATAATAGTAATAATAATAATAGATAAAGACTATCGAGCTCTGAAATGCTAGCATGGGTGATGGGATACCCAGCTTACTTTCTACTCGGGACAATAACTACACCAGCAGAGAGACACACTCAGCTGCTCAGGTGAAAGCAGATCATGCAGGAATTAAAGCACTCGCACGCCGGCGGCGCAGCTTGCTCACCATCTGACTGCTAGTTTAGGCTGTAGTTTAAGTTTCTGCATAATAGACATGACAAGATGCAAAATCTCAAACAGGATCTCATCTGCACGGTGACTGCGCTACAGAGGAATCACAACAAAAACCATGTTTCAAAGCAGTACAATAACTATGATGCAAGTTGAAAAAAGAAAGGAAAAAAAAAAACCAAAGACAGGCTAATCTTTAAAAAAAATAATACTGCCTTTAGAAAAGCCAAGATAATTACTCTTTTATTTAAGAAATAAGGCTTGGGTTTGGTTTGGTTTCTTAATATAAAGGTCCTCAGGCTCCTACCAGCACTTTTTCCACTTTTATGATTTTCTTCCCAGTGCCCTGTGACTCTAGGACAAAGTTTGAGACAAAATGATTGTAATAAGTAAGGACAAAGTTACTTGGGAATTGAGGACACTGCTGCAGCCCCTCATCTTCTTAACTGACAAAATGAATGGAGCTTTAGTGGAATATATGTCTGAGAAAATTCAAAGCTGATTTTTGTTTATCATTACTGATACCATACAAGTATCCTTTCCGGAAAGCCTGCTCTATCACCCAGAAAGCAGATGCAAATATGGGTATAAATACAGAGTGCAATGAAGCCTGTGGTAATGCTCACATTAACTGCCGCGCAGTCAGATTTTTACCCCATATATGTAGATGGGTACATGAACACACACACCCGCACTCCTCTGGCGATTTTCGACAGGCATCACTTGCATCCAGGCTCAAGTCGATGCCTGCTGCGTTCTCCGAGTTTTTCCCTAGACTTCAGTGGATGTTAGATGAGGCTCTCTGTTAATCTGAACATAAATAACCACAAGGGGCTTGATCCCAAGCTCTTTTACGCTGCTGTGCCCACCAAGTGACTCTCCTGGCTGCAGAAGAGCCACTCGGGATTTACGCCGGGGGTAATTCCAAGCAGGATCTGCCCCAGCAGACGTTTTCCTCCATGCCTGCCCCCTCGGGTTTTGCACAAGCACAGAAGCAGGGAGGGGACTGCAAGCATCCTCTACCACTGCTCAAGAGGGGCTTTTGTAACCTGCTTGGCTGCTGTTGGGCGCAAAACCAAAAAGTTGAAGAGGCTGGCATAGCAGAAAGCAGCTCCCTCAGTTTGTTTTGCTGCAAGACACATCTGGGCTTGTGGGGCTTCCAGTATGAGGAGGCTTCAGGACCAGCACCTCTGCAGGACGGGGGCCAGGGACACAACACTGTGCTCCCCCGAGTCCCCTTCACCCCTCACACCGGCAAAGGTTTGCAGAGGGCACAAGGCACTGAAGAACCCAGCTCTTTTGATAGCTCGGGGGGTGGAGTGGGGAGGAAATAAACCTCCAAACTTTTAATTTTTATCTTTTCCATTTATTTTTGAATTAGCATTCAGTGTCTGATGCCGCGACACGGATAGCTAAAAATGTGTGTACGGATATGTCATCCATGAACAAAGTGGCTCATGTTTGTTCTTTATTATTTAGGAAATGCACATTAATTACTGCAGATTTTCTCCTATACATCTACTGTATCTCAGACAGAATTGCTGAGAAGGGTCTGCAGAATAAAAATGTATGGGGTAATTAAATGGATATTTATAATTAGAACTTAATAATTTGCATCAGGGACAAATGAGCTCTGATTTCAATCTGTAGTGCATTTAGATTAGCCTGAAGATAGTGTAATTTGATGTTTTATAGTCCTCCTCTCAGATTATGAAACAATACAGTGTCTTTAAAGCAGCCGTGTTTGTGTCAGGAGTGTGTTAAGAAGAAGCTGCAATGAAAATGTTTGACAACGTGAAAGCAGCCATAAATTACATGACAACTGTGTAAAAGTCGTGATGAAACAAATAAAGGGCTGACCTACAACGCATCTGATTCAGTGCCGTACCCGGACCGCTCAGCGCTCATCCCGGCGCAGCAAGCGCATCCTTACGCGCACGGCTACTTAGCACCGAGAAAACTGTAAATTATCACTAGTCAACCACATTGATTTTTAGTCGACGTTTCAATCAGTTTGAAGTAGAAATACTACACCGCCCCCCTGGCAGCCTCTTAGCCAGCCGGCTGCTCGGCCGTAGCCTTTTCGGTCGCAGCTCTGTTACAGCCCCATTGTTCCCCACTGTACAATATTTATCGCGGGCTCTCCAGACACAGGTACTTGACCTTAAGGTCACTGCCTTGTCTCTTGGACACACAACCTACCTTTGCTATGGAGGCCATTTACCCAAATGCGGGGAGCCCCCGTGAAGCCCACTACCTCCCCAAAGAGGTACATGGCAAATTTCCCTGAGGGACAGGATGGTGTGTTGCAAGCCCACAGCCAAGTATGCGTCCCCAGACCAAGTGCCTGCATCTCCGCAGAGCTCCAACATGGGGCAAGAGGCCAAAGAAGACAAGCGGACCCCTTGCAGGGAGAAACGTCTTGGCAAAGAGCAGGTTGCTTTAAAGATTTGACTATGTCTTGTCTTTACTTCCCGCCTTTGTCCAGCCACTGACCGGGAGGAAGGGCAGCGCAGCAGGGATGGCACTGGGCTCTCATCTCGGCTCTGCTGCAGCTCTCCTGCCTTACCTGGGGCAAGACACCCCACCTCTGCCGTGCTGTAAAGCAGCGGTTGCCTATCTCACCCTGGTATTGCGAGGGTGTATTCATTAACATCTCCGAGGCACTCAGGTCTCCACGTAATGGATGCTGTAGAGGTAAACACCGCGATCAGCAGATAACAGGGAGTCCTGTGCAGGCATTACACAGGGGACCTGCGCACGTGCGTAGGCAAACGCCTGGGAAAAAATACAGGGGTGCCAAGTCACTAGGAAGTTCACAACCAAACCAGTTAGTTTGACACGCAAGGCGGAGAGCAAGGGAAGAACCAGTTTCAGGAGGGAGACTTCCAGAACCCTGGCACCCAACACCGCGGAGCCACATCCCACAGCCTCTTCCCAAGCCTTCATACTTTCCTTCCACTGAGCAGAGCTTGGTGCACCGCACATCATCAGCTGCTAGCTAAAAACGCACAGAGGAAGGAAGGGAAACAAGGCTGGGAGTTTCAAACCGCCATGGTTTGAAAATCCCAGCCTCCTCAAAAAGGAGGACTCGCAGACCTGGATGCCCCACACATAGCAAGGTGGCCAGGCAAAGCTTTCGCCAGCAAGGGCCACTCCTGTGCCTACCCCCTTTCCAGCCGGGATGGCCATGTGAGATAGAGCTGCAAGTGCCAAGCAAACCTCCTAATTCCCAGCAAGGCACAATGCTGGGAGCCCGTTGAAGGGGCACAGGACAGGCAGGTGACCCACTCCTACCTACCCTCCGTGTCTCTGAAAATGCCACCCTTTGCGGCAGTGGGGAAGCCTGTGTTTTCCCAGCTATGCCCCTGTCCGTGCATGTTGAAATCCACCTGGTGGAAAACAAGGCACCGAGATCTTCCTTTGAGGAGTTTCTTGTTTGACCAGAGTACACGTTATTCAAATCAGCTGGAGTGAAACGCAGTTAAGCTGCTGTTTGTTCCAGCACGATGAGACTGGCCTGTTAAAAAGCAAAAATGTCAGGATGTTACAGGCTCAGCCTCCTGCCAAGACTGGTAAGTAGATGAACAACTGTCAGAAACAGACAGCATAATCAGAAACCAGGAAAAAAAAAATAAAAAAAACAAGTAACCCCCCCAAAAAAGCCCAAACAACCTGAATTCAGACCATGTTGCTGAGTTGCAGCCACACTGGGGCCATCTATGCCCCCGGCCAGGTGCCCTTGGGAAGCTCCGAGCTGGTGCTCACGCTGCGGGCTCCCAGGTAGTATCCGCCACAGCCCCATTTACTGCACCCCTGCCAAATCCGCCTCTTGCAAAGCAAATGACTTTAAGAAAAAAACCCCAACAGTAACACAGGAAAGATCCCCAATTTGTCTTTATTCTCATTGCCCCGATGTTACAAGAAAGCACCTCGACGTTGTGTGCGGCTCGGCAAAATTTCGTGATGGCTGTGTAGAGGCTGGAAGCACAGACACCTTCACACCAAGTGCAGGTCTGCGCTAGGGGGTCTTTTTTTTTTTTTTTTCCTCATAAAGTTATTTAAATGGGTGGGAGCCACCGTGTAAAGGTGCTATCATTCACAGGCTGCGGACCTGCACTCAGTCCATGTCCTGGTTTTGCCCTCCCCAGCCAGGTGGCGATTGCCTTACAGATGCTTTTTGCCCCTGAATTTAACTCCTGCTATTTCTGAAATCTCCCAGACACACGCACACCCCTCCTGCCCTCGCACACTCTTGGAGTTTAATTTGCCTCAGAACACCAATCCCCCCCCCCCTTTTTTTTTTTTGTCCTGGGCCCTCAGGTTACTGGCACGGCGACAACTCTTTTTTCCCCAACAGCGAGCCAGGAAAGATGATAGAACCTGCGTGCGTGGCCAAGGGACTGGTCTCAACTGGTTCAGAGGGGAAAAATGGAGCTGTGTCTTTTTTTTTTTTTCTCTCCCCCTCTCTCTTCTTGCCTTTAGCCAAAAGACCTGGGAGCATTTGATGTACAGGTATAAAAAAAAAAAAAGAAAATTATTGAAAAAGCTGGCCGGCTCCAGGGCTATGACACTCTCTCATCAAACTCTGGACTTCAGCCAAGTTCATCTGTTAATGGAGAGCCACAGCCAGGGCCTCCCCCCACCGCCTCCCCCTCTGCTCCCTCCTCTACCTCTTCCTCCCTCCTAAAAAACTAGACATCGATTATGTCTGTGCTTTTCCCTTTCTATTCAAGATAAACAAAGTGCTTCAAGTTCAGGGCACACCCTGGGACCCTTGACAAAGCAATCTATCATCCTGTCTGCTAAACCAGTCTGGCCACACCACCGCGGAGGAGACTAATGCTTCCAGTGTACAATTTTCCCTTTGTGCTGCTGCCCTATTACTCGTAACCTCTTTTCTTCCCTACCTTCCCAGGAGCAGATGTGCTTGACCACTTTGCCTAAGCCCCTCCTGGCAAAGGCATTTCTCGCTGAAAGCAACCTCAAGAACTAAAAAAAGAAAAAAAGGAGCCGAGCCCCCACCTGCCCCCTCCCCGACTCCTCTCTCAATCCCTACGTCCACCAAAGAAATCTAGCACAGAGCTTGATTTTTCCTTTCCCGATGAAGACTTCTTTTTTGAGGAGCGAGTTCGGGTTTAAATCATATCCACTAATTCATTCTGACTTGCAATTAAATGCAAATACACTTTTATAGCCAGCATGGAGTGTATTAATTTTAACAGCAAATGACAAAATAAGAATACAGTCCCTCCAATACCAATAATGAATCACACTATAAATTACGTTAGTGGTCACATTCATTAAATGTAATTGTAAAGCGCTTTGAGATCCACAGCTGCAATGTAGGTGTCATCAACCTACAAAGTAGCATCAGCTTGCCCAGACCTCATTGCCATGGCCCAAGTGGCCCAGACCCCAGCCGGGGGGCACAGCCAGCTCCCTTGCCAGCAAGGAGATCCCGGTCACACAAGGAACAGCCCGCCGAGTGCTGGAGACCCAAATCCACTCCCTATCCCTCCCACCAGTGCCCCGGGGAACCTGGTGCTTCCTGGGTGAGCAGTGATGGTGGGATCCATAGCCCAATGTTGGGTTGGGTTTTGCCGTGGGACCAAGCCATCTGGACAAGGCGATTTAGGGCAAGGAGAACCTGGTGCTTCCTGGGCGAGCGGTGATGGTGGGTCCATAGCCCAATGTTGGGTTGGGTTTTGCCATGGGGCCAAGCCATCTGGACAAGGCGATTTAGGGCAAGGGAAGAGCCAGGCTGGGTGCTCTAAAAGACAGAGCAGCTACAGAAATTAATAGGAAACCACAAATCACCATTTAAGGTGCACTTTGTAACAGCTAGCGTGGTCTTCTCCTAATCGCTCCCGGCTGCAAACAGCTCTTACCTCTTCCCCAGGTCTACACAGCACTCCATTTGCTTGCCTGCACTAAGATCCTCTACACCATTTATTAGCCAACATGGGGG
>NW_009260131.1:2485984-2497778 GCF_000687185.1 Egretta garzetta
ATGTATTCCCTTTCTCCAGAAAGAATAAACTCAGTAGCTAAAATGCAATGAAACCCACATGATTCATGCAATGTCCGAAAAAAACCAGCTGTGATGCTATAGCAAAGTGACGCCGGGTGACAAATTAATTGCTGTGGATTTGGGGGGGTGAGGGGGGCATTTTTATTTTTGCATTTTATATTTTGCTGCCTGCTAAATCAATTAAGTGAGCAATGAATGCAAAATTAAATTCCTTGCTTCCTAAAGGAGTGAGGAACTGTAGTGTGTGTTTATTTTTAAAAGGTAATAGTTGTTGTTGTAGTAGTAGTAGTAGTAGTAGTAGTAGTAGTAATAATAATAATAATAATAATATCCACAACAACAATAACACCACTGAAGGCAGGGCTCTTCTTTAAGCCTTTGTTGTTCAGCAGTAATTCCATTGTTTATTTAGGCAGAGGTTTTTCTATCTGAAACTAGAATCAAATTGTAGGTGTAATTGCTCAGCACTTACGCAAAGCAGGGGGAGGATGGAAGCAGAAAGCCCTTGGTTTTGACTGACCAAAGCTCCCTAGGTCTGCCTCCACCAGCACCCACTCCGGTGGGAATTCGGCACCCTCTGAAGCTGCTTCAGACCTCAAATACCACCCTGACAATGCCTACCTGGAAGGGCAGAGTTGAAGCACTGCTATTTCACAGGGATATTAAGCCTCGTTTCCTTGCCGGTAATGAGGTTATTTGGTTTCTGCTTCTTGCTCCAGCCTTGGTGGTTTAGCTATTTAGTGCGAAACACAAAAATCTAAGCTCGAGCTGAGCTCCGTACCGATCAAACAGGGGAAAGTGGTGGGTTTTTTAACAGCAACCTGTTCGGGTAAAAAGTTCCAGCAGAATTGCAGCAGGCAAGCAGGGAGAGGTCTCCAGGGAGAGCAGAGAGAAGAAACACTCCGGTGCACTGTCTGCAAACCCAGAATTCAGCAGCTTTTTTTGGCAGACAATTTGTTTCAAGTGTTTTGTTTCAGGAAATGTACGTATTTTTCTTTGTGCATTTTGTGGATTTACTACAACCGCTCCTGACAGCTGTTGATTCAGTTAAATGAGCACGTTATTAAAAATCCTCTAACATACCCACACTGAGAAACAGACACCTTTGGATGCAGCTGAAGATTTGAACCCAAAAGAAGTCGCAAATGAAACCTCTGTGAAGAGGATGGACAGCCCTGGCCTATGCCTGCAGCCAGGAGGCAAAGGGGGCTCCAGCCTCTCTTTGTGGTGACTCTTATTTTGTTTCGACCAGACCCAGAGACTGAAAAAGCATGAAAAGCAAAGCAAATGATCCCAAGTATAAAAGAGAAATGTTTGCTAATACTTGGGAAAATTACATCCCCAACAGGCTGGCATGAAGGTGCTTCAAATAATTCTGTGCTGTGCCCTGTACTTTGTTTTCTTTCCGTACTTACTAGCCAATTGCAGAAGAAGAACACCTATACGAAACAAGGAGGGAAAGAAGTGGATGTTTTCATTTTGCTTTAGATCAAAGGCAAACAAGAATGCAAACTGTGGCATATTGAGTATTTTTTTTCCACCGCTGTCATTCACACTAGGCTATCGAAGTTTTATACAATTCCCCAGCCTGGCTGCATATTAAGCTGGCTGTGTACAGCTTTATTATAGCGCGGTGGTGAGGAAACATTAATATTCCTGTGTTGCATCTGACAGCACATTTACATGTGCCCATCTGAGCTCACACCTGAGAGCTGCTCCAAGGTACAGTAGCTGTGCTCCGATTGTAAAGGCAAATGAAGAACACAAATTCCCTGCTGGGATCAGGGCTGACCTCACCACACCCCACACCGCAAACCTTTTGCTTGCCAACCCGAGGCGATGCCACCTCCGAATGAAGAATGAGCCGGGGAGCAGCCACCAAGTTACCAGCACTCGCGGAAGAAGAGTGAAAAGCCTCACTGAAATATTTTAAAGATGCACAGTGAGTGCGGCTGGCCAATAAAGGTTGGGAAACAAACTCGCTGAACCCTGCGCAGGATGCGTTGCATACTAAACCTGATGAGGAAGACAGGGAGGATGTTTATGGTCTTCAAAATGGGTTCGGCATTCACACAGGAGGGTTTGAATAACGTGAGCGCTTGGTCTGCCCATCCGTGAGGGTCCGCAGCCACCGATCCAGCTCCTGCAAGTATTTGAGGGTACAGGTGCTGTTGTGTCCACATCCGGCAGGGCAAAGCGCACCCAGGACGGGGGCCCTAAAGAGCCAACTGAGTTTCACGGAAATTCATTAGGAAATGGAAACCAGATCATCCCAACTGCTCGGGTGGTTTGCAGGTCCATTAATGTCCCTGTTATTTTTAAAAGTATGTAATAAATCACAGCAATCCCCGTACTGATATCAACCACCGTGGGCCCAAACCTGCTATGCTTGATGTAACCAGGAGGCAGGTTGGAGCTACTGCTTTTGTACAAAGTGAGATAAAATACGTTCATTAGCCCAGGGGGGGGAGGAAAAAAAAAACCAAAACCCAACCAATGGTTAATTTTAGGGCCATGTTACCAGTATGAATACAGGTCTTAATGTATTAAAATATATGAGCTCAGGGTATTTTATGAACTTGTGCGATATCCCAGAAGCTGACACATAAAATAGAGCTCTCCTAGATGGAAGCTGCATTCAGACGCCTGCCGGGCTGAGAAGGCAACCTCCTTGGACTTGCAACGTCGCTGGCAGCACCACGACCCAAACAAAATCACAACGAGCAGAAAGGTAACGAGAGATCCTCAGTGATTAGCTAACAAAAAAAAAAGTGGCACCGTGCCAGGCCATGTCCAGCTTGATGCTAAACGCCTTTTATTGCACAAAGCTGGTGCTATTGGATATAAAAACAGACCAGAAGCTCGAAGGGAATTTTGTCCAAAAAATTTCCGTAATGAGGATGCGTGCAGGCAAACAACTGGAGGCTGAACTCCCGTTGCCTGACACTGCCTCGCAAGCCTCTTTAATCGTCTTTATTATTTGAATGAAATAAGAAAGAGCTCGTGGGCTGAGGGTTGCATATACAAAATGGGGTGATGCTAATAGGCCTCCTCCTCTTTAAAAGAGGCATTACCAAATTATGGGAATGTTTAGGGAAGACTCTATTTCTCCCACTGGACTAATTAGAAGGCATTTAATTTACTCCCTGCCTCAGTTTCCACCACCCGGCGTTTGTTGTTGGGACTCGCTGCACAGAGCCTTACGTTTATTACAAGCATTATTTTCAAGGCTTTCGGCACATGATGCTAACGTGCACCTTTTCAGATCTATATGAAGTTTAACGCGTGCCGGGCTGCCTCTTCAACCACAAGCAGATGCTTCAGTCTGGGGTGAGCTCCACAATTAAATGTCCCACACAACAGGAGAAAGAATGCAAAACTCTATTTCCCATCCTCTAAACTAGAAGATCTGATTTGCAGGAAACAAAAAAACATGCAGAAAGATTCCAGGCACCGCAACACTCTGATGCTCTCCTGGAAGGATCACGCCGAGGCAGAGGAAAACTTCTCCCCTGCTTCCGTGCTTCGAGTGAACTTGGATTTGTGTTTCCAATAAAGAGCCATTTTTACATTAACCGCCTGTAACAGCAGGGAATAGGAAAACTAACACAATCTTTACCTCATACAAAGGATGATACTGGTGTCACGTGTTTGCTTCTTCAAAAAATGTAATTTATAAAAGGCAACAGGGAAAGCAGAGAAAGTATCGACTTTTCTCCGTACCCCTGCGCGAGTAGCGTTAGAGCAACTTTTTGATCCCCTACATTTTTTTACATTTCCCTCACACCCCCCCGAGAAGTAAATTTCACAGCCGCACAGGCCACCGCCTTTAATTAAGCTTTCAAAAGTCTTCTGACAATGCCAACAATTGCAAGACACTTCTAGAGCTCAATCATGCAATCATCGTGACACTTCTATTTACAATTTGTCTTAGAAAGAGTTTCTCTGACATTGTACTTTGACAAAACAGCCAAGCTGCCGGTTCACAACCCTTCTCTGTCTTATTTACAAATACAGCTTGCACGCAGGGCTCCGAATCTCAGGAGCCTTTGGGTAGCACCCTCGCTATTTTTCCTGCCTGCAACGGTTTTACCCAGCCTGCGCTCTCTGTTTCTTTGTATGGGGAAAGCAGACAGAATTTGACTCCAAAATATTCCCCTATTCCTTCCCTCTCCCTCCGCCCTTTTTTAAGCTTTCATCTCATTGTCCAGATGCAATGCTAACTATTCAATGCAGACGTCAGTAATTTTTTGTCTCTGGAACAAAACAAAATAATAAGGAATCGCAATTTCCAACCTACAGAATTATAATGGCAACTACTAGTAACAGCCCAAGAAGATTTCTGTGGTGTAATGCCTACTCAAAGACATCACCTCCTCAGAACTGTAATAATCAAATGTACTCAGTCCAAAATTTAGTATCAAAGGATGTCCACCTTCCCCCCCGATTACTGCAGACAGGGTGTTTTCTTGCGTTATTTTCCCATATATTTTATTTGAATGCCACAAGCAGCTTGAGAATAAAGGATTCGAGCAGGAAAAATGACCTCCCCTCCTCCTCCCCTCTTTGTACAGTAAATACGGCATCCGCAGATACACGCTCGGCATTACAGAGGGCAATATGCAGCAGCACTCCAAAGTGTTCCTCCAACTGAACCCAAGTAACATTTAAGATCCCTCCACACCCCCAAAACCAACCTTTCATTAATTCCCTTGGATTTATATATTCAACAAACAAACCGCTAAAACCTGCCACCGGCGGACGATAAATATTTCTTCGGCCTTTTCAATAAGTGAACAGCAATTTTGCATTCACTGATCTCTAGATACTTCAGTTAATATTTCCCCCTATTGTAAAATATGAGAGCGGATAACTAAAGCCCTGCCGTAGCACTCACTGCAAATCACAGGCTGCCGGTATCTGGTGGTGAGGCTTTGACATACATATTGATGAAAGCTGCCTCATTGGACCCACACAACATATCCTATTAATTTTCAGTTAAATTTATGACATTTCAGCTATAGCGCTGGATCAGCATCACTCAAAATTTTATAGCAAGTCAAAGCTACGCGCAGGCAGGCAGACACCCACACGGAAGAGACAGGTACGCATGCCTGCACCTATATGGATCTCACAGCTACTGCACAGGTTGCACACATACGTATAAGCTCTTGCAATCATCCCCGTCTCCGGAAAACGGTGAGGATAAAGAGCAGCCGATTGAGGAGGGTTAAAACAGACATCATTTCTCCCTGCATGTGAATGACTCGCCACCTCCTTCCTTGTCTTGCGATGAGGCGATCCTTAACCATTACTTATCTTAAGATGATCTTTTACTGTAACACACCAGCTCGCTGACTACAAAACTGTATACGGCATCCAGAGCTACCCTGTAGCATGCACCTCTGTATCCAGAGCTAACCCGCAACAACTCTTTCAGCCTAACACCTAATTGGGGACATTTTTACATTGCTACTAAATACATATTTTCTGGTCTCTTACCGGAAAGAATCAGTTCGCTCAACTCCCGTGTATTTTTCTAAAGGCAGCCTCTCTCCTGCTTTTTTTTTTCATTACACACTTCTTGCATTTTGCATTCTTGCACAGAAATCAGGTACGAAAATACTGGAGTTGGAAGAGCCTGAGGCTCACCGTGGGGGCCTTCCAGAAAGCTGAACTGCACAGCCCACTCCAGGACACTCAGTGGTAATTTTACTGCCGGACCCCGCACACTCCTGGCTACAAGCAATGGGTAACTCCAGCTATTGCCGCGCTTCTTTGGGACACGAGAGAGCTAAACTCAACCAAGTGAAAGGTGAGATGAAAACACGAAGGGGAGGGACAGTGCAAGACCCCATAACTCCTGGTGCTCCGTCCTCCCTCCCGCAGCCTGGCTGCATTTCCCACCACTGGGAACAACCAGGGGACGCCAGCGCCCCTCGGCTCCATCCCAGCCGGGGACGTGCAGGAGAAGACCCGTGCCGGTGGGCCTCCCACCCGCGGGCACGGCTGGGCACGGCCACGCCAACAGCTTGGGCTGGGCGATGCCTGGACAACTGCAGCTGGGTCTCTCCTCACAACAGTGCTCCTGGCTTGCACCCGCCGACCCGAGCCTGCTCCCAGCCAGGCCCACCGGCACAGCAAAGGCGATCCCTACACACAAGAGTCAGCAGGATCAGGCCCCCCGCCCACGTGCGCCTCTCCTTACCCATCACCCTCCGCTCACCGAACCATTTCAAGTCAGTTAAAACCACAGCCTTTTCTGAATTAACAGCCCCGTGACACCGCGCAAGGCCAAATCCTGCTCGCTTTGCATCACCCGCACCATGCGCAAGTGTGATTCGACTCGCCCGACGAGTGCCAGAGCAAAACCCTCAGCTGAGGAGCTTCCCCACGTGCAGAACTCCCCGCCGTGGCCGACCCATTGGCAGAGGGACCTATTTGGGACCACAGCAAGGAGAGCAGGTTTAATTCTTGCTTGACAGATACTGTGTTTTGTCTTTTCAACAGAGCGGCGCCATACGTAAATACAGCGTTACATCATACCGCCGCTCCTCCATATTTGGTGATTTAGTATGGCTCCAGAGCTCGGAAGACTACAAATCCCTTCCGCCAGGCTCCCGCTTCATTAATCATGCCCTACGTTTCTGCTCGTTTTCCATCAGATCGCAAGGCAGCACATGGAAATGGGCACTGCCTTCTACCACGCTAGGGAAAAAAAATTTAAAAATAATAATAAAAAAAAAACCACCTTTAACATCCGTGGCTGGGAAGCGCAATATGTAGATTTATCGGGTTTTTTAAGTCTCATTCAAAATGTAGCTTAGCAGTAGCTGAGCTTCTGCTTCCTCTTAAACACACATACATACATACATGTATTCAAAGTAATACCTATTACTCTGCAGAAACAGGATATAGTCATTCACGTGACGTCTGCACGTGCACGCACATGGCTTTGCATACATACATATGTGCACCAACAGGCACAGCCGCACTGGTACCTATTTGCTGCTGCCGCAAAAAACCTTCAAAACTACAGCTCTCTGGTGTGCTTTGCCGGCCGGTTTGGAGGGCAGGGAGGCTGCGGGAGCATTGCACTGAACCTCCCAGTGCCTACTGCCCTGTTCTGGTTTGACTTTGTGGCCAAAGCAAGCCCAAGACAAGCTCCAGCACTTCATGTGATGATGCACTGCGCGCCTCCGAAAGCCCCGAGCAGTCCTGTGGGCTCCCCCAGGAGAGGTGCTGGCAGTGCCACATCCCAACCACTGCTGGGAAAGGGGGGTGGGGGGTTTGAAAACTGGTTCAGGCATTTGGTGGTGGTGATACGCTACAGTCTCACCCTTTTCGACTGGTGGCGTTGGGGCGGTTTGAAGCAATTTGCAACGCTCGCTGCAAATAGGCAGCACTCTTGTTTACTAGCAGGATTTTAAAAGCAGAGCATGCCTTGTTACACTCCCAGGGCTCTGGGATTTGCTTTCACATAGTATGCTCTATTTTTTTAACCTCATTTTTGAAAGTATCTGCACGGCGAATGGCTTTCCGGGTTAAAAAAAAAAAAAAAATTATGCTAAGAAATGGAATTATTTACCCTTTTTTTAAAAATTACATTTCATATTGTTCGTTGCACAAAACAGAACTCTGCCTTGGACATTTGTACGGCTGACATGTGGTTGTGTAAACCGCAAACAAAATCAAGATACATCTGTCAAAACCACATCAGAGACAAGAGAGAGCACAGCGAAGCATTTATCATTTGGCTGAGGAGGCAGGCTGCAGAGAGCGGCCTTTCCTGTCAAACCAACCTTTTGAAATTTCCAACATGCCCTTAAACTTTTCGAATAAGCATGTCTGTGCGCTTCAGCAACTGCCCTCTCTACTCTGGCCTGGCCAGTCGAAAATGGCATCTTAAAGTCAAGGTCGGTGGTGTCACTTTGCCATGGGGCTGTGTTTAATTACAGTCCATACGCTGACAGCCAATATGGAACCAAGGCT
This sequence comes from Egretta garzetta, assembly GCF_000687185.1. Taxonomy (NCBI): domain Eukaryota; kingdom Metazoa; phylum Chordata; class Aves; order Pelecaniformes; family Ardeidae; genus Egretta; species Egretta garzetta. Next base: position 2,493,998 of record NW_009260131.1, read on the forward strand.
GGCTGATGCTCGGTTAACTCTTTCACCCCTGACTTTGCCAAAGACTCGAAAGCTCCTCGCTTTATCGCGTGGCAGGCTCTGAAATCTCCTCCTGCAGCGCTACGGCAGGCGAGACACCGGGAGACGGTGACTACAATACAATACAGGCAAATCACGAGAGCAGCCTCAAACAATACTGTTAGAAATACCGGCTGGCACGGCACGTGCCTGTTGATCCTGCCTCTGCGCAAGCACTAGGAAATACCGGTCGTGCGCTCACCGCTAACTGAAGGCAGGGTATTTAACACGTCGGCCGTCACGGCAAGCAGAATAGAGAGAGAGAGAGAGACGCAGCAGTTTACAACTGTGAACATGCTACGTTGGCAACTGAAACGGAAATAAACTCGCAAACACTTCTCCTTGCTTTAATTTACCTGCTATATGTTCCTGTTTAGGGCAAATTCCTCTAGATGACGTTGATAAACAATCGTCATCCTCTGGCGTAACCTGGATGCCAACCTCCACAGGATTGGATGCTTTTTTCAGCTCACTTGGTGAGGGTGAAGGTGGCTTATCCACAGCCTTCTCTAAGCAGAGACTGCCATTGCATTGTTTCCGTTTGTGCTCAATAAAAATAAGAATGTCCCCCAACGGGAAGTTCATCTGACACTGGCCACAAGTGAGGAGGTCGTGGTCCCCTTCCGGAGCTCCCAATGTGCCATGTTCAGGTTCGTCATCAGTGAGAATGGCTTCAAGAGGTTCGGCTGCAGTTTGAGAAACAAAAGGAGAATCATTAGAGCTCTCGGGAGAGGCACTGGGCGCTGGGGAGGGGGGAAAAGGAACGCATCGAGCCCCCTCTTCATGAATATTACACCCTGCTCACAAGGTCCGCCTGCTGCCCCCCAACCAAACCCATGCAACACGGCTATTAGCACGGCAGCCAGGAGATGAATTCATCAGTTACAGGGAAGAGATTTTGCAGAAGCAGCTGTAGCATGCAGAACTCAGGGAGTGAGCGCTGAGACTGTCTCTGTGCTCCTACACGAGGACACATTTCTGACTCGACTCAACCGATTTGGTGGTAAAATTAAATGAACAGGCTGCAAGAATACGTTGCACAACTCTTGTGGCGCTACAAAGAGAAGGGAATACGGCGCTTTATTGCCGGATGTATTATTTATGTATATGAATTCAAGGCTAAAAGCACTGCACACGCTCTCCTCTCTCACACACACAAACACGGGCATGCATTCTCCCCCAGCCAGACCTACTTTCTAAAATTTAGAAGCCTGAACTACGCGGACACGGGTGCAGACCCAAGGTGTTTTGACAAATAGATATCGCGTATTCCCCACGCAGGCCATGCAGGTAGTGCATGTATGCATGTAAAAGAAAAGAGGGGGAGAGCCAGACCGCGTGGCCGCACACACGCAGGCACCGACATGCAGGGCACATATAGCACTTATAACGCATGTGCGTATGTATACGTATTTATTTGTGTCACTACCCCTTATCAGCCCGCTCATGGCTTCCAATTTAAAAATTTGAAAGCTGGGAGTTATTCGTAGGGGAGGGAGGGGACGAGACAAATAAATAAATAAATAAATGGCAGAAACCGAAATGATAAAAAGCAAATGCAGCAGAAATGCCTGTGGGGTGGGGGGAGGCACCTCTTACTTTTCAGCTACTCCTCTGGATTCAAATAAATATCAAATTCACAACCGATTCCACCCAGGGATATTAGGTAGATGGGATATTTTTTAGTGCTTAAGGAAACAAGGCAATTAGTCATTTTTCCTTTTTCATCCTGAAATAAAGGAATGCCTAAATTATCTCAAACATGTTAGCACTGGTGGCCCTCAGCATCTAAAAATCAGTGTGGCCAAGCGACTGCCACGTTTCCTCCCAATAGTGAGAAGTGCCTTCTTTAAACTCCAAATACCTCGCCTAATGTTGTCAAAGTTGACAAATTTTCTGAATGAGCTCCAAAAAGCTTCATTATGAGGCTATTTCTGCTCACAGAATCGTCAGTGGATGCTCTAACAAGGCAGACGCAGCTCTCTTTTCTGCTGGCTTTTTTTTTTTGGTGAAGTTCACAGAGAAATAAGAGAAATACCTTGGCAATCTGCGTGCAGTCACCATCACTATTGCCTTTCACGAGACAAAATAAATAAATAAATACCAGCAGCCCGTCGGTATTCCTCTACCTGCGCAATACAACGCGCACACTAACAGCAGCGAGCAGGAGGCAAGGGTACTACAAATACAACCCACCTTAAAACACTGCCAGGTAACGCCAAGTGAGACAGAACGCAACTCCTAAACAGTTAATCAGCCTGACCTTCTTTAGCTGGCTGCCAATTTCACATTTAATGAACTTAAAGCCACAGAGAATCAAAAAATAGATTTTAATTTGACTGCACGATATTGGAACTGATTTTGATAAAGTGCAAAAATCCAGTGAACTCAGGTTAAATTTATTTCAACCCTACCTAGGCTGAATATTGAGGAGGAAGATCTGGAGTAGCTCCCAGTTGTGCTGCATAAAATAATATTGAAAGAGCACACTACCTCGCCGTACCTCAGCTCCAACTAGGACATCAGGATCCAGTCCATCATTTCTTGCCTCTAGTACTACTTCTAATTTAACGTAAGGTCAACCACAGGAATATGAAGGTTACATTCGTATTAATAAAAACAATGTCTTAATCGCTGGGGTTTTCTTCTAAACTTGCAGACCGACAAGATCAGGCGCACAACGTGCATTTATTTCATGCTCCTCGGGCAGCCGGGAGAGGAGCAGGGTGTTTCTGCGGGATCGCTGGGCACGGCGGTTTTCTCCCTAGCCATTCCTTGTGTTCGGACCGAGGGAGTAAATTATTGCAGGACTAATTCCACCAGTAGCTCGCTGCACGCCGCAGACAAAGGTATTTTGCAACCCTAACTTCTGGCTCACCAACTCTCCACAGCAAAAGACACAAAATAACCCGTATTCCCCTTACAACTGGCTTAGCGAGGAGCTCTGCATAATCATTACTCAATTATAATGTTTTCCCGCGGCCTGATTTCTTTCTGACGCTGTCAGTATTATTTAGCAGGGGAAGGTAACCCGCTGCTTCGACACCAGACAGTTAAAAGTAGCGCTAAACAAAAATAGACTTTGCTAAAGTCTGTACCGACTGGGCTGATTTACAATCAAAACCAGGAAATGAAGTGGTAATTCAGAGGTTGCTGATTACACCTCCACATTTCACCTAATTAATTTTATAGGAGGCAAAGTTCTTGAAAATAACAAGATGATCAAATGTACAGATATAAAACCTGTAACCTCAACATTTTCTATGCTCTTAACGTAAATTATTGCTAATTAACAAGAATTATATACTAATGTATGAAATACGGCCGGCACCGCGTTCACTGCAAAACATTTGGCTCCTGGTGGTGGCAGAGCCAGCGAAAAGATGGGTATATTATCACGGCTACTTTTAAAACAAAACATGAAAGATTTTGTTTACAAAGAAAACGCCAAAAATACAATTCACCTGGTCTCGCCACTGATTTGCAGGATGCGCCTTTTAATTCTGGGGCAATCAAAATTCCCTGCCTGGGTCCCTAATCATCCGTCCCTATTTTTCATGCAAATTGCCCTTCCACCAACATGTCTTTTCAGCTTCTCCCCCCCCTCCGCTTCGCCCTCCTACTCCCCCCTTCTTCCCCATTCCCAGTCACCAAAAGAACCCCGCATCGTCTCTCTGGCAAAAGCGGGATGGATTTTGGAGTGTCGGGAGAAAGGAGGTACTGG
>NW_009260131.1:2498752-2499315 GCF_000687185.1 Egretta garzetta
GGAGCGGAGCGGCCGCCTGCAAAGAGCCAGGGCTTCGCCCAGGGGCTGCATGTGCGAACCTGGCTGGGAAGGTCTGTGCCGCCCTGGGGGGGAGAAACCGCGGCGCGAAGTTTTTTGGGGGGCTTTTTTTGGTTTGGGTTGGGTTTTGGGGTTGGTTTTTGAGGGTTTTTTTTTGCGAAGGGAAGAGGGAGCCGGGGGATCGTTAGCAAGAAGAAATCGCCCTGGGTTTTTCTGCCATCCCCGGGAGGGAACAAAAAACCCGCCGGGAGTAACGGGGGAAAGAGAAAGAAATAAATCAAGGAAAATAAAAGAGGGGGGGAAAGGAGCGGGGAGACGCACGCAGCATTTCCCCTTCCCCCCCCCCAGCTCACCCCGAGGAAAAGGGGAAATTTTTTTTTCCCCTCCTCTCCCTTCACTTCCACCCCCCTCGCCCCAAACCTTTCCAGCTCGAGTTGCCTTTTGTTGTGCAAAGAGCGCTCCCGCTTATCTCGCATCTCGCCCTGGTGTGTGTGGCGGCGGCGGCCGGAGGCAGGCAGGGAGGGAGGGAGGGAGCCGGAGAGTTT
>NW_009260131.1:2500317-2501029 GCF_000687185.1 Egretta garzetta
ACCAAGGTGATTAAATTAGAGAGGGAGAAATTATCCGGAATGCTGCTAATCCCCAGCCGGCGTTGAGTTCATTTTTTTTTTCCCCGACTCGCTCACTCGCTCGCACTTTTTTTTTTTTTTTCCCTCCCCCCTACCCGCTCTCGCTCAAATTAAAAATTAAATCCGTAAAGGGGAAATTAAATAAATTGCTCTCCGGGTTACTTACGTGAAAATTCCCGTTTGCTTAAGTGCTGGGGTTTGCCTTGCTTGCGGCGCGACATGGTGGGTTGGTGGCTTCGGTGGCTTGTGAGTCGCTCGGTTCACATCGGGAGAGACGGGTTAGAGAGGAAGGAGACTCCAGAGAAAATATCTTCATCAATGTCTTTTGACATCCAAAATAAATTAGAAATAATACAAAGATGGCGCAGGGAAGATGAATTGTGGGATAGCAGTCATGGCTTTTTTTTTTTTTGTGCAAGGAAAAAAAAAGAGAGAGAGAGGGAGAGGGAGAGAGAGGGAGAGAGAGAAGGAGAGAGAGAGAGAGATGAAAAAAATGGCAAAAGCCCCCCTGAGCTGCAAGTTCAAGTGCGGACGTGACGTCCCTGCCGAACTTGAACGTCAGGAGCCTGGATGGACAGAGACATACAAAACATGGGCAGGGCAAGCCGGGGAGAGGGGAGGAGGGAAGGCGAAGGCAACACCAATGGACACTCATCAGGGGCTGGACATGAAA
>NW_009260131.1:2502306-2503799 GCF_000687185.1 Egretta garzetta
ACTCGCCAGCCGCTCCCGGCTTTTGGGCTCAACGCCGCCGCTCGGAGCTGGCCGCCGTCCCCAGGCGCGCATATGTTCCTGGGCGAAACGTATATAAACAGGCGCGTGTGCGTGGGGGAGAGAGATGTGTACGGGGTTTGATTTATACGTAATGGCGCGTATAAAGCTTTTCAAGGTGGCTGCGATGTAAAAAGTAATGACTTTATTACCCCTGAAAGGTTCTGCGGTTCGCAGCTCGCAGTCCTCTGAATTACAATTCATTACGCAGTTGTGCGCGCTCCCAAGCCAGCCCGCATCAGGATCCCTCTCCCTGGTTATTCCCAATAAATAACAGGCAACATTTCATCGATTTTCCTTAAAAAAAAATCATAGCAAATTAAGCACTTAGTTACAACTAAATCTCGTTTATTATCGTACCGCACTTGAGATTCCGGAGGTGACTTCCCAGGCAGCATCTTAAAACCTACAGTCGGGAGCTAATTTTACAGATGCTTTTATGAATGGCAGCGAGGATCTTCCTACCATTAGCATGCCCTTAAATTCCAGCACCCTAAAACGCCTCGAATGAAATGGAAACTCACTGCCTTAAACCCAAGATTTTACCCGGGCTGGATAATTATTAATATTAGCATTTGATCGCAATAGCGCGGTGCTTCCCCCCCCCAGCCCCCCCGCTTCGCATTGTCATGTGATTGGGGGGAGATAACAAACCTCAAGAAAGAAAAGGAGTCAGAAGACATTTTTAACACGGCATAACCGCAGATTAATAATGCAGGTGGGTTTGTATTTTATCGTCTTTTTAGGGGAAGGGAACGAGGCTGTTTAACGAGCAGTGGTGGACACAAAGTAACTATATTTACAATCCTTGATGTGGCTTTTGGTGGGGAATAAATTATGACAATATTAAAATTATTTTCTGGCAGCCCAGTTAACTGCGTTGGGGACCGTAAAGCCCTTACTGATTCCATTTATGCCTTCTAATTACGGTCCACGGGCTTTCTCTAAACCCTTTGGTGTATATTGTGTGTAAACTTTTAGCTAATAGACCTTTTTTGAATGGAGGGACTTTTCTCGGTACTTCCTGCAGTATATATTCTGTCTCTGATCTCTGTATTTAATGGCCAAGTCCTGGTTTATGCTTTATAATGTGTTGACAAGTTTTCTAACAGACTTTCTGAAATAATGCACATATATTCACGTCGGTTAGAAACTCCACAGTATTTTTAGAGTCGAGTAGATCTATATCCTAATGCACTGAGAGCGAGTGTAAATCATAGAGGATTTCATAGCCCTTTCAGTAGTTTTCTGTATGAAGTATGAGCAGCGTGGCCTCCAGACGTAACCTTTTAGAAAAAAAGACAGTGCTTTTATTTTATGGTGTAAAGTGCTTTTAGCTTCAGGGCTCCGAACGTGAATGTGGTCAACAAACAGCTCTTGCGAGGGACTTTGCTACAGCCTCAGCCCCAGCGCCAGGGCGCTGCCTTTGTGATGCG
>NW_009260131.1:2504030-2506534 GCF_000687185.1 Egretta garzetta
GGAGGGAGAGCACTTCAGGAGAGCTGTGGGAGCAAGGGCAATGCCCCCTGCCGTGCCCCAGGCCCTGCTCCTCCTGCATCGTCCCCTCTACTCCCTGCTTCCAGCGCAGCCGCAGCACCTCTCTGACACAGTGTCTTCAGCCTTCTCTGTACCTGTTACACAGTGGTGTCACTTCGCTCAATTATCCTAATGAAGCTGGCGAACGTGGCAGGTAAAAACAGTTAGAAATGCTCAAATACTGACTGCTAATGCCTAGAAATGCTAGTAGATTAGAAGGGCAGGTGAAAACAAACCTGGGCCAGCACCGAAAGACAGCCCAGTGATTCTCTGAGGATTCGCACAAACTCGCGCATCGCCTCCTGCTCTTCCACAACCTTCCCTTGCCCACGCCGCAGAGGATGCCCCGCAGTCCTGCTGCAGCAGTTTGAGCTGCTGTCATCCCCAGCCATCTTAGCAGCTGCTCTTTGGCTACGGGCTCCCCAGCCCCAGAGCAAAGTCAGCCCAAGGAAACGTGGACCCGTATTTCTGCTGCGTGTGGGCAAACTCCAAGGTATGCGCTGAAACCAGGGCCATGGTGGGTTTTGGGCTGCCTACAAGGGGAAGCTGACCTCGGGGAAGGGTCTGCCTCGTTAGCTGAGCGGCCATCCTGCCTCAATCCCACGGGAACCAGAGCCCTGAGACTCCAGCTAATGTCCTGGAGCAGCTGAGGGCAGAAGTGGGCACCCATCCCACTCTGCCATCCTGGGGCAGGGGCAGTAACCTGCAGCAGCAGGGCAGAGTGCCCAGGTGAGAACATTTACACTGTAAAAATTAGTTTAACATTTAAAACTGCCAAAATGTGTCTGCCCCTTTCCTCACACCTCAGCTCTCTGCCTGAGAAACAGTGCGATCCTCCCTCCCGTTTGAGCATGTGAGATGCTTAGAAGGTTGCTGCAGAAAGGGACATAAAACCCTAAAACCGAGAAGCGTGGCCTTCCTCCATCTCGCAGGCAGGCAGGCGGTCCTCCCGCGCAGGATCAGGACCCGACGGCGCACAGGAGTGCGACACAGTTCGTACTGTGTCCTGCTGTCCCTGCCTATCTGCTAATTTCGTGACAGGCTTGGCAGTGGGCGAGTTCAGCAACTTTGGTGGGCAAATGTTCCTGCTTCGAAGCTCCAACTGTCATTCATTCGGAGCAGGAATCTCACTTGCCAACTCGGTACAGAACATTAGGACCAAATACAAATTCCAAAATTCTGCCAGTTCTCTGGAGCTGAGCTGCATTATGTAACGGCAGATCGCACGGGGTGCTTTCCGACGCCGTCTTGATAGTCTCAATCAGGCGGAGGCAATGTGGGTGGAACTCTTACCATAGCAGGCTGACTCCCCGTGAATGAGCAGAGGACTTGCGTGTTCTAGAAATAGTACGTGCGTTAGTATTCCCGCATGAGAAACTCGGGCATGCTGCTTTTCCTTTTCTCTCTTTTTTTTTTTTTTTTCTTCTTCGCTTTTTAATAAAGGCTCAGAATAAACTCCCCATTCTGCAGGCGCTTACTAGCAAGCACAGCATGCACAGCAGCGAGTCCGTGCAGGATCACAAACATCCGAGAGCCAGGTGATGGAGAGATTTTGTTATCGGCTTGCCCTAGGGAGGACCCAGAATAAAGCCCTAAACTTGGGAAGACTTTTTCCATGAGTTTCGGCAAGGTCTGGGATTTCAGCCTGCCTCTGCTTGCACGGCACAACAGAGCCCTGAACCTTGACTGGACTTTCCGGGGATGACTATAAAATAAATGACACAAAGCGCTCGGGAAACAGTTTCGAGAAGCAAAACCCCTCCTTTGAAGCACAGAAACAGTTTTCTTTGTGCACGAGCAGGCAGAGGAAGGCACTAGTAAATGCCCGTAAAATCTCATTTTCAATCAAATACTTGATTTCAGGCAATCTGGTTTTAGTTCGTACTGCTGTAGTACTTACTTAGCTATTTGTCATTTTATATTTTTAGTATTAATATATCTTTTTATAAGTAAACATGTAACGTGCCCTGACAGCTTCTATCCTAGGTTTCAAGCCAGCCTGATTTAAACTACGTGCATTTAAAACCTCCCAGAACTTGACCTATAATGCAAATCCATACAGTCTTAATTATAGCAGCACCAGCAGCCACCGCACGAGTGAAATAGTTGAGCTTTCGTTACTAAAGAGGCACAGTAGTTAAGGTCTGTCAGTGCTCCTGTTACAATCCCCATCTTGAAGAGGTTATAACTTGGGCTGTGTAAATTTGATTGAGCTGAAACTTGGGACTCAAACTGTCAGTCCATATAGGGAATTATCTTATGAATAATTGGCTAACCCATTGCTTGATTCACAGACCTTTATAAAACGATTTTTAATGGGTTTTAATGTTTTTTTCTTTTACTGACATCTAGGGTATGAATTTGGTACTTCTAGCTTTCCTGAAGCTCTGTACTGAACAGCGTATATAGAGGTACCCAAATTAAAGCTACGGCGGGGGGGGCCCGCC
>NW_009260131.1:2506606-2513726 GCF_000687185.1 Egretta garzetta
ACCTGCCACACTGAGCCACCTACCTGTACCCATACACCGATAAGAGACCACCAACGAGGCGCGGCACTTAAATCTATCTTGAAAGAGAGTCCTAAATGTCTCAGATAAAGAGAGCGTAAATGCCTCAAAGAGGGGGGAGCTAAAGCTCATCAAACGTGTCCGCTTTGTACATCGGCTGCATCGCGATACGCTGCCAGTCACACATCTATCAGGCCCCTTTATACTGACCATCGTGCCGGGAAGGGAAGGCACTCACTGAACCCGCAACCCAAATTACAGCTCTGGCACGTTACAGTACAGTGTATAGGTCAGCTCGATTACCTATAGATGCAGCAAGCGTAGCTAGGGACAGGAAAGCATCTGGCAGAGTGTTGGTCACTTCGTTATCTTTGCTAACAGTTTCTCGGAATCTTTTTATCTTCCTGGGCTTTATCTTCCCCCCCAAAATGTGTGGAAGTGAGTCCTGCATGCACACTGGCATCACTTTGAAAGGCATGAGCCGTTCAACTTGGAACATTGAGCATAAGCTTAAATGTTGCTTTGTGTTACAAAGGATTTTACTGAGAATTGCTCTCCGTAACACTTTTCACTAGTTTCATACTTCTCGGAGGTAGTTTTTATCACCTCAGATCACACTAAGCTGGAGCGTGCATGGTTGGTTAAGATGCGGACTTGGAATTTTCCTTGACCCTAACAGAAAACAGTGACAAGCCCAGGGCTAGAAATACGAGCCGTGGGCCACAAACAAACAGATCGCTTTCATAGAGCCAGACCCCACAAAGTTTCTGTGCCCACCTCACCGGACAGTTACAGAGCAGGGACACCAAGCTGCATGCCTGAACTCATGAGCAGCATCTCCATCGGTGTCAGGAGGAGTTTTGACTAAGCCAGACTGCAGCCTCCGTCTCTCTCTCTGCAGGGTTAAGGCAGGCAAGTCATTCTGAAACAGAGTGCCATGAGAAAGCCAGAACCTCCTCAACAAGATGTTCCATGCATCCAAATCCCCCCTGTTCATCAGGGGTACTCAATTTGGCCTGACAGAAACTGGTGACGGCACAAGTACAGAGAAGTTGGTCCTTCTGAGTCACCGCTGAGATCCCAAGTGACCTAAGCAGGTCACTATCGTCGAGCCTATGAGCAGTAGGAAGACAGGTCACTGACACAAACATCGTTTTTGTTTTGTTTTCTGACTTTAGCTGCTAAGTTTGTGGAGATGCCCAGCCAGCACAAGGTAAAGTATTACAGCCAATTCAGCACCTACCAGCACAGAGGCAGCTGAATTCAGAAGTGATAAGCAAGCTACAGGGATAGCAAAGACTTAAGCCAGGCTCTCAGCCCTGCAGGAGCAAACTCTCGGTGAGGTTCAAACCAGGAACAAACGGCGTGTAACACGAGGTTTAAAATAGCAGCACATCCACCGACAGCACAGTCACCCCACATCTCCAAAGAGTCTGTTCAGCAGTGAGGCAGGGCAGGAGAGCTGGGCAGACTCGGGCTGATCCTGACCAAAGAAAACATGTGGGGCGACTACTGATCTTTTAGCACAGCAGTTGTTTATGGATAAGAACTTCTCCGGATCTTAAGGGAGAAGCTTTTCACGCTTCTGCGCAAGATTACATCCAAGGGGCTCAAACTCTCCCTATGAGAAAATATGGAAAGCCCCACTCTGTATGTGGCAGGTGGGAAAAGGAGGGATTGGAAACATTTTGTCTCAAAGAATAAATCCAACTATACCTCAAATCAATTAAAAAGAAAAAAAAAAAGAATAACAACAATAATTCACTAATGGGAAAACCCCAATATTGGCAGTCAAAAAGAAGTTATTTCCATGGACAAATTTGTTTTGCTGCATGGGATGAGGAAAGATTTAGTTGTTTTCTTGTATGCTGCTGAACACAGTCCCTTCTTCTTCCTAGCATGCTTGGAAGGAGGGACAATAGAGCAGGAGAGTGCAATAAAAAAGGATTTTCCTCCTCTAACCCTGCTCGATATATGCCCTACCAGAGGAATCTACTTGGCCTTCGGTACTGTGAAATTCTTAAGCACATATTTATCTTTGGGTACATCAGCTGTACTTACATACTTAAAGTAAGCATGTACTCAAGCATGTTGTTAGATCGGCGCCTTAACATCTTTTGTAAATAACTTCTATTACGTTGCTTTTTAGAGCTTCAACTTTTAGTCACTTAGAATGCATCAAACTGAAATTTAACACACACAATCATCATTCTCTGTATTCGTTTTATAGTACTATCTCAGGTGTCATTTAGGCTTAGCTTTTAGCTTTAGCAAAGAAGTGCACATGTTTTGCAGAACACGAGATGGTTTGTGTGAGGATCTAGATGAAAAAGAATTAATTGTTCAGATAGCAGAGATCTGTTCCTGCATTTTAAAATAAGGACAGATTTACTGTGGATTTTCTTCTTTGCCATACTTACTCCATGCAAAATTTCAGCTTAATTGTTAGAATGCTTACAATAATATTTTAACGCAACCCTATGTAGTCAAGAATATATTATTATATAGCCCAAGATGCAGTGCTGAGAGGTAGCGGGAGCGGTGGTGAATAACCTGTGATAAGAGCCCGCTTCTTTGAGCAGTTTGGATAGTTTCTCTACCATTTGTTATTTTCAGCACATATAATTTTTACAGTACAGTATGAATTCCGACTGCAGCGAAAAGAATACCTTCTACCACCAGTACGAATAAGATTTCACTCAATTAAAATAACATGCAAGTATATTGTATAGGATTACATAGAAAGCTGATGTGCATTAAGTGCGAATGCTGGGGTTGGGGGGAGTTATTGTACTAGTGCTGTTGTTCAGGGAGCAACTATTCCTCAGCATTAAAAAAAAAAGGCAAGGGAAATTAAATACAGAAATCAAAAATACGTACAATGTTTGATATTACCAGACTGAAATTCACATATTCGCAATTTAGACTTTAAATTTGCCCTATCGTATGAAGTTACACAGCATCTGAGTGCCCAGAGAGAGAGGAATAGAGGTAAATGCATGGATAGAGATCCATAGGCTCTCCATGCTGAAACACACCACCCTCAAAGGTTGCGGCGACAGGCCCTATAGATGAACGCAGGGTAAATACAGGCCCTTACCACAGCACCAGTGCTATTCCCCACTGGCAGCCGCAAAAAATTTGGTCTAGATGTGGCTGGAGCAACATGGTCCACTGTGATCCTCCCGTCCTGAACACCTCTGAAGGGCTCTTCAGCATGGGGGAGAGGTGAGCTACAGACCCCCCGCTGCCCTGGTTTGTGCTACCCAGAACCGAACGTATCTGGACGTATAGGGATGTATGGAGACGCAGCCATGGCAGTACCTACGAGGAAGGCCAAAAGTGCCTCGGAGCTGAGGTGTATCTTAGACAGCCATTGTACTCTGAGCCAATAAAAATGAAACTATTCTCTACCGAGACCTAATTAGCTTTTATATTCAAAGCCGTACTGCACATTTGTACATTGCTTATGAGTGGGACTAAAAAATATATGTACCATGACACTATACTTTTAAAGCATCTATTGAATGCTTTTCCCCTTCTCCAAGGATTGCCTCCTCCTTAGATGCATACATTCAGTGAATATGATGAGGCTAATTATTTTTCCCTGAAATAATCGGTGCTCGTCTCTAGCAGTTTGCACAGAAGCATGGACCTCGCATCTTCAGCCTCAGAACTTAAAAAAACCCCCCACAACTGCCTTCAAATCCTAAGACAAAAAAACTGTTTGGTAAACAAATTTCCTGCCATGGGCTTTACGAGGCTTACTCTTCAATCAGAGCCCCCATGCACGTATGAGCCTTTTTGCCAGTTTTTTAGAGGGGGTTATATATTTTTCTGTTACCTTTCCTGCCTGTAAAGCAATCACTGAGAACGGCGGGAGGCCCCATAAATATGCAAATTGCTGCCAGATAACTGGTTTCGCTGGTTCCGCCTTGGGAAGCGGCATCGACACCGCGGGAAGCAGAGGGGGGATCCGCAGGGCTCGGCCAACCCTCTGCACCCCAGCCTCCATGGGGCCCCTGAAGCAGGGCTTGGCAAAGGGCACCCCGCGGCAAGGGAAACGCTCCTTCCATCCCCACCAATTCTCTTAACTCCTGCCTGTCTTCGCACTGGCTCATGCGGCCTCTTTGTGTGCGTTCATGGGCTTTTCGACTTTTTAATTTGTCTTGCCGAGGGTATTTGAGTCCTCCCTGTTGGTTGGGCATGATGCTGGCTCTCTGGATTTGGCAAGGTCAAGATTTCCATCAGCTCACCTGAGAAGTGTTCTGAGGTGTGGGGTGTGGAAAGGACTGGCTCGCCCCTGTGCTGTGTCGCAGACTGACTCAGGAGACTCTGGAGACGCTCGCGTAGTCTGAAAACCATGCAAAGGCCCTCTCTTTTCTAGCCTGGTATTTGAAGGAATTGAAAGGAACCACTTGTTTCCAAGTTAAAAAGAAAGTATAATTCACAGGTAAACATTTGCGAAAGCACATGAGGTCATTTTAAAAATCACAAAGAGAAACAGCAATCTTCCATGGATTCTGGGTTTGCTCTGCCAGTAAATTCAAAGCAGCATTGCTTATCACACCAACATTTTGCAAGGTGTTCACCAAAACCAAGGACTGAGCATTTGGGTATTTAAAAAAAAAAAAAAACCACTAAAGTAAATAACGCAGCTAATTTGTAAGTGTTCAGATGGGCAGTAACTTTAACACCAGTATTCCTATCGGTATGGTGGTGGCCCTGTATAACACAGTAAGATACAGTTCAGACCTGTTACAGTCTATTGAATGCATAATACACATTTTTAAAATTGCCTGGAAATGTGTTCATACGGTAAAATCTAATAGTTCAGGTAGAGCTTTTACTCTTGATCAAATAATAAAAATTGTTAGAGACCACTCTGTCATCTCATTGCTCACCAGCCTCCATAAGAACTGTTTTATGTTCCCGTTAAATAGGATAGGAGAGCAAGAAGGAAAACATAAACCACAGAAGAGTTACTACAGGCATTAACCTTTAAGCCAGAAAATCAAGAGGGCTGAGAAAGAAAGCGGGGGAATTGCATTGCTCCGTACCCATTGAGGTTTCCTACAGCTGAAGCCTCTGGACAGTGGATTGCATTAGGGCAAGACTGCACTCACCAAGCCCTGTGGGCTGACTTGGGCGAGGTGTTCTGCCTCCAAAATACCTTCTTTCTGTGGATTTTGGTCTGCCAGAGAAGGGGCCCAATGTGGACAGACAGACAGAGGCTGTGGACAGATGGGATGGAGTGGGTGGCGATGGCCTTGTCCGCCAAGAAGGAATCTGAAGTGCAGGCTGGTAATAGTAATGGTGATTACTATTAAAGTGCGGAGCTTTTCATTACTGAAAACTTCAAATAACTCTCCTGAACTATATTTGAGACAGGGTTTTTTTCATGTTAACTCCAGGTTTGATTGCTGGAAAAGGTTGACTGCTAGAAAAGGAAAACCAGTGCAGTGCACAGCAGTGGGGAATCGAAGCCCTTCTTTACCAGAACCCCCGCCACATACGTACTGTCACTCACCTTCCAGACACTCAGTACAACCATTCAATCTATTGAATCAAGAGACTGTTTGATCTTATCTGCATCTGTGAGCTGACTGTCAACCTGCTTAGGCTGCATATTAAATCATCTATAGTAGCTGTATCAAGCTGGGATGATCTGTTAATTCTAAATTTATTAACCCTTGGAGTGCAGTCATCATGTTTAATCTAGTGTAGCCAGCATTTATTTTACAAGACTAAATCCTTCTTTAAGATATGGCTGTGCTGTAGGTTAAGGAATCGGTAACGTGGAGGAGATGGTAACTGCAAAGAGCTCACTTTGATCTCTGAAAGCCAGCTGACAGCATCACTGCTCCAAACACCTCTGTGTCTGCTTGCATCACGCTCCTGTGTCCGGTGCGCGGGGTGTGTGCACACGTGTAGGCACCTAATGATGTATCCTCACAGAGTTTTTTGCCCGAGACGGGAAAGAAAAATAGAGGTCTTGAACACCCCCCAAGCCCTGTACCCTCACAAGGACTTAAAATCAAAACTCAAGGGGATGGCACACCACTGTGGCGCAAGTCAAGGGTGGCTGCAGGTGGACTCCGTCGAGGACCCACCGACAAACCTCTCCTCTGAGTTAGCTCCCGCTTCTTGGTCTGTAGCTGCTGTCCAAATCAATTAATGAACATCCTCAGAGCACCGAGGACCATGGCCACTGCAGGACTCGCAAGAAGTCAAGCGCTGCTATCAGCATACGTACAAATACACCCCCCCACAGACATGTATACGTAGACAAATAATTTCATACAGATATGTACGTCCTCATCAATATGTTAATCTGTTCGTTACACACACACATCTCTCCCCGCCCCTCTCTCCTGTTATCTATTATCCTCGCACGTTGCCGACGGTATCAACATATTCACAGCTTTTATTTCAGTCACAAACTGCTAGGCATGCTTCCTTTTTTGGTAATCACGTGCCCAGTATCTCTCTAATGTAGCCTAATAACAATTTTAGCATTCAGATGAAGCGATTTCATTCTGCGACTGCCTTTTCTATTAGATTTGATTCTGAGAAGCCCCAGTGGGTGCCTCCGAGGCAGAGATCTATCTGTGAGGCTGCAACCGATTCAATAGCAGCCTGAGCTAACCTTGACCTTTCCCTAGACCCTGCTCCATCTGGTGCCAGCCTGGTCCCCCCTTCTCCTCCTCCTTGCTTCACAGTCAGCATTGATCAAGGCAGAATCGAGCGTCTCTCTCTCCCTCCGAGGGCTGGGCAGTCGCGGAAAGGACAGCACATTTCAATATATGGAAATGGTCGAGCCTCTTATGCAATCGTAAATCTACATAGAGCCTCGTGATTTGATATTTCATTCACCTCCAAAGATTCTCCCCCTCCCTCCCCCCAGCAGGGATTTATAAACTATAAGACAACGGCTTTCCGCAACACCTGGAAATTATAAAGCTTGCTGTTTATTGGAAATGAATGCTTGGCAATTTCATCCAATTTACTTCGCATCATATTAACTTATTTATTTGCAACTCGTTCAGTTGTTTTCATGCCTGTTTAGGGTTTTGTTTTTTGTTTTTTTGTTTTTTTTTTT
>NW_009260131.1:2513863-2527176 GCF_000687185.1 Egretta garzetta
AGGCTCCTGCAATAAATCAGCACTCGCCACTTTGTCATCTTCCGAATTCTGCTTCGTTTTCTTCTCTTCTTCTTCACACTGGCGCTCCCCCCTCTCTCTCCCTCAGCTGCTGGAGCTGGCGCAGAAGTAAAGCCGCCGAGGAACGCCTGTTCGCTCCGAGGGTGCAAGTTACATTCCTACTAACAGCCTGCATGGATTTTACCGTGGAGATGTACTCCGTGCTCTACTATCCTCGTGTGCTCCTCCATCGCCAGGATGTTTACTCACACTTAACAAGCAATCATTTTACTTTTTCTTCTTAAGAATTCTGACATAACCACATTTTTTCCATCGCATACTGGCCTTGAGATTATGTAACAGATTATGTAAAATTATAATTGCAAGATAATATATGCAGACTCTTAATGATGGTACAGTTTCCTGCGTATCTATAGCCAGGCACACAGCACATATGTTGAGCCGGTTCTGCAATATTTGCATAGCCAACACTTCTGGCTGTAGACGCGGCACAGAAAAGGAACAGAGAGAGATTTGACAGTACATATGTATAAGGGAGATGTATTACTTAATGGGAAAAGGTATCTGGAAATATATTTCTCTCTGTTTTGAGGAACTTGTTTTGCTTTATCTCCACGGGTAGTAAAAAATAATAGGAAGAAACTGTGAATTACATTGGAAAAATAGATATATTCAATTTGTCAGTTTAATATTACACTTCCTTTCTGCAACGCTACAAAGATTTAGAACGTTTCCAAAACTTTCAGCTCCAACCTGTGTCTCGGGTTTGTGTGGAGGACCTGCCACCACATGCCAGCTAAAAATGAGTGTCAATTAATAATAAAAACCACTCTTCCTTATTTCTGCACTCAAATAATTTAACAGGTTTTGATAAAACCACGTATGCAATGGCGAGGATTTCCCCATGCCTGCAGTATTAACAGTTTTCATTCTAAAGCACCAAAACTTCCAAAAATAGAACTGCTGAATATTTCTTTGCTTTTCCCAATGGCCATCTACGCATATTATTATGCACTTAAAATATCAAGAATATTCAGCTTCTTAAAAAGTGTGGTTTGTTCTACCAGGAATGTAGCTGGTGGAAACAATCTCAAATCTAGACGGTTAAAGTAAGCATGCTGTATTATTTGTGGCCTCCAAAATTAGAAATAATTTGAAACAAGAAGTAGGAGAGTTTTTAGCTTCTGTTTTCCACCACGTGAGAAGTAACCAGAAAATATTCGCCCTTTATAATGCAACAGGATGCATAAACTCTTTGCTTTCTGAGCTACCTGAGCAATCATGTAACCTCCGCAGAAGTACCTAAGCATGGTTTGTTGTAGAAAAGCATATTGTACTTATTAGTAAAACGTGAAATGGCTTAAAAAACAATTTGAGGCATGAATTGCCATCTGCTCAATGGGGGGAAACAGAAAGTAACTGAATATATTTTCTCACCTTTTTTTATAGTAACATAAACAATGCTCCAGAACACTATAAACTTCTAGCTGTATGAAAGGCATTTGTACAGTTCATCATGCTTCAGGTCAGGACTTTGTCCACACTGTTAAACCCTGTTTCTCTTAATTATCTGCAAATGTCCCAAAGTATTTTTTCCCCCCCCTATTAAACAAAATGTCCTTTTTAATTTCAGGGATTAAAAGTTTGATGCTGATTCCCACGCCATACTCTGGGAACTGTCCCCAATAGCTAGCCTGAGATCCATGCATGCCTCGAGACGTCAAAATACACGTGAAGCAGCGTATACAGCTTGTTCTGGTTCTCCACATGGAAGGGGAAGAGGGAAGGGTTTCTGTCACCCGGCTTTTATGTAGCTCTTTGCATCACTAGTGTCCATCTCGAGAGAAATACATCTTTGTCCTCTCTCTGACCCTACCCTCTTTTTGCAGAGAAAAACCAAGGAAGGGAATGGGACTGCCTCCTCTGGTATTGAGCTTTGCCAGTGCCAAAAGCACGTTCCTGCAAACTCAATGGCCTCCCTGAGCACTATGGGGACAAGGCTCTGGAACTGGCTGGGAGGGCAGGGAGGCCTCGGCCCATCCAAGGAGAAAGCAGGATTCCCTACAAGCGCGTAGGGAAACCATCCAAACTGCCAGCTGCCACTCCCTGAGGCTCGGCTCACCACACAAATGCTACAGCAGAAAGAACTAAACATCTTTTTTTTCCTACTTAGCTGGAGTTATTTCTTCACTGTCCTTCAGCTTTCTGCACCTGGGAACCCAGACTTTTTTTAACCTGTTTATTCCGTTTCTTGCCCAACAGCAGCTCAGCTAAACTTGCCCTGAACGCTCTGCTCCTGCCAGCAACGGATTGGAAGGGAGAGCCTTTCTGGAGTGCAAGGAGCCATACAAACCAAATGGCTGGGCTTAGTCACCTGGAGGACGTGAATTAGAAGATTTTGACTTGGAGTGAGCTTTGCAAGGAGCACAAGGATGGGAGTAGCTGTGAGTTGTTAAGGTTCCATCCCACAAGACAAACATGTTAGACAGTAATTCTGCAAAGCAGAAGTTGTCTTTATCTGCCTAACGCCTGATGCTTTCTCCTCCCAAAAAGACTGCTTAAAAATAACAACAATGCAAGGAGCAGCTTTTCTGCTCCCTTGGATCTTGGTGGGAAGATAAATACACAGTAAGGGAAGAGGGGAATCAAAAACATAGCAGTAGGAAAAGAGGGAAATACAATGGCATAAAAGTGGCCTGGACCCTTTTAATTTCCACCGATGCCCCTGGTAGGGCTGGGCACAGCAAACCACCTCAAGATTTACATGCAAAGCACGTGAGCTCATTGCGATAGCTGTATCACAGCACACGCCTAGGCGTTCTACACCTCACATACAGATCACCCCGTAGCATTAAGATTCAAATCACCTGTCCTTCATCGCTAATAAAAATGAAATATATTAGGGGAAGTTTGAATACAGTGGCTTGACAGAGCATGTCATGTCTCGCACATGAAAAAATGCTACAAGTGCACGATCAAGAAGTAGCTGCCCATTTTTGTGGCATAAGATTTTTCTGCTTCAGAAGGGCAAAATGCAAGCTTTGAGATGAGGTAAGCCTGAACCCTTAAACAAACTCCTACAGCCACTAAGAGCGCAGCGTGAGGCCAATCCATACAGCAGAACTCCCTGCGATGCTGAGAAAAACATATGTTTTTATGAAACTCCCAGATTTTTTTTGTTTTCCTTTTCGAGCATGCAGAACGTAAGCAAAGCACAAGAAGCAGTGTTGTATTTTGAGCGGTCCATCCCTGGCAAAGCAGCTGCCACAACAGAACACCACCCAACACTGGAAGTTGCCAATATTGTCATATTAAGCATTTGCCAGTGTTTCCATTCTAAAGACTCTAACCTAAGAGGCTTATTCTTGGCTATTAAAGTAACTCCAGGCTGAGTTAGACTGGGGGAAGGTAGTTTTGGTTTATATTACAGGTGGGAAATCACCTATCTTATCTCTAGTTGTTTATTTGTTCTTAACTAGGTAAAGGTAAGAACAAAGAGGGGTTTGTTGGTTTTAGAGGCTTGCATAGGTGTTCTTGTGTCGTGGAAATGACAGCCTCCTCCAGGTTACAGATCCACAGCATAAAACCAGGGACTTCAGAACTTTTTAATATTTGCCCAAGTTACTTCAGCCACATGAGTTTGCCACAGATATGCGACAGCCTCGTTTGATAGCACATTATCAAATACAGGTGCAGTCTTAACTCCTAGAACACTGGCATCCAGTGCCTCCAATGCCGTGCTCACCATACAGTCCCCACATCCCCGGTGACATGAGCAGGGGATCTAGAGGGGCTGTTTTGCTACAGTAGGAAAACATTTCAGGCTTGCAGGAAGCCATGCTTTCTGCTCATGATGGCTAAGGCCTAGACCCTACTAAGGCTTTCTAGAAAACAGTGTCAGCCAAGTAGACGAGCACATCTCCTGAGAGCTGACAGAACCGGTGGCTTTTTCAGCCTGTCCCAAGCTTGCTTTTTCAGAAAAGCAAGAAGCCAGTCAGACCTTGGGATGGAAAGCATGTACGGCAGCACCTCTGTGTTACAAAGCAGTCCACAATAGACATCTGATAAGCAGTGTGCCACTATAAGTGAGATGCAAACAAAGCACAGGGACTGTCATTAAGGAACCACGCACAACAGGTATTTTGTTCTGCCTGAATGGTTACGGTATTGACACAAGGACGGACATTGCCAGCTCCTCACCTGTGCTCAATCTCTGTTGGAAACCGCACCCCTCCCCTAATTGAAGGCATAAAACCCGATTCAAAAAGTTATGTATTACAGCTCTAGGTGCTAGAGTCAGAAACATTTGGTAAAGCCTGCTTGATGTGGATTCATGCGGTAGACAGCAACTGTTCCAAAACTTGCCTCCGCTTCTAGGAAAGCGGATAGTTTAAGGAGTTGCCGAGAACCTTATCCCAAGTAGCCTCTGGGAAAAGCCGCATGGAGACATGTCAAATAAGATTTCTCCAAATCCACCACCGCAGAAGGTGGCCCTAATGTTGCTTTCTTTGAAGAGGCATGGACTCTGGGGTGCCCTTTTCCTCCTGAGCTTGTCCTTCCTGAGAGCAGGCTGGTGGCAGAGGGAGATAGAGGAGGAAAACTTCAATGTGCCACTGCTTGTGCCATACCTGTTCTGTAGATAGTGTGAGGACTTTGTTCCTCAGGACTGTCCATCTGGCACCATTCCTGAGCAATAAAAGCTCACCCACAAAATATTTTAAAGCAAACAGTTGGTGTAATGAATACCTTAATACTCCTGTAGCTAGACAACAATACCACAAATAGTAATTAAACATACCCACTTGGTGAAAAGAACCCAAGTTCACATACCAGCTTCTTTGGCCAGTGGGAGACAGGACCCCACAGAGGCTGTGTATTCATCTCACAGCAGGGTGTGGGGTCAGGCATCAAATAGTCTAAAAAAAAAAAAAAAAATAGGGTTCTACACTGTATCACTTCCCTAAATCTGTTTGTGACCTCTGCACATATTCTCTCCCTGCTTTCATCTTAATTTAAAAAAGCAGTGCCACTGAAACAGCCTCAAGAGCCAAATACTATCTCTGATGCATCAGCACACATCATGCACAAGAGCAATAGCTGATTTCGTAAGATACCTGGGGAAAAAAATAGTCTTTATCATTTAAGATCAGAATTTGTTTACCAGGTTGTTATTCAAACTGAGGAATATAGACATAAATCTGAAAATCTGAGTTACAATTACTTTATATGAGCTGTATTATTGCTCTTGCAGTTTTCTCTTTTTAGGTGACTTTACGGTAGGCAGGCTCGAGACAACACAGGACAAGATACTCTGTGGACAGTTGCACCCTAAGCTCCGAATTCCTTGATTTGGATTTTGTTCGTTCAAAACCAGATTCCCCCTTTTTTACTTTTGAAACTGTTTACTGTGTGAATGTCAAATAATTACTGAAACCGGGTATATTGTATATGAGGAAGACTTGCAGTAACCTCCGAGAGAAAGAACACCGTGGGGAGCCTTTTTTGTTTGTTCACTTTAGCATAGTATGTTCAATTATTTCACACCATTTTATATGATTTCACCATTCACAATAATACCCTCTACCTAAAATGAAAGCAGTATCAATTCATAACCTTCTAGTCCAAATCAAACAGGTGAAAAATAGGACTTTCAATTTTAAAAAGAGCAAGTGTATCTTCCACTAAACTTAGAGGTCCTTTTTTCATGACAGCAAGTGCTATTTACTGTGTGTGGCAACATCAGTGAGCTAAATATTTATGGAAAGCTCAAAGCACTCACTGGCCTCATTTTCTCTAGTTGTTGCATTCAGATTAATAAACCCATTTCCTACTTAAAAGAAAAGAGAATTCAGAAATGTTTAGCATGAAGTAAAAAAAGCAGCAAGAAAATGACTAACAGATACCAGCACATTGCATATTTGTCCTGTCAATTATTTTTAAAGGATTCCCTGCTTATGGAGGAAAATTTTTAAAAAGACCTCGACCAGCAAATAAAGATGTCCACAAACACCAGTTTCTGCATTTTTCCTCATTTTGGAGAAAGCGCATGCTGTAAGGGTGGGTGTTTGTTTTTCTTTTTCCCTTTACTTAACTTTATTACACTTCTGCCAGTACTTAGAAAAAAGTTTCAAGGGTCATAGAATAAACCTGCATAAGGAGTTTATGACACTACAGTGACACATATATGAAGCTGAATACTCATCAGCACTTACAGCGTTAGGAAATCACAAATATTAGATGTTCTTTGCAACACCTCAAAGCAGAAGCCAAATATAAAGTTCTATAGGTACCGGCTACTCCAGGGGCAGAGGCTCCAAGCACACACTTTCAGAGGCCTAGACCTAGAGGTAATTTCAATGTGTTTGTAGCCAGTCATGAACACACAATCACCTATTGAAAGTGTCTGGCTTGGAGTGCAGACAGATGGAGAGCACAGGGGTTAGTACAGCCAGGCCTCGGACTGACCTCTGCAGAGAGAATTAAATCAGTCTGACCTTATTGTGAAGCCTAAATTATATCCATAGACCCCCCAAATAATGCATCTTTAATACATCACTGCCCTCTTTTTATCAGCCCCCTTACCTCGAGGGTATCTTGTTTGCTAACTACTGATGTTAAATTGCAGCTATTTATGCTTACATTTGTGACCTTGGTGGTCATCTTGTCACATTTTTCATAAACACTTGAAAAATAGAGAAATATTTATATAGAGAATATATAAAAGTAAGGTCTTGTTTCACTTAGGCATAAAATAAGCATGAATAGGAAAAGAAACCTGCTTCAATCAAAGGGCACTGTAGTCACTGGTTAAGTGTACCACAATAGTTTTGATATAATTCTGAGCTTCAGTATCACCCATAACCTATCATCTGGACAGCCTAGAAAACAGAACGGTGCCATGTAACAGGATTTCCAGTATCTTAGAAACACCCTTTCTCCTCAGGTATTTTTTAATATTTCAGGATCTTTTTAAATTCCAAATAGTACTAAGAACAGGGTAACCTCTGTGATACCTGTCAGTTTTGGTAATAGACCTCTGGACAGAAACAATACCGAGTCTGCAGGCTGGGATCGCAACTGGAAACTAGCTCGTTTCAGACTAGGAAGCATTTAATTGGCACTTCTGTTGACTGTAACAGCAGAGGAGCCCAGTGGAAGTTCAGGGGAACTGCATCCCTTCCCACCAGCTAAAAGGCTTCGTTTTGTGGTTTACTGTTGTACCTGAACCCGAACAAAAGGTGCTTGGGGAAAAAAGATCTCAGTCTAGGATGCTGCTTTCCAAGTACCTTTATTGTAAGGTTCATTGAGTTCCTTTTTGGTTTCTGTTAATCAAAAGAAAACTTTGATTAAAACTACAGAAAGGAATTAAGTTTTGTTCCTCTGCAGTTAGTTTGGGATTTTGGCTCTGCCACTGTCTGTCTTTGTAATCTGGGGCAAGTCACCGAGGCCCATGGCAGGGAATCCTCTGGGAATCTCCATATGGGAAGCTGTGACTCCACAGGCCAGCCAAGTCTGCCATCCACAGGGGTGGCACCACACCACTTCTGGGAACACTTTTCCCAGCAGCGGTGAGCTATTAGGGTGGCTCACCCATCTTGTGGAATCACACCTGTCCACACAAGAGGTGCTTCCACCCCAGGTTTGGCACCGCCACCTCGCTGACCTCATTCAGCTCTCTAAGCCAACAAAAAAAAATATTCGCTACCTTTTGCAGAGACTGTTTTCTGCTGGTTTAGCAAGCTGTACCGAGCAAATGAAGGGAGAGGTGAGCACCAGAAGCAGCACACAAGAGCATGCAGCTGCAGGGCGGAGAAGGGAGCAAACCAGGGCAGTAGATTTAAATCAGCTACAGAACCACACCATTAGATTAAACTGCTGATGAAGGTTAAGTTTGGCCTAATACTTGGCACTGAAGCTGCTGCAGTGCTGGAACACAATGCTTTCTCCCAGCTTTGCTCTGCAAGAGGAGCAGACAGATCAGTAATTCCTTAGACTGAGAAAAGCCCAAACCATCAGAACTCTATTTGAATCACTAATGAGCTGCCCTCCAGAGTGGCCTACAATGATAATACTCCTCAGATACACTGGTAAGAGTAGCATTTATGTGCTAAAATAAAAGTTAGTATTTTACTTCTTCCCTGCCAGATTAAACAGTTTATTTTCAAAATAGATGCAACACAGTGCGCTCCATCCCAAACTGCCCACTACTAAGTCTTCAAGAAGCTCATATTCCTTACCCCAAAACCAAGCTTTGGGATCAAGTCAGCCACTAGGCATCCTGCAGATCCCTCACTGCCAATACAGACAGTAATCATCCCTAATAGTTTTGCCTACTCTGAGGGAAACCTGTCCTCAGAAAGTAACAACCATCAGTCAAAAGCACCAGCCCTGGAGATAGGAAGAGTCACAACTGCATACAATGGAAACTATGTTATTTTAATGGGGCTTCTTTAGCTTAAAAGCCTATAGATTCTACTGAGAACTGCGTAGGGATAATCTACTGGAAAGGCAGAGATCAGTGCAGCCCATGGAGGGGCTAGAAATCCCCACAAATGGAAGTTGCACATTGCCAAAAGCACACTGAGCATCAAGCTCAACCATATCTCCTGCAGATTCTTCCTGGTATTTTAAGGGTCTTCCAGATAAATACAGATTCCGTATTTCAAGGGACAGAACCAGCAGGTGACTGCAACAGCAACCAGTCTGGGTCTGTCGAGTGCCCCAAAGCCAGGGTTGCTGTTGCTGCCACGGAATGAGCGTTTGGGGTTGGAAAAGCAGCTCCCTTCTGACAGCAGTAGTCTTTCCCCACCTCTGACAGCTCCAAGATCACCAAGCCTGGTCCCAAGAGCTCACAGCTGAGGCAGCAAAATTCAGCCTTGCCAGCCCTGCTGAGGAGTCTTGCTCCAGCTCTGACCTTACCACTCTTAGTTGTTGTTCTTCTATGTGGGTCTCTACAAGTTGCGTGGGGCAAGGAACAGAGACCCCAGGATGGAGTACACACCTATCTGTGTTTGCCCAGCCATGGAAGAGACGATCACAGGATGGAAAGGATATGGGGGAGAAACAGGCCAGAAGAAAAAGTCTGTCTTCAAAATCATTTAATCCTCCAGGGCTGCAAGCTCCAAAAAAATTCAAGTCTGATCTAAACAGTCATAAAGGAAATAACGAGTACAAACTACCACCTACTTGCTTTGGCTATACAAAGCAAAAAACCCAGTGATAATCACACTATTTGATTCCATGATCTGATTCCTGTGTTACCTTATTTCCCAGAGACTATAGCTCTGCATACCACAACATGCCTGTCAAGATGTGGATTTACAGGTTACACCATAGTAGAACCTGCTGGTTTTCAGCTCCAATCGACATTTGCTTGTCAGTACATGCCTGACAGAGTTGCAGTCCAGATTAGGAAACATTTGTTTATGCCCCAAAATCCCCAACATATTTTTCCAGCTCTGTTCCCAGTGCTGAGCTCCATGCCACTCCAGCTCTCTGGTAGTCAGCTCTCACACTGCTTCCTGGTATAAAATTGATTAGAAGCAGCATGAAATGTCATCAAGCTGACCCTCGGGAGGCTGGGCCCAAAAAATAACAGACGGGAAAAGTGGCCTTTTGATTAAACTTTCAATTGCCAAAAACCGTACATTTCCCCTCACCATGCATGTGCACACACGTCATAAGTCAAGGTAAGTCTACACAAGCTGCAGACACAACAGTGAATTTAGTTAGACTTATTCTTAACAACCTTGAAGCCAGCAGGACTCTTGCTATCAGCTTTGGTGGTGGCAGGAAAGGGTCCTTTTGTTCCACCTTTTATTTTGCATCTCTTTCTTCCTGGTGTTGCTCAGCTGAATGACAGAGAGAAGATGTGAAAGTAACAGGGAGCAGGCCTGTGCTGGCTATACCCGACAGAAGAGCTGGGTGGTGGTGGTGTGGCAGCCTCTTAGGGAAAATGTCATGGTTTAACCCCAGCCAGCAACCAAGCCCCGCACAGCCGCTTGCTCACTCCCCCCCAGTGGAATGGGGGAGAGAATCAGAAGGGTAAAAGTGAAAAAACTCATGGGTTGAGGTAAAGAGTGTTAACAGGTAAAGCAAAAGCCATGCGCACAAGGAAAGCAAATCGAGGAATTCATTCTCTCCTTCCCATCGGCAGGCAGGGGTTCAGCCATCTCCAGGAAAGCAGGGCTCCATCACACACAATGGTGACTTGGGAAAACAAATGACATCACTCCCAACATCCCTCCCTTCCTTCTTCATCCCCCAAGTTTATACACTGAGCATGACATCATATGGTGTGGGATATCCCTGGGGTCAGCTGCCCCAGCCATGTCCCCTCCCAGCTCCTCGCACACCCCCAGCCTATACACCAAAAGGCAGAAAAGGCCTTGGCTCTGTGTGAGCCCTAACACAGCCCCATACAGGCTACTGTGAAGGAAATTAACTCTGTCCCAGCCCAAACCAGAACAGAAAGCAACACAGGTTTTCAGGCATTCTAGGAAGCCCGTGCCAATGTGTTTTCCAGGTGATGTTGGGTAAGCACAGTTTGTACCTTCCCAAGAAGCTGCAACTGTCAAAAAAAATGCCAAAAAGCTCTTCTGGTAGGGTCCCGAGAGACCCAGATCGCAGTCCAAGGAGACAAATGAACCACAAAGGTTTTAGATGGGAAGAAAACCAACAAAGAAACACATCCTCATGCACACCTATACCGATATGAACCTCTGATAATACAAATCTGATTTACATATTCATATATTTAAAAGTCTGACGGTTCCCATTTCAAAGAGCCTTATTACCTAAATTGCTGCAGAATAGCCAGATGCAAAGGAATGAGGGAAGGACGGAATAGCAGACTTTGGAACCTGAATTTCCAGGCCTCGGTAGCTTTGCCATGGTCTTGTTTGCATAGGTTTTTTACTCTATCCTGGAAGTGCCAGCTTACATTGAGCCAGTAGTGCATATAGCATCTATGCTAGAGATTGGCAACAAAGCAGCTCGACCAGGGGTTGAAACACAAACGCTTATGTCTTCAGGTCCAACACTGAGAGCTCGTCCCTCATCCAGGTACAATCTGTGATATCTTGTGACAGGCCATGAGCTGCTGCCATTTTAAGAACAGGGTACATCAAAATTTATCACTGCTTTCCCAGAGAGTTCAGTGCTGTCCAGTCCCTGCCTCTGTGGGGCTGCCTCTGGGCCACAGCAGGATCCTCTGGTTACATTTTTTTACATGTCAGCAGAGCCCAGATCAGTCTAAAACTGGTTTTGAGGCCTACAGATGAATGACAAGAGCCAGGCATTATAACAAAAAACAACTATTATTATTCCAGAAAAAAAAAAATAAAGGCTTGAAATGAAGCAGCAAGAGCTAACGTGATGTATGATGATACATATTCATTCTACTTCCTCTCACTCACACTTCTCTTGCTCTCAGAGGATACAGGGACCTTTTTGTCTCCACCCCAGCTGCAGTTCCTCAAAAGTTTGAGGGGGGAAGCTCCACTGCTACACTATCACTTTTTTCTTATGTTTCTCTCTCTCTCCTTTCCACCATCTTCAACCACTACATTTGTAATGTGTTTGATAGATTGAAATAAAAAAAATACTTTCCAAAAGACTTCTCTAGTAATTCAAGGATTACAGAGTCCATTATTGAGAGGGTATTTGGGAAGCAATGGAAAGAAAGAAGAAAAGTCACATGTGCATGAGAGGGCACATGTTTCGAGCGGGGAATCAGGATTCAGTCAGTGCAGTACATCGTACCTACGTGGAACCTACACACCCACAGCAATTTAAGGTAATATTTTGGTCAGCAGGTGGAGACCCCAGGTACACAGTGGTTTAAGACCAGATTTGCAAGAGGCAGAAATAAGAATCGCATTCTAGGGCTGTTGTTTAACATTCTACGTATGTGAGATAGAGAACGAAAGAATAAGAATTATCTTAAAATCCCTGCTAAATCATGCCCTGCTTTCTCAAGGCAACCTCGAGCTTTAGTAGTTCAGACAGATTCTCTAGCTGACAATTAATATTAATGGGTAGATTTCACAATGTGGCATTATCACACTGTGAGATGGGTGGGCATACCATCTGGGTTTTGGCAGGTATTAGATGTAATCAAAGGGATTACTTGGCTCAGGGAGAAATAGAAAACCTTGGGCTTGTTTAGGATTTTTCTTCTTTTGTTTGGAGGCAGCTCTAGGTGTACTTAACTATTTTCTCCTTGTCCTTTGTTTCTTGTGATGAGCGTTTCTGAGTTTACATGGAAATGAGAGCCAGATACCCAACATATTGTATTAGGCGGTGTCGGGACCGATTTGCCCGAGAGCCTGTCTTTCTCACGCATTGTTGTTTTGGGATCGATTGTCAGCTCGTTTAGGGGTCCGCTGCTGCATTGCAGAAGGTTAAACTGTGAACTTAAACAGCGTAGGAATTAAAGGCAAAATATATTTAGATAATCAACCAGTCGGACCTTTCTCAAGATACAAGCTGAAGAAATCGGGTGTCTGAACAGACACACACGCTAAGAAATAGACTTTGTCCTCCTCTTCCCACAAAGCAAATACTAAGTGCCAACTTTCCGGGGGGAGGTGGTGGTGGTGGAAATTCCCCTCCCTCCCTTTTCCTCCTCCCAACCCAGCCACAACAAGCCCCCGAGCATCAGCAACGTTAAAGGGAGGAGGTTAAGTTTTAAACTTTAGGAAAACTATTGATTTGGCAGCCTGTCTCCTGTCTGTGCCCCAGCTGATTGTAACTAAGTAATCCTCATCAATCTGTGGTAATGCAGGACCATGTTTATTGCTGTAGTAGTTAAGTTGTTGTTAATTTTACACTAAACGGTTGTTACGATGATGAATGAGTAGCTCGGGCTGCCACCCAGGGGACTTCAGCCCATACAACTAACAAAAGGGGGATCACAAAAGAGAAGACCAGGGAAAAGCTGCAGCGCCCACTCTAACTTTTTGCAGGACCTTAAAAAAAAAAAAAAGGAAGAAAAAAGAAGCTGATCTTCAGGTTTGTATTTGAATTTGGATGCTGTGGGGTAAAAGGTGCTGGCTAAGTGTAATTGCAATTCTTTTACATACCGGCTGGGATCAAAGAGGGGAATGAAAGCACAAGCCATTTCCTCCCCCTGCCCACTCCGGCCTGGCAGAGCAACCGATGGGATCCTGCCCAAAAACATCACGCTCGTTCGCTCATGGAAAAACCAAACCCTCCGTCCCCCTCGGGGCTTTCCTCCGGCGGGACGGTGCGACAGCGCGCCCAGCGAGCCGAAAAGGCCGGGCGTCAAGGGC
>NW_009260131.1:2527247-2579702 GCF_000687185.1 Egretta garzetta
GCCACCCCAGCGCCTGGCCAGGCCCGGCACCTGGCCCACCCCAGCGCCCCGCCGCCTGGTCCGCCCAGCACCCGTCCTCAGGACGGCACGAAGGTGGGATGCTGACCCCATCAGGTGAATCGCCAGTATGAGCAGTGGACACCCAACTACCACTCTTACCATGAAGGAGTTTTCCCCTCCGGTGGGTGACACTGGTCAGAGGGCAGCACACAGAGGGACAAGCTGAAGAAGCTGTAAATCCTACCACAAAGGAAATGTTCTTCTACCACGACCTTTTGTGCTCTTGTAGGAATGTAGCTGTTGGAGTACCCACACTGCTCAGTTACCTGCTGTTTCTTCCCCCTCCAAGTGCACCCTGCCCTTTACCAGAGGAACTCTTGCAGAACCTGGGTCAGTCTCTCATGGTGCAATAGCCCACAGCTGGGCTCAGGGAGCCCCGGGACATCTCCCACCCTGAGTTCAGGCTCACAAATCCCCTCAAAGCAAGCATTAGTAGATCAAGCTGGTCTCTCAGGCCTGCAGCCACAACCTTACCATGGTTCAAAGCTAAGTGCTACCAGGAAAAAGCACATGGAGCCAACCCTCCATCCCCAGCACACCCAGGCACATCAACAGTGAGACCCTGCCTACATGGGAGATGTCCCTGGAAACACTCAATGGGTCCTGCACCAAGTCCGTGCAATGCTCTTCCTAAGCCACCTGTGTTGGTCCTGACAGGGCCCTCACACCTCAGCACCCAGGGGACACCACACATGTTGTGCAAGACCATTAAAAGTTGTCACTGTACCTCTCGTGCCAGGCCGTCAAATTGTTAGACTGAGAACTAATTGTGATTGGGACATTTTATTTGCTTGCATCTCTTAAGTCTGATTATGGGCATGAATATACGATTTTCCCAGCCATCATGGGCTGGCAGGGTCAGGTGGCATTGCATTGCCATTCTGCAACAGCACTCAGATTGAGCAGGAAGAATGAAATGCAGCAGTTTAAGTTGAGAGGCCCGGGGGGGTGGGGGGTGGAAATAATGAGAAAACCCAGGAGCTACAGAAGTCCCTTGTGAGGGTTCAAGGACCAGCTCCCTGCTCAAGAAATTAGAGGTAAGAGAACTTGAACAATCTAAGTTTATCAGGCTTTTCTCCCCTCTGCTCTCCCTTCATTTCTTCCCTGCCTGCCTCCCCCCCATCATTCCCTAAAGGCCTGCAGGAAGAAAGGCTCCGTCAGGCCTCAGAGGAGGTACGAAAGAGAACAGCCACCTTTCTGGGTCAGAGCCAAGTGTGTTAGTGGGACAGCAGAGGAGCCACATTCAAGACAAAAGAAACAGATCCTGTTTTCCAGGACAAAACAGTCCTGATCTTGGCTTTTACTTCCACGCAACAGCCAAACGTGGGAATGATTAAGGGTGTAATCAGAAGGTAGCAATCAGTAGCTCTTATTATCTTCCATCCCCACATCCTAGAGATGGGAAATACAAACAGACCTTTTGTGCCCAGCAAAAGCCATAACTGAAGTGCTGAAGTTCAAGACAGACTTCAGCCATCTTAGAAGGTTATTCTAAGAAGTTATGTCTCAGAAAACCAATATAGGATAAAAAACCATCAGTATCTCTACCAGAAAAATACTGTGCCCATTTTGCCTAGATGACCATGCTTCACCCACACCCCATGACAGCACCTCCATTACCTGCATTCAGCATCTACAGGAGTCCCACAGTTTGGAGGGGTGTCCCATGCCGCTCTGCAGCTGCTGGGGTTACAGGCAATAGCTCTGTTGCCAGGTGAGCTGTTCCTCAGTTCCAGTGTTCAGACCCCAGGAAAGCAGCTCAAGCCCAGAGTCAGAGTGGGCCAGAAGACAAGGATTTCTACTTGCTCTGACCTCGGTTCAACTCCAGACAGCACTAGGCTTGCTCAGTAAAGGCCCATTCACTTTTCTGAGATCAAGAGCCAGGCAGCCCAGAGTGATAATGGTCCAGGTCCCACTTCAGCATGGACACATGCCCTACAGCCTGAATTATCTGGATGAAAGCCAGCTGCCCACAAGTCTAGTAAGGCAAGAGTACTCAAGAACCATTCTCAAGATGTTAAAGATACCCGTCTTTCTTTCCCCATCATTCAAAGCAATGTGTAAATTACACCAGCACATTAAACAAGAGTACCATTAACTAGGTAATTGTGAGAACCTTCTGTCATGCCACCCATCCTAGTTTTCCGTGGTCATTAGCATCTCCAGACTCTTAGCCTAGTAAGACAATCATGCTGCTAGAAAGCTACGACCTGGTTGTTAGCATCGCCAGACTCTTAGCCTAGTAAGACAATCATCCCTCTCCAACCTCTTTTCAACTCCAGCTCCAAAGGGGCTACTACATGAATGTTCCAAGGTCTGGGAGACTCTGTAACCTATATATGTCTATCCTATACTTCCCATACCAATAGCGAACACTAAATTTAGCACGTAACTGAAAGCATCACCATGGTAGCCCTCTCCACATGCTGCCACCCAGCCCCGTGCTGAGATGTAATCATGATAGACAGGATTTTCTCATGAACGCCAACACAAAAAAGTTCTAGATGGCTCTGAAAGCTCAACTGCTCGTCACTAATTCCTTGTACATCCAGCTAGTATCCATGCTGAGTGAGATCCATCTGTCCAGACTGAGATGTCTGTTACTGATGAAAAGCATCCTGACAAGTACCAGATGAGTAAAGCATTAGCATGCTCCTACTCCTTACCTTCAACAGCACAGTTCTGGTACTGCTACTACACATTGTGCAACTACAGTATTTGGACTCTTGCAAGTCTCTTTGATAGTCACTAACTTTGAAATTATCCATGCAGTGTTTGTGAATATGGCCCGTTTCTAGCACAGCCTATCAATTCAAAGCAATGCCTGCCTTAAACACATGCCCCATTTACAGATTTAAAACTTTAAGGGTATATGGAAGATGACCAAAATGTAATTTAAAAACCAAACACACACAAAACCCCACCGTAACTTTGATTACAAACAGCAGATTGTCTTGTGTTTTCTTAGAACTTCCAAAAAGCAACAAAATATGCCCTTTCTCTAGAACAGCAAGAAATACCGTAGTTAGGCAGCTTCAGATACTTAATTCTTCCTGGAGCTCCCCTGTTGCACTCTGAATACTTTTGCAATAAGCAACACCTCACTACCAGGCCCTGCCATGGTCACCTGCCTGGCTCCACCTGCCAGCTTTATCTCAGAGCAGGAGAGGACATGTGACAGGCAACCTTTGAACTCTTGTCCCTCAGTTTGGAATAAGGCCTCATCGCTTCAGGTGCCAAGCAAAAAAGACAACTTCTGCCGCAAATCGCTTGCAGTCCAATGTGTTCTTAAGGCAGTGGTCAATATTTACTTCCTGTTAGGATTAGCTGCAATCGGAACCACTGAAGACAGACAGGCACATCAGCACTCCTTAAAATTAATCAGTAATAAACAAAATAAATGAATTCTAGTTCTTCCTTATTGGCATGGCTGTACCTGCCCTGAGCATGCTGTTACTACCTTCCGCCCTAAGAGGAATGCAGCTCCTGTGCCATGTAAGGCCTCACGGAACCCTAAGCTGTAAGACAACACACACAGCACCCTGCACAGCAATGGTCTCTGAATATATTTAATCTAGCACCACGTTATTGTAAGCAGCAGCACAAGCTAGAGCATATGATATTCAAGTCTTTTCGCAGATCTGCCATTGCCTTTCAGCATTGCTTTGAACAATTCACTCGACCGACTGCATATATCCCCCTGTCCCCCGATTGACATGTACCATGTACGAAGCCAAAGGACCTGATTCATGGCTACCCTCGCATAGGACAGGGTTCCCTGCTGGATTATCTGCTGTGCCTACATATCCTTGCTCCCATGCAAGAGACCCTAGCAAAAGGCACAATCATGTCAGTGACAGGCAGAGAGAAGGGGCTGCTGGGTGGTCCTACCCCTAAATTATTTGCCAACTGCTTCCCTAGGGACCATGGCAACTGTGGCACAGAGAAGAGAATCCCTAAGGATGGCACTGAATTGGGACACAGCCAACAACTTGCAGGGGAAGAAAGAGGGAGAGGTCCTCGTGTCAGCATGGGGATGAGGTGCCTTCTCTGTTCTGCTGGGGCCAGAAGCTTCTCTGGCCCTGATCTACACTCTGAATTAAGGGCTACTGTCCATGTAAAGAAAGGAAAATAAAAGGAAGCAGCAGCAATACAAAGACTAGGCATTTATTCCTAGCTCACTTGCTCTTAATGGAGATAACAATACCTCACTCCTTGACAGCAAAGCAGGGAGACTTAGTGCAGGGAAGTTTGCCAAGTAAATTGAGATCTTTGTACAAAAGGCACTTTCGACATGCACAACTTCTGGCTTATTAAAGCAAAACAAAAACTGTTCACCTTGAGTAGCGTTCAGAAATTAGGAACCACAGCTCTGTGGCACAGTGCCCTGTATGATTATTTAAGCTCGCACACATCCAAACAGTAATGCTTGACTAGTGTAAATACCTAACATGCAAGGTGGAAAACAGGGAAGATGCAGGACTGCTCAGTCTCTTCTACATGATTGCCAGTCATTCTCCAGGGCCCTGCTCTGCTCCCTTTGAGCAGTGTCTAAGTCATCAAACAAGGCATTACATCGTAACCTTATCACATACTTATATCTAGTATAAACACACGCACAAGAGAGGAAGGGTTGCAAGTAAGTGGCCTATTCAGAAAGGTCCCAGAATACTTTTTGTGCAATTTTCTTCTCACTTCCCCATCCCTCTCTTCTGAAATGGCAGGTAACCTGAGCAAGAGCAGTGTGCAAATTGATTTGGAGGCGATCAACGCATTGGTGTTTAGCTCTGGCCAGCTGCCATGTCATTGATTGCCTCGGGATCGATTTGCAGACCATTCCCACTCAGCACACCTGCCAACTCAGATGGAGAGGGAACAATGAAGTGAAAAGAAAATTATGTATTTGTGGTAGACACTTTCACCCCTCTCTACATCCTCCCTCAGGAGAAGTTGAGGGACCTGGACTGATTTCAGTGCTACTTTTAGCAAGTGCTGGGAGAGAAGTCAGTACAAAAAGGGGTACAGGAGGGACACCCCCCCCCCCCCCAATCCTCTGAGAAAAAACACCTACAAAAGTTAAAGAAACTAAAGTTTCTGCATATAACAGAGGCAGAGGTACAGCAGATCAGAGTTTTGGCTGATATATAGTGATCTCTTACAGTACTATGCTCTTGTGCGTGGAGGATACAGGTTTCCATTTGCTTACACCTCATCTAAAAGGGGTGCAAGAGTACTCCAAACAAGCATTTTGCAGGCATCTACTACCAGTGGCAAAGACAAAAAAGAAAACACACAGAAAAAGCATGGTCAGAATGGTCAGGACAAGTTGCTGGAGAGACCATCTGATATCTGTTATACTCACTAAGATTGTCTATTTGTTGTCCTCGGTGGAAAAAAAAAAGCTTCTAGGCAGGGCAGATAAGTCAGAGTTTGATCTGCAACTGGGGTACTGTCCATGCCAGAAGTTAGTGGTGACTTGGCTCATGTAAGATGCATGTGCTGCTAATGTATCCTTATTTCCTGTGCTTTTTTCCTTTGGAATCAAGAGGTTCTAATATCCCAAACCAGCCGTTTATGCAATTTCTTTCATCAGACTGTGACCCCTCTCCCCCCCCATGTCATTGCTGCTCTCCTGGAGATAGCAGGACTCTTTTTACCAGGTCAAAGATTTGTTGCAGATTGATACAAAAGCTCTGCAAGGCAGCTCTTGCAAACACCTCCTGCATCAAGAAAGGTGAGAAGTTACCCGCCCATCTTATTTCAGATCTCTCTCTAGTGTCACATGTCAAATTCTCTACTTAAATCCCAGATAACACCAAGTTAAACATAACCCATTTCTACTGTCTTTTTCGGATACAAAGCACTGTTCAAATTGATTCACTATTTTTATTTCTAAAACCCTGCACAGACTCTGGCAACATTTTTTTTCCAAAAACCGCTGCAGAACTCAACTTCTATTACCAGAAATAGCCAGTGACTCTCAAAAGACTTTGTTTCTTATACTGTGTTTTAAAATGGGTGTCAAGCTCG
This sequence comes from Egretta garzetta, assembly GCF_000687185.1. Classification (NCBI taxonomy): domain Eukaryota; kingdom Metazoa; phylum Chordata; class Aves; order Pelecaniformes; family Ardeidae; genus Egretta; species Egretta garzetta. The sequence continues at coordinate 2,533,338 of NW_009260131.1, forward strand.
TAAGTCAACCAGAATGCGCTGCACATAACACAAAACTGAAAAGGAAGACCTGATGCCAGAGTACAAAAGAATCTTAAAGCAAACAAATGCACTAATAAGGGAAAGCACCATTCTGGGCTATTACACAAGATGCTTTGAAAGCAAACTCAGAAAATTCCTCATCTGCAGACTGCTGAGAGTAGGAAATTATGATCCAGACAGTGTCACTCTCTGCTTGCCACATTTTATCTTTTCTCCCTTATGCATCTGCTATTAGTCACCCTTGGAGACAAAATACTGGGTTAGAAGGGAGTTTGGTTTGACATTGTAGAGACATTCCTGTGTTCTTGTCATTGGGGAAATTTAATTTTCACAACACATGTGAAATAGGTGTTATCTTTCCTTCCTAAAGAGTTTGAAGAAACAGGCAGAGTAATTAAAGGCTACACTTTCAGATACTGTCACTGTTGTCATTATTACACAACAGTCATACTACTACAGTCACCCCAGTGTTGTGTTACTCCAGTTTCGGTTTTATCAACTGGAGGCACTCGCTTTCTCATTTTCAGGTACACTACAGGCTTCTAGTGAAATCTGGGTCTGCATGGCCACCCATTTAAGGCAACCTTCACTCTGTTACACTATTTTCAGAAGAGCTCTACTTAAATTTAAGCACTGCCAAACAAAACAATCTGGTAATATAAATTGACCAACAACTTACAGGACCTTTTGTGTGGAACAGGACCTGCTGAATGAAGAGAAACTTTAAAAACTGCAGAACTATCAGAGTTTTGTAAAGCCTCCAGAAACCAAATCATTTTATAGCAGTGGCTGATAGGCCCCAAAACCATCACACTGTACAGTTGCTGCTTGGGTTTTACACCACTCTGCACTACTGACAGACAGGGCACAAGTACTCCGCTCATACCAACAGTCACAGCCAGGGTGCAAAGGGGCTAAAGCAAATATCAAGTATCACAGGACTCATGCTGCCTTTTTTTCACATGTAGGATTGAGGGCTTCACCTCACCACACTTCAGATATTCACATGAGTGTGTATATATATATACACACACACACACACATTTATGGGTGTGTATACATATAAAAAGTAGCCCACCCACCTCTGAGCTACTGTCTAGATCCCCTTTAGGAAAAGGGAAAAAAACCCCCAGCTCTTGGAAAAGTAACTCAACCCAACTGAAGAGAAAACAGCATGCTCTAGAAGTATTATCACACCACATACCCATTTACTATATACAGGGAATTTAGATCTAAGCTGATGTATCAATGCCTACAATACCTATAAGGCAGATGTCTACATTTAATCAAGTGATTCCCATCCTTTTAGGCTCTTCTAAGATAATTGGTTTCAGAGAATAAAACATTCATCACCTACTTCCAGGCAGCATGTCACAATAACCTTTCTTTCTGCCCACCTTTTCCCTTCAGGCTCTTCTTGATCCTTTCCACCCCACACAGATTACGAAGGTGATGTTCCTTGCCTCTTGCCCCAGTCATTTTACTCTGCACTTTGAATTCCTCTGACATCTCCCACTGTTTCATCACATCATCTTCACATGCCTTGTTCTGAGCTTCCAGCTTCCCCTTCACAATTATTCATCCTTGTTTCTTATCATACAGACCCAGCACCCTCAGTTGTGCTACTAAATCGCCATCAGCATCACACACAAACAGCCACATGCCCGGAAGGTCCTCTCCCACCTTCAACCCCCTCCATAAACCCATCTGTAAGGCCCTGTTCTTCCACACAGGACTCCTTACTTTTGTGGTATCCACAAGAAACTGATTAGAAAGCTAATAGTGAAGATGTTATTGACTAGTTAGGTACAATCAGTCCACATTACACAAAATTTATAAACAGCAAGTAAAACAAGAGCAGCAACTGAAAACAGCGATAAAGTTATTTAGAACATCTCGTTTTTCTGAGCTAAGAAAAAACAAACTGTGCTAAGCATCTGCCTTCTGAAAAATTAAGCTTTTAAAGAAAAATATGTCTGGACACCAAAGCCATCTGAGGTGACCCCACAATGATATAAGTGATTTTGAAAATCTCAGTTACAGCAACTGTTTTAAAATGAGGAACAAAGAAAAAATGCACATCTTAAGTAATGGAGAAAAGGTTGGACTCTGATATCATTTATGCCTACTGGGTTGAGTTCCAGACACATGCAATAGGAAAGAATAAATCTTAAAATAGATTGCAAAGTCATGATTTCAGCTTTCCTCAGTGGATTGCCAACTATCCCCTGGGTTTTTCCTGAAATTTGGATAACTAACCTGAAGACAAAGGAGACTTCAGAGGAGGCTGGAAGACAAGAAGCATTTTTAAGATGGATTCTGATAGGAAAATACCTGAAGGGAGCCAGCCGAAAAGGCAGGAGAAGTGCAGTCACCACTTCTCTCTGCAACAGGATACTGTTGCATGCACCAACTGGAACACAACTTCCTTTATCCTGGTGGCTGCTGTATACCAATATAGATATATTTTAATTTTTTTTTTTTCAGTCCAGCATACTAATACTGTCTCCTACTCCACTTTGTGCTATAACTTCAGTGGAGGTACATACCTAGAAAGGTTAGAACTCCTCTCTGAACCCAGGTTCAGATATACAACCCCAGTCCTGCTACAAACACAGCAATGTTAAGAATGTACAGTCATGCCACACTTGCAACTTCAGCTATGGAATAAAAATAATTTTTACAAACAATCAATCCCATTGAATATATTTGCTTTGATCTCAGCTCAGAACACAGTTCAGTGTGAAATACATCCATTCCATGAAACAAAAGAAAGCTAGCATGGCCAAGTGAATCACGATGGGTTGTGAAACAGAGGGAGCTTGCTCTGTCCTTTGGGATAAGTAAATCTTAACCAATCTCCCCCTTCATTCTGGTCATCTTGAGAGGGAAGCAGATCACAGTGGGCTGACAGTTTCCAAAACTAGAAGCTTCTTGCACACTCCTGCTGTCTTCAGAAGGGAAAAGGTTTTGAGAATCTTGTCTCTTCCCTCACAGCAAAAAACCCACATGGTGGCCACCTCTGTTCTCTGTATATCTTTTAAGAAGCAGACCTGGAACATACCAGAACATCAGACAAATTCCTGTGCCCCTCTGCTACTTCTACAGTGGCTTGTTCTTCCATGTTATTTGTGAAATTGAAAGCTAACCACAGAAGAGAGGAATTAGTGTAGGGACACTGCAGATAATCTGCTAAAAACAGCTCGAACAGGATAGTTGCAGAGGGTGGGAAGGAGGGGTTAACTTTAGAGCAAGAGGAAGTGAGCTCTCACTTGTTTAACAGCACAGCTGTCCAAGGCAGAAGTGTTTTTTCTCCCTACAGATGTGGCTACAACTGATGCAGATCTATTTCTTGGTGTTCAGCCCTGTCCACACAACAGGTAGTGCTTTAATTATATCACAAAAGACCCTGTGAAGACAGCAAGGCCATTGACAGAAAAAGTCTTCACAGTCCAACTGAGGACAACACTGCTGCAAACTGTTCCTCCAGATCCCCTCTTCTGCCAGCAGAGAAGATCAGATGTTCACTTTCTAATGTAGGTAAATTTAAGCCAGTTGTTTGAACTAGTTAAGCTGAACTGGCTACTTCCGCTTGAAGCGGATGAGAGCCTGTTAGTGCTGATGCCTCTGCCAGCCTCCTCGAGCGGTGATCAGCAGCTAGGGGCAAGCATTGCCTTTGGCCTGCCCAGAGGCAGCCAGGAGAGGGCACCTCGCCGTGGCTTTGCATTACTAAGGGTCATCAATCCCTTTCAGCTACTCCTGTGAAGGAATAAGGATGGGCAGGGTGGAAACGGGGCACTTCTGCATCAACATTTCTACCTCCACATAAAGGTCTACATCCATTATCTGGATTAAAAAAAAATCACACCAATTTTAAACTTTATGTCTTCTCACATTTATACACATACACCAGCCTAAGATAACATCTTCAAGATGAGTTAACTAGTAGCAAACAAAACCTTACTTAAGCAACCTATGTTATGCTGCAGGTAGTTAATTAGTGTTCACAATTTCTTTGAATCTTCTTCAGTTTAAGTGAAACTTTCATGGGATATGGGCCAGTCATTAAAGGTTCACTCTAAGTACTGAGTATTTCATGAACGAAGAAGAGACCACAGAGTATTGTGCACTGCTCTACCTCTTAAAATTCTGCATAATATTAATTATGAATTATTCAGTTTGTGAAATCTATGTCACAGGAGTTACATGCTGTTGCTTCTACTCCTTAAATTGACTAGTGTAACTGATAAGGATCTAATTGAAATCATTCTGTTGCTTAAGGTTATCTAGATGTTTCATGTACTGTGCTGAATCATGGCTTATGTGAGCTCACCTTGTTGTACGATACATACCAATCCCATTAATAACTTAGCCTTGCATCATGTACCCATGATCCAAGCCCGTATTTTTCATCTACAAATCCAAGCCACAGAAGTCAGACGTACATACTACTCTAGCAGGTCATTATTCTGTTTTCTCAATATTCTTTAAGAAAAACCAAGGTTTTGAAAGCTGGGCACCAGAGAGGAGTATTCTGATTTACCATAATGTAACTGACCTAGAAAACTTGTTTCTTGGACATAAGCAAAGGTTTAAGGCAAAGATTTGCGAAACAGATTTAGAAACCCAGTATGAGGAAGCAGCTCTATAAGCATCAGAAAAATATTCAACTCCTTGTGGATTTCTCACATTTCTTTTTTCCATTCACCTTCCACCATCTTCTAAGTCACTGAAAGGGAAAGGGTTGAGATTTTGGAATAGACAGGGATGTATATCCCAAAAAATTCTGGGTAATTGTTGACTGAAAGGGAGCAAATGTTCAGAGGACATTGAATCAGCCACAGGTTTGTCTTTGCTGAATAAAGGAGGTTTGAAATTGATTTCAAAGAGCTTGGCAGTCAGTAGACCCAAGTATATGGAGCCAGGAGAAGCATGGAATTAAAAAAAATTATGACAAACCTAATCTCCAATCTAATCTAGGAATGACACTGGCAGAGGTCAAAGTTACATGTGACTAAACCTCAAGCTCTTCTATCAATAAGATCAAAAAGAGCAGTAACACAGCCACTACCAAAAAGTGCAGGAGAATAATAACACAGACATCATAAATCTAAGCCCACACATCACTGATGCACTAAATTCAAAGCCAAGAGCTCCGTTCTTCCTACTTGGTGTATTTTTTGAGCTTGAACAGCATATCCCAATTCTACAGTGTCTGAACTTTTTTCTGTTTGACTGTGAAAGAATCTTCAGTTCATGCCCAGAGTTTTAACCAAGGCAGTGAAACCCACCCGAGTCAGAATCTCAAATAATAACCAAGAAATGAAAAAACTCTCACCTACCTTGGGATGCTAGTACCAAAGCATAACAATGGCACATAAGAGGTCAGCATCAGCTGTTCTGCTGAGAGCATTATAACAGACAAAATGGGACAGTGGTGAATAGCAAAGAGTAGGATTTGGAGCTACTGCAGAGAAAGAAAGAAAAGGAAAGGCAGAAGAAAGGGAAATATACAGCGGTCCTAAAGAGGGCATATTTTCCTACAGAACAGGGCTGTAACAAGGCTTTAAACAGAGAGGAAATAGGATTATCACTAAAATAGCGAGTGCACTAAGACATCTTTGTGAACTCCTTCCACTGACATCAGTGGCAGTGGTGTTGTAGCATGAAGGAAGGGTAGTTTTACATTTACACATTAGCCTACAGATCAAAACAAAAAGTACAGCTAGGTATTCTGCACCAGATTACTTTTAACTCGCCCATTTAGGCAGATCCCTGCATCACTAAACCCATGAGGATCTGAGGAACAAAGTAAAACATGCCATTTCAGGAAAACAAAATATCTACATTTTGAAGTTTAAACTATTTGAGGCTTGTCTGGTGAGAACTATAACATAGTTTTGCTGTTAATGGCAGTTACGACTGGAACGAGTTACTGTGCATCACACAAATTCCATCATGCTCCACCACTGAGGTCTGTACATGCTCAGACTGAGGGAGGAATGTTTCACATCTGCATAGCTTAGCAGAAAAACTCAAGAAACTCTGGAACTATCTGAACTAACTAAGGAAGTAGGGCAATACTGACTCTTGCAGGTTGCTTTTCTTTGAAAGTTTGAGTTTCTTGGCAAACATAACAAGAAAAATAGAAATTACATTGAACCAAGTTCTATTTTCTGTTGTTAGAAGTTAAACCTAAAAAGTACTGGCAAAAAATAAAGGGCTGATCTCAGCACTCCAAAAGATTCAGAGGTGGGAGAAAGGAGTGCAGGAAGGGGTGAAATGCAGGTCAGAGGATGGTGTCTGAAAAGCACATGGGAAAAGCAGAAGTTTAAAACTGTTTATAACCTAACAGCCGGGAAAGGCCCATCATAAGTAGCTTCAAAAGCAGACAGTCTCCGAAATATTTTCTAAAGCTTGAGTAGCAGCTGAGACTGCAAATAAAAATATAATAACTAAATCACAATTTAACAACTGTACACCTTAAGATATGTATCAAGCCTGTCTTTATGGAGAGTGTTTTCCCATAGGTTGTCAGCGATGGACACTCTGGTGCTCACCATGCTCTTCCCTTCACCCAAACCTTGTTCAGTCCTGGGGAAGCAGCTGTGTAAGGCCTCAGTCTGAGCACCTCCAGCTGTGGGTTGATTAGCCCTCTTCCCCAATGGAGTCTGTGGTCAGGATGCAACCTGAATCCAGAGGAAACCAGAGTGAAATACAAGCTTGGTGAAAACTTCTCAGTGCTCCATCAGCAAGTCCAGCTGCCTTTCTCCATAAGCGCAGTACTTTGCTTTCCCCCTTATCTTTCTGTCTTGTGGTATACTCTTTCCAAGGCAACTCAGTACATTGCAGTAACATGTCCCCATGTCCCTGACCTTCTCCTGTTTGCTGTTTCCTTTTGTACACTGCATCACCTTTTCTGTTCACCCTCTGCTTTCCACTGTCAGTAAGGACTGTCTCCACAGAACCACTCCAGTGCACAGCATGGCACCAGCAGAGATAAGCTGTATCAGCAAATGCAACAAAAGATGGATAACAATTATAAGGCAGTTTTATGGTGAGAAAGTTCTATAAACAGAATATGTCATAACTATTGTAGAGATGGACTTTATATTGGGTGAAGGTGAACCCATTAACTGCCTGATTACATCACTAGCTAACAGTGAGACGACCATTATCTCCTGGACATAACAGTCCAGATTTTTTTTTTTTTTTTTTTTTTTTTTACACACACACACAGACACACTGGAATAAATAATTTGCAAAATGGGACTTTGAATTTGACTTCCAAAAGTCAGTAACAGGGCTCAAATCAAAGTATAGTTTGTATTTTCCGGATTCTTCTATAACCAGAGACCACTATTACTGTGCTTCTGGAAAACTTGTCTGCTTCTACCTCCCATTTCCAAACAAGTGTACCTGTCACTTAAAGGATGTTAATTAAGATAGATCCATTGTGATTTCAGAGTACTTTTTGTCTAACCTTGATAAATTTATCACAGACAGCCTTAACAATACATAACGAGTTATATCTGCACTTTCTGCAAGTCCATGCAATTAATTTTCTATTTGTGAAAGGAAATAGAAAATGAAATATTGTGCCATTTCTAATGCAGAGGCAGATGTAATAAATGGCTTTGGCAAACAGCTCTCAAAGTATGTTAACTAGCATCTACAAATCTTTTCCTTCCCAAACAATAGTTTTAGGGCACATGATAATTCACTTCCTTTTTAATCATACAGATATGGCATACTGAATCTGCTGTATCTAGATGAAAGATACAGAACTGAATTCAAGTGGCAAGCCAGTTGTCTTAGTTTTTTAACCACTGGCTTGAAAGATCCCAACTGCAGAATAAAGTCCATAAAGAGCTCCTCTTCTCAGTATTCCCACTGGAGAATGATACTCTCACCAGAAACATGGTAGGCAAACACTTGAACAGAATCATGATGTAGACAGCGAGATCAAGTGTACCCTCAGCAAGTTTGCAGATGACACCAAGCTGAGTGGTGCAGTTGATACGCCAGAAGGATGGGATGTCATCCAAAGAGACCTGGATAAGCTGGAGAGGTGGGCCTGTTTGAACCTCATGAGGTGCAACAAGGCCAAGTGCAAGGTCATGCACCTGGGTTAGGCTGGGGGAAGAAAGAATTGAGAGCAGCCTTGCCAAGAGGGACTTGGGGGTACTGATGGATGAAAAGCTGGACATGAGCTGGCAGTGTGCACTGGCAGCCCAGAAGGCCAACTGTACTCTGGGCTGCATCAGGAGAAGCATGGCCAGCACGTCAAGGGAGGCGATTCTGCCCCTCTACTCTGCCCTGGTGAGACCTCACCTAGAGTACTGCGTCCAGCTCTGGAGCCCTCAGCACAAGAAGGACATGGAACTGTTGGAGCGGGTCCAGAGGATGGCCACAAAAGTGATCCAAGGGCTGGAGCACCTCTCCTATGAGGACAGGCTGAGGGAGTTGGGGCTGTTCAGCCTGGAGAAGAGAAGGCTGCAGGGAGACCTGATTGCAGCCTTTCAGTACTTAAAGGGGGCCTATAGGAAAGAGAGGGAAAATCTTTTTAGTAGGGACAGCTGTGACAGGACAAGGGGTAATGGTTTTAAACTAAAACAGGGTAGGTTTAGACTGGATATAAGGAAGAAATTCTTTACAAAGAGGGTGGTGAAACACTGGAACAGGTTGCCCAGAGAGGTAGTGGAGGGCCCCTCCCTGGACACACTCAAGGCCAGGTTGTTCGGGGCTCTGAGCAACCTGATCTAGTTAGCGGTGTCCCTGCTCACTGCAGGGGGGTTGGACTAGATGACCTCTAGGGGTCCCTTCCAACCCAAACCAATATACGATTCTATACACAGAAGTCTTCCCCGTTGCTAGAAGAGGCCACCAACACATACTGATTGCCCTTCTGACAAAGGCAACAATCACTGTATCCTGCATCTCTTGTCAGCGTCCTTTCTTTGGGTGGGGACTAGGGTACCCACACACTTTCCATCTGGACATTGGAGTGGACTTCAATACCTTTAAGCTTTACCTGTACTGTCAGAAAGTGTCTATAAAACTCTTGCAAACAGAGCATCCCGTCCTGATTCCAGGCTGTCAGTTTGCTGCAGTTCTCATTTATTCCATTAATGCAAATACTGAGTATCCGTAGGGCAGACCTAAAGAGTCTGTCTTCTGTCATCTTCAAAACATGGGAAAATTTTCACTAAAACCTACATGAGTTTAGTCTTAGTTTGCCAACTTTAAGCTTTTAAAGGTTAAGAAACCTTAAGTTGAAGATTACCAGTAATTCCTTGAGTTTGGCCCTTTGGGGCTCTCTGAAAAAGTCTTTCATTACATGACCACATACTCTTCTACCCCCCCACCACACCAGATTTCTCTTATTCATGAGCTGTGGAAGCAAAGCATGGTTTCAAAGCTTTATGTTATTTTGTCCTTTCACATGGTTAGGGCTGATTAATGCTGCCCTGAAAACAGGCCAATATCCTGAATTTACCACAGAATTACTCTGTTATGTTAGGTAACTTGTATTAACAGTACAGCAAAATCAAAGTGTTTATGTATTTTTACTAAGTTATCATCATATATATTACACCTACCTGTAGGAAGGAATTAGGTGGGTACAGTGGCAAGGACCACCCAAAACATGTAACCATTTAATTAAAAGTTGCTTCCTATTTGTCACTAGAAAAAGGCCTGTATTAAAGTTCTCCAAGCAGTTTTGACTCTGGCTTCGTCTACCTTTGGGGGCCTTATGATTTTCCTAATGCTCTTAAAACAATTCTTTTTAACTTTTGGGCACACGTGATATTAGTGTGATACAAAACTGCAAGGCTAAGCAATCTGTAAAGTCTGAAATAGTATAGCAGTCAAGGACAAAGCAAGAGTGCACAAAAAGAAAGCGATGTCAAATCACTTGTAGGTCATCAGTGAAAGTACTAAGGTACAAGTACTTCCTCAGCATTACGCAAAAGAAGAAAGCAACACTGCAACCACAAAAGCAAAATTGAAACGACACAGCAGTATGACCACCATACCATTCAATCTGCAAGTAGACTAAGGAGAAAGAACATCTGGTTAAAAAACCCATAGCACAGAAGCCACTGTTCCACCTAAACACGTGAAGTTGTGAATGCAGCAGCACTCATCTTGGGAATATTCTGTCCTCTTATAGATTCTCCAAAGCCTTCCAATTTTACCATGTTCAGCATCACAACACCCAAAGACATGGAGCTGCCTAGACGCAAGCTGTTCTACAAGGCTCCAGAGCCAGGCTCCTAAGCTGGCCAGGCATGAAATGTACTGGTGGCATTTCAGCATCTTCTGTATCTCTAGACAAAGGTGATCCCAGCATCAGACCAATTCAGCATTCAGACCTATTTCCTCATGCAAGGAAACAAGAGGTAAGGGAAAGTCCCTGGAGTAACCAGCTACCTACTGGTTCAAGTACTCTCCCAGGAAATTCAGATTCCTGATCTGCTCAGTTTGAACAGACACACAAACTTCAGTCCCCTGTATCTCAGATGAACACCTTAACCACCAGACTACTATGGGTTTTAGACAGTTCTCACAGCCTCCTCTGTTAAGTCCCATTTCCCCATTGTATAAACACCAAACTATATACAGAGTTAGAGAGGAAGCACATAACTCTCTAGGCCAACAGTAAGGGCCTGGATAGGTCAAAGTTTGGGTCCCTAAAAAATTTAGGGAGCAGATCAGCCATATTTTTGCAAGTGTAAGTGGCATGTAAGCATCTTTGAAGACATCACCAGCAACACACATGCACACACTCAAAGAAGCCCCAAGCTCAGAAAGGGCCAACATCTCTCTGATATTACCAAGATGTTTCTGAAATACATAGATGTCTTCCAGGCATGTTATACCTGAAAACAACTAGAACAATCTAGCCAAGCCAGCACCTGCTTCACCAAGTACCCATTACATTAGAGAAAAACAGGAGCAATGAAGTGAACGCTTAAGAAGGCATGGTTGCTAAAGCCACAGAAGCCACAAGCTGGATAAGCAGCATGAGGCTATTGAGAAGCTAGGTAAATTGCACTTCTGCATAGACAGAAATTTTGCAAAGCCATTGAGAAGCATTCATCAAGAAATACTATCTGACTTGGCAGAAGCAAACAGTCTCAGTACTCATCGCTAAAGACAGGCACGAGTTATTGTGGAAGAATAACAGTGACCTCACTGCATGGTGAACACCAGCAGGTGGACACGGGTGGCAAAGAACACTATGTGGGACCCAACCTGCCACAAAGGAATATTGTCATCAGTGTCATCAGCAAGAGCAGCCAACACAGCTTCCAAGATTCAGAATCAAAATTGATGATGTTCTGGTGTATGGGCACAGGAGACAGCATGCAGAGCACAGCTGTATCTTCAGGTGTTCTCTAGAAAGCACCAACATGGTAACATTAAACAAGTTGAAACTGGAAACAGCTGCAAAACTACACACAGCCCATCCTTGCTTTTATTGCAGGAGCTACAAGCTGAACCTGAAAAGCAACTCGGAAGACACCACAGCTAAAAACACAGCTGGGGTCAGAGGTTATTAGTGTTTGTTGACACAATTTCTTTTGAGCCTCTCCAATACAGACAAACTACTGGTGTGAACAGCAGACAAAAGTGCAATACAGACATTGTTAATTCAGTGTGGCACAGCCTTCCTAAGGAGCTGGTGAACAAGGAGACCAACCTTGGGATGCTGCCACGTGAAAAGGGGGTTCTCATTCCCAAGAGCTGGACAGTACCGATATCAGAAAAAGCATCCAGCTAAATTGAATGGGCAACTGCTGCATCACTGCTTGAATGTCAAAGTTTGGCTACTTGTAGTCCAGGAGTGAAAGAAGGAGCCAGAAGTCACAAAACTACACTTTTAGAAGCTTACAACCTGGGCTCAGCCAGGGCTCACATGCAGTCACAGCAGGTCAGTACAACTCAACTCCAGTTCAATACACAAGCACTTTTTTCCATCCCCATTATATAAAATTAAATGGATAGGTACCCAAAATACTTTCACCACGTGATACAAAAATTACTATGCTATGTTTTTAAAATACAGGCAATAAAAGAAATTAAAAAGAGGATCATACTCAGCTTCTGACAGCAGTGTGGCAGCATGAAGATATAGTACCTAAACAAGATACTCAAACAAATACAGAAGTGAGACAGTAATAGGCTTGGGATGCTTTGTTTGATACTCTCAAGGCTGGGATGGAAAGAATGAGAACGAACCCTACAGGACGAAATGTTTTACAAGCGTTCATATCCACCTCTCTCTCAGGATGGCTACTCAAAGACAGTAACTCAGAATGTGCTTCCCAGGAACAGTGTAAATACTGTGTGAACTGAGCAGGCATGAAGTCCTATATAAAGGCAGTCAAATCCCAAGTCATCAAAAAGAAGGAATCCCTCTCTTTCTACTGTTCTGGAGTAGAGGCCTGAACATAGAAAGTAACAGACACTGTATGCTGGCCAAGCGTGTCAAATGACACCAACATCATTAGTAAAGGTGAGATGCATGAAGAAGTGCAAGCAAAGCAACAAGCTGTGAACACAGACAGGGCTCCTAAGAGACAGCAAAGTAAAACAGGAGTGGAACTATTGACCCCACTGTATTTAAACATCATCATTATTGTAAATGACTACTCTGATTTCTGACAAGTAGACAAGTAGTCTTGGACTACCAACAATAGCCACTGTGTTTCTGTAGGTATGGTGTCCCAAAAGGTACAGATTCAGAAGAGTAAATTTTCAGTTACCAAGAAAAGAATTCAGCTCTACCACAGCATCACCATACCCCACATGCATCAAAAGGTAAAACCGTATTAGTGAGCTTTGAAGTTACGAACAGCAATGATAGACAAGTCATTCCAGACCAGGGAACATCTGGAAAGGCATTAAGACAAGCCCAGTGCAAATTCCTTCTCAAGATGCACATCAGTCCCAGTGCTGCTCTCCCAGCTACTGGTGGTAGAAAGAACAATGGATGAAAGATGTGAACCAGAGTGTGCAACAGCCAAAACTTACCAAGTCTGAAAAGATAGCAACCAGAACTAAAAGTCAGACATGACCGTTACAATACAATTATTTCCTTTGCCAAATCACACTCCTAAGCAGTGCTTTGAAGACAAATTGTCATTCACATAGCATGGCTATGGTTGAGTCTTCTTCACTGAAGTTTCAAATATGTTCACACACACCCCCCATACATATCAGATGCATACATGAATGTGGAAAGCAATTAAATACTTGCTCCAGCTGAATTTGTGGAACAAAAAACCCCATGAGCCAATAAGCTTGTGGATATCTGGATGCTCTTTCAAAATCTCCCAGAGAATAAAGTCAGGACAATGTCAAACTCATAGGGAAATATCAGATTTACCAATCAGATGCTTTAAAAAACCTGAGCTCACTTTATGTATTTGTATTCAGATGTACACACACTACAAACCCTTATGGAAATATGATAAAGTTCGGTAAGCATGTTTACTTTTTATCTCAGATAAATACAACAGAAAGTGATTCATACTTGCCCAGAAGTCAGGCATTCTACTGAAATTATGTATCTGTGGTCATGTCTAGGAGCCTTCAGACACAGGTAGTACTTGTGAAAGAAATACTTAAGTTAGCTTTCAAGTGCTGAATTCAGGCATAGGTATCAGACTAGTAGGGCAGCCTGGAGCTCAGCAGGGGCTAATTTATCCTGCTGGAAAGTAATCATCATGTAATTAGTGGAAACACCACTCTGTTTTGGTGGAGTGGATGGTAAATCTGCCACACAAGTTGTCAACTAAAGTATGTTTGTTAAATACTTACACTTTTTGCACCATCACGAAGAAATGTTTTATTCTATTTGCAGAAGCTTTTTTTGGGGGGAAAAGTAAGTGGCAGATCATGCTTACGCAACAGGTCACAAGATGCAGGTTTCGTATGCTGAGACAAGAGGGGAACTCCACCCTACCCTAGACTTTCAACCTCAGGTCTTGACCTCATGGCAAAAGCCCTCAGAGACCCTCCTAAGATTACTACTTCTTCTTCGGTAAAATAAAGCTTCTGCTTCTCTGCTGCTTTATCCTTCTTTTAGGACACAGCCAGTAAACAACCACAGTCTTTAAAGTGCTTCCTCTTCAGCACAGGGGAAAATTAAGCCTTCAAATGAATTGTAACAGCAGCATCTCAAACGAAAACAAGGAGCACTGCCTCCGCCAGTATTGTTTTTGTAGCAGCATCACTATGCTGAGATAGCTCTGCTGATAAACATCCATGATAGATATACTATATCTTGCAAGTCCTAGCTTGCACTGGAGTGATTTAGCTCAATTACCTTTTAATGTAACACTTGCTTTGTTTAACCAGGCTCAGCATCTTAAAGTTAATGGCATTTGCCACAAACAGGAGCCAAACTAACTTCAGTCCAGACAAAAGATGTATCCCACCCAGCAGGCCACCTCTATTGGAGGCAAAAATACAGCTGCATTGTCACAGCCTGCTCCTCACCTAATGTCTGTCAACTGAAGATCTAACTGGGGTTGGTTTCTGATGGCTATGTTACTCAGAAAGAGCTGAGCTCATTCTACAGGGCAGTGAACCATGCCATATAGTCCCCTCCAAGGCTGCTCACCAGTATTCTGGCCCTTAGTTTTTTTTTTGAAGTGGTTCTTGCTCTCTGCAGAGCTGTATTCCTGCATGTTCAGACACGCACAGAAACAGCTAAGCAGCTGGACATTACTAGCATCACAAGCAGATTATCACACTAACAGCTAGGTGAATTGGATGAGGTGGGCCACTGCTAGCTCTTCAAAGCCTCTCTCAGAGCATCCCTGCTGAACAAGCACAATCACTTCTTATTTCTGAAGATGGCATTCACCACCACAGAGGCTAAGACAAACACAAATGCATCATATAAAACCATGCCAATATACAACCAAACAAAAAAAAATAATCAAAAGTCAACTACATGCTACATTACATAGCAGCAGTGCTTAGGCTGCCAGCTCATCAAGATGTCAGTAATTTCATTGTTCTGTATTCTTTAATTGCCTAATACAGTGGAGTTCTGGCTAGCCACTTGGGCTTCCGGGCACCACAGGATAGATATTTAGTGCTATCAGAAGCTCTAACAACAGGCAAACCTATTTTTCAGCCTTTTCCTGGTTATAATAGGGCTCCATGTCCTTCTCCCCCACCCCACCCCCATGCATTCCCTTGACTTTTGTGTCACCCAACAAGCTGCACTTTCACTGAATGATTTTGCAGGAGGGGGAGAGGGGAAATAAAAGAAGTGTAAAGACACACCAGCAAATAAAGTATGAATGTTTTAGTATTTATGCAATGCCATAAGGGTATAACAGGTTTGGGGAATTAAGACATGCCCTTTACCCCAACGATCTTTAATTTAATGCAGACAAGCTATAGTACACGAACTAAGAGTCAACATAAGAGAAAGGCAAGAGGACACTGCAGTGAGAGATTAAAGTACACTAATTGTGGGGCAGGGGGAAGACTAGGACATTTAAAATCCATCCAAAATACTTTCAAGCCGAGGTATTACGTGAGATGTTATATGCCTACCTGCACCATTTCCAAAGTGGGTTTTTCTCCATTTGTTTTTACACGTTTTGGACTGAACTTACACAGGAGGTTGCAGTGAAAAGACAGATACTTACTACAGCAACGCAAAACCTAGCGCTAGATTTCTTGGTCAGATTAGATGGGTGCCAGGGAAAGTAGGGCAGAATATTTCATTAACTTTCATTTTCACAATTCCAGGGCTATTAATCTTTGAGAAGTGTAATAAGTTATACACATGCATCCAGGTGTCCACCTAAAAGTACTCGTTCTGAGGCTCACATACCTTAATATTGCAACTACATATACAAATACCATTGCCAGTGTGTCAGTGGGTAATACAGGATCTTTGCACCCAAATGGAGAAGGAGAGTAGTGAAAGTGTTTACATTAATTGAATGAAGGGTGGCGAAAAATGGCAATTTCATTTCAAATACATTTAGGGCTTTCTCATTAGGCCATGAAACTCACAGGTATTAATCACGAAAATAAATGTTCCTTGCCCCTAGGTGCGACACAGTTCTTACACAAGAGAAATGACCAATACAACTCTTTCTCTGATCAAATTACTGAAGATGAAATGAATTTTAAAACAATATCCCAGGTGGATTATGCATTTAGCTACTTAAGAAGAGACTTGGTAAGGACCCCCATTTATTACTTTGAAAAGCAAAGCTAGTTGTTGCCAATAATTAAGGCACAGTCTTGTTCATGTCTCACCTTAAAAGGCTTTGGAGCCGGAGAGCCTATGGATAACAGCCAGCTGCCCTATTGTACCTCACACTTTGCTTTGGAAAGTTTTGAAACAAAAGTAAAACTAAGTAAATTAGATGGTGTCTTTCATCAGTACTTTATTATGCTGATCTAGTATAGGAAACAACACAAATGTTTCATCTACTGTTTTTAAAAAATTGATAGAACCAATCCTACAGCTTTGTACTTACCTATACACTATATGTAATCTCACTAAAATAATAATAAAAAAAATCACTGAAAGGCAGATGCTTAATTAGCTCTAGACCCACAATTTAATAGGATTTCGTTTAGGTTGGGCTTCTCACAAGTATAAAATGAAGCATGTGATGTATATTTGCAGGATTAAGGCTTGTAGGCTGATTGCCAGACCTACGCTGAAGCTCCACTGGGGTTGCAGGCAGCCAGAGCCACTCGCACACATGCTGCACCCTGCAGGAGCAGCACCTACGATACAAATCTTTTGCATCATTCGCCTACCTCTGTGGTTGCTTCCTCAACTCCACTTTAGCCAGCCCAGGACATTTGAAAAAAAATAATCACAACTCGCATTCCAAAAAGATAAGGGGATTGGTTTAAAAAGCATGACATTAGCAGGCAGTCAAGAAAAGAAGGTGTCTTTTCTACTTGAACTGTACCTTTTGAACTCTTGTGAAGTCTTAGTCAATGGAGCCACGTTGCGTTTAGGTCAGATTTTCAAGATTTCCTTCACATCAGCAGAGTTAGAAAGTTTGGAACAAAAGCTCTGATTTTCAGAGGCCTCACTGTTCCAAGAACTGGAGCTTCAGCATGAAACAAACAAACAAATGAAAACCCACACACACAGTTGGAAATAAGATCATGAGCAAAAGCACTACTGTTCTTTAAGTCAGACTACAGCTCTGATCTTTCCAACCCCTCTCAGTTAGCACTGCTCTGGCCTACCTTTTTCTTCACCATGTTGTACATCCCCATCCTCTTCCTTGCACCTACAATAACTGTTTCTCAAATCCCACAGTAAGACACCTTAAGAGTTCAGCTGCCAACATGAAAGCTTTTCTGCAGGTTTAGGTTCCTGAACCTACTTAGTATGAGACAAGCTGCTGTGCCAGTGTAAGGGAGGCAGGGTGGAACTTCAACAGAACCAACTTAGAGAGGCTTCATCTGGTCTGGAATCACAGTTACATTTAGCTACAGCCCAACAAAACCAAAGCCACTGGTATTCAAGTGTCCAGCAGAGTAATTATTTGCCTTGAGGAATGTTTTCAATTTCTAAAAAGTATAGAAATAAGCTCTTCTTTCAGACCTGCCAGTGTAAATCAACAGCAGAGCCAGTGACAGCCATCTGTTCAAGTTTACCTCAGTGTAATTGAGAATAGCTTTTGGCACATCTGACAAATGAAGTGGGATGGTGTTCTAAAACCACATCTGAAGCTCCTAGTGCAAGGATTGTTATATTAACAACTCTTTAATTACACCACCACCTCAGTAGTTACAACTGAACTATTATGTTTTTTATTCAAGTCGGTCTCAATGAAGTAGCAATTCTGTGGTAACATGTTTAATACCCAACAATCAAGTAAATAGTTTCTTACTAATCTTTGTCTGCATAGCAAAGCCCGTAAGCTAAGCAGCACTGGGTGCACTCTGAGCTTTGACAGAAGATTTTCAGGACACTGAGAACTTGATCCACACACACCAGAAGAAATCTTACAGCTTTTTTTTTTAAACTGACCCCAGTGAACTCTGATCCTGGATAAGCATTGCAGGCAGCCATAATTAAGTTCAGTAGGTGGCTCTTTCCTGCAATAGAAATGACCCAACACAATACCAAGAAATTCTCAGAACAGAGGTATCACTGGGGATACTCAACTGAGGTTCCAAGCACTATCAAAGGTTCGTAAGTAACAACAATACCAAAATGATGGAAACTTACAGGGCACTTGCAAGTCAGGATAATTCAGGCAAAGTCTGAGTAATTAGATTGTACTGTTTCCAAATTACCATTGTAATCAGAAATGTTTCTTCCTGGTCTGAAGTGTGATAGAGCCTCATTCTGCACCATTAATCAGCTGCATGTTTAGGTGTTAGGTGACATAATCAATCTACCCCACTTATAGAGTGTTACAGGACTAAAAAGCATTACATAAATGAAGAAATTATCACTAAAAAAGAAGGGGCGGTGAGAGCAGAGGGGAGTGCTTGTGTGTGGTCTTCTCATGAGTGCTTCCTCCCAGTTTAAAACAAGAAAATACTTAAAGAAAATCTAAAGAGCGAAGGGGGAAGGACAAGGGAGTTACAACACTAAAGCGTTCAAATAAAAAGAAAAAATGGAAAATTGTACCAAAAGGAGTACATTAAATTAAAGTGAACTTTTCTAGACAATCTGCAAGAGCAAACTGTATGATCTACAAAATAATTAATTCTAAAGCTAATTCATATGCCTATACAGTACTAAAACATAAAGTGGCTACTCCTGAGGGCTTTCAATTTTTGTTAACTTTTTAACTAAGGACAAAAATTTTAAAGGCATATTAAAATTATTATCTATCACTAAATTACATAGTATACAAATGTAAATGTGGTCACACCACACTTAAATTCTTGTAACAATAAACTATTCTGTTTTCTTCCCCCTGACATTTACAAAATTCATTTGGAGGAGTAGGATATACCTTACAGAGATTAGTGATAAATCATGTATTTTTAATGAATATCAATAGGAGAAACCCCAGGACATAGCCCACCATCTAATTTGATTAAACTGTGCTTAAGGCAACACCACCTCTCTGGCTGGGGAATAGCACTATAATGACTTTGTGAGCATTATTGCAGGCTGTTTTAATGATTTAATGAACTGCCTCTATATTTAGCTCAATAGCCTTAAAATGATTAGTGTTTAAGAAAAATTAGCTCACTTTGATCTGATTCTATTTGATAGTTTAAATAACCTAACCCTTCAAAACACAGTGGAAAAAAATTCCTAGAATCACAGCCAGCTAACTGCTAGAAAACATTATGGCAATCATTAATAACAGTTCATTTATGTTTAGCTACAGCATATGAAATGACATATTCATCCCCCAAGATGGGACACAGTAGCATATATTAAGTTGCATTGTATCATTTTCCTATGTATTTTTGATTTCAAAAATGTACCAAGAAAAAACCTCCTGAGTGCCCATGTAATGCAAAACCCAGTTACTCCTCCATCAACAGCACCACTTAAAATTTTTAACTTGTGGATCCAGAGCAGGTTCTGCTTCTCAGCGAGATGCATGAAGAACCGACCATTACCAAGGCAGGAACAAGACATGTTGGCTGAGGCTCTGCCACTCTCCCAAATGTAGCAGCAGAAGCGAGGTTACTAACCTGGAACTGCTCAGGGAAGGGGGAGCATGGCTTGAGAGGTAGGCTTGGGGAGTAGGTAGGCAAATGGGGAATGCCAGAGTTTGCAATCTGCCACTGCTGACACAGCTACATGTAGGACTGGTGCATACTAGGTATCCAGGAGTGTGCTGCAAGAGTAGGTTTTGTTTGCATTTCTAGCACGTTTCAGAAGAGGAAAGCCACCAGAACATATCACCGTCTGCACAAAAGCAAAAAGCTGCAAAAGTGGTAAATAAGCAAACTAAGTTTATTCTACAAGTGTATGTTATTTCTGTGCTATTACTTCTATGACCACTACTATATAGCATGATCTACAGACTGGAGAACTGTCTTGGGATTCTGGAGCCCCAAACCATGCTTGACAGCACTAGTCAGTTTTGGCAAGTCACTTGAAAATACTCAAGCCCCGAATACAACACAAACAAGCTGCCAAGAAAGGGAAACTCAAAAATAAGCCACAGTGCTAAAAATACCTCTTCTGATAGGTAGCTTACAAAATAGTAAACTCTAAATTTGTAACTGCAATGCAGCTGATTTTCTAGAAGAACAAAGGCAGAAACATGCACTCTGCAGGGTCTTCATTGCACTTAGCCTGTGCAGGCACGGTGTGATCCCCTTCCAAGCCAGCCTGGGTATATCACATCAGCACCTTCCCTTACACCAAACAGCTAGAAGCAAGACCACAAGTGTCCAAAACTATAACATGATATGCAAATTCAAAAGCAGCCACCCATTCCCCAATCTAACAAGGAACCAAACCTAGGCATGGAATTCCCCCTCAAGAAACAGCACTAGCAGGCAGATCCTTAGCTGTTTGTAACAAATAACTCAGAGGAAATCCCAAGTACAAGCTAAACCAAAAGACTAATGCAAGGTACTCTCAGATCTCGTGCTATGTGTTTACACTTTCCTTTTCTGTGTTTCTAGCACTATAATCAGGAACTAGCCCTTTGGGTTTTGGTCTTAAGCAGTTCACCTATCATTTAAAATTAACTTCAAATTGATAGGCAGCAAGCACCCTTCTCTCCCCTGTGAAGTGCAAATAAATGTGTTGACAATCAACCCACTGTAGTAGCTGGTAAGTCACAACTGTAAATCCAGGAGCTGATCCCATGACCCCAAAGAACACTTCTCAGTGCCCCTTGCCAAAGGGACACACAATCAGGCAAGTTAAGTACAGGAGTTAAATTTACTCAAGAGGAATTTCTTGGTGGGATTTATCCATGTAAAAATGTTAGGGTACCTCCAGTACCATTATATTGCTTTTGCCCATGGTTACCTTCTCATGTCTCAGTAACTGCTCCTGATATCCAGCCAACCGTCAGGAAGAGCAGGCCAGGTTCTCCCAGAGACTGGGTTTCCAAGTTATTTCATCCAGTTTCCTTGTTCCTACAGGGTCTTTTCCCAGCCCTCCAATTGCTACCAGGATGGTCACTTTGTGTTCAGTAGCTACTTTCCAATGTTTCTATGTAGCCTGCAGAAAAAATCTGGGCCCACGTACTTTCTTTCCAGGCTCACAGGACTGGCCCATACCTTTTCCAGTGATAGCTTTGATTTATATCAGGATTTGGTTTTTTTTTTTTATTCTGCCAAATGTCCCTCAGGCTGAGCAGAACTTCTACTTTCTAAGAAATGCCAGCATTTTAAATTTTTCTTTTGTTCCAACCTAGAATTAAAAAACCAAACAACACTATGGAAGCAGCATTTTGCAAAGAGTTTTGCGGCTACCCACATGTTCCATTTTAATATAAATTATTGTCAATGAATTATCATGTAGTACATACTTAATATTATATACTTGAACTCATACCTTGGTAGATTAGTATGACTACTTTCACTCTGCTTTGAGTTTCAACATGAAACGTGTCATAGTTCAATAAGGTCTATGTTGTCCAAATGACACATTCTCTTATTACTAAACACTGAAAATTTGAGTTAATTTTCTCTCTTCTTGTCAAAAGCTACAGTCAGATTGACATAGTTCCATGAAACATTCTGATTTCCACTAAGCTGCATTTTCTAACAGAAAACTGTTCCATAGGAAAAAAAAAAATCAGCCAGCTCTAATGTGCCTGAAGTCTATGCAATTAAAAAAGTTTCTAAATATAGCTTTAATCATGGCCGACCCCAATCTTCTCAGAAGTCCTTGCCCTCTAGGCCATCCCAAAGGGATGGGAACATCCAGTAACAAGCCAAAAGTCTCATGACAGTGTATTGACCCCATTTGATATTTATCTCTAGCCATTTGTGAGAGCTTCCCATGAGCTTAATTAAGCTCATTCATTTCCACAAATTGTGGCATCCTAGAAAATATCAGACTTCCTTTGATAGATGAGATTCAAATGTGCAAAGTCTTATGGGAGGCAAGGTGTCTCTCAGGCTATTTGACAAGAGTAGTTTGTGAAACAACTTATCTAGTCCCTCCCCTCTATAGTATGGAAGCAAAATACACATAGACCATACCCTGTCCAACACAGACCACTCCAAAAAGCCACCTCTACGAACTTTGAAAAACCACACACACTGGGGAAGAAGCCATACCCTTTAACAATAGGAGCAGTGGTTCAAAGCCACAAAATTATTCCTGTCATTTAAGGGGATATTTAGAAGGAAAGACTCTTGCATCAAGAAGAAACGGTTTAAGAAGTAAACAGGGTGAGTGTTTCCACACTGGCATTTGGGTTTGGCTCCGAGCATCATTGTCTTTCTTACATTATATTTTTCTTATTTGTGTTAAATCAGACTGCCTTGAGCAAAGCTGTTTTGTGAAACAAAGCCCACTGAAGGAGACACCGTAACCGTCTTCCACTATGCAAAAGGCTGCTGCAGAGATTTGCTGATTATTCAACACAGAGAATACATGAAATAACTGACTTAAATCCCTACATATCAGCTAAAGATGGTAAACATAAAACTAAACTAACTGTCTTTAGTAAATTAGTCAAATGTGTGACCAGACAAAAGCAGGAAGGCTTAGTCTTTATCATAACGGTTTTTAAAGAGGAGCTGAACTTCTGTCTTGAGTAACAGGTAAAATTGATCCTGCCTCAGGGCAAAATAATATGCTAGCAAGTCCCTTAGAGTTGCTTCAAGTGGGGCTTTTTTTGTTGTTTGTATTTTTTTTTAAGTAAAAAAAAAATCCATTATAACTGCAGGCTGGGAAAAGTGTGCCTCTATTCTGTAAAAACCTTTTCCTAGTATCAAACATAAGCAGAAAGAGGTCCTTTCCTAACAGAATACAACATTTCTTCAAAAATCGAACTTTCAGGTTTTTTCCACACCAAAACATTCAACCACAAGGTATAAGCTTAAACTTTGTCCATTACATATTTTTCTCCCACAAATATTTTCCTTTACAAAGCTGCTTCAGTCTAGTATGTGCTCTGCTAATATAACAATATTTTCATTTCTTGCATATATTTAAGCACTTCATTTACTTTGGAATCTTGGTTTGTAATTCCTATGATATTGTAATTGCTTCATTTGCCCTTAACATATTTACACAGAGTCTGTACCAAGGAGTTCAGACACTTCATGCAAAGGAGAAGCATTTGGTCCCCACACTAGTTCCATCATTCCTAATTTTTCCAGCTCATTTAACACCTTTTCTGCTGTTTTATGCATATTGAACACCAGTCTCATCTCAGCTGTGCTACCACAGTTACACTACATCTAATGTGAAAAACACATTTTCATCCTGCGGTCTTTCAGTTCATCCAACAGCTCAAATGAAAGTTTTTTTCCCCTTTGTATTTGATCATGAAATATCTTACTGCTATAGCACAAATACAGATCGCTTCTCCAGTATATGGAAGTGGTAGATTTTCAGTGCTTGTGTTGTTCTGGGGTTACAGCGAAGTCTATTTACAAAACTGTTAGCCTGAAACAGCCAGCCACCACATAAGTATCAAAGCATTTGGCTAATGTAAGCCTTTGTTTTCCAGTCAGCAAAAAATGAAGGCATCAGAGATGTTCCCCAAATACCTCTTTCTAGTGCAGAACAGGATACAAGACTTCTGCAAGAAGTCCATCTGTAGAAGCCAAACTTCTGGGAAAGTTGAGAAATCTCTTCCTTTTTACAGAAAGTTCTGAATAATTAGCTTGCTGTGGCCACCAGCATGGTATCACAGACCATTTCCTAATGGCAGCTTCTGTACCCTATAAAGGGCAAAGGGGGCTTGAAAGAGTAAATACACCTATCCAGTTCCAATGAGGCATATGGAAGTAAGGACACCAAAGCAGGCTTCCTGAAGAACATACTTCCGAGATCCACAAGAATATCCTAAAGCACAGAGAAGCAGCAGTTCACAAAGTAAAAATCTAACCTTTCCCTCCTCACCTGCAATTCTCTGTCCAGCCCAGAAACCCAAGGTCAGAGCATAATTCAGAATGGAGCATGTTGCACACTATACTAGACAGCACAGCACCACTAAGCCTTTTCCAAGTAACATGCTTATCTTTTGTATTTGGTGCCACTGCTAAGTCTCTCCTGTCCAACACAGACCACTCCAAAAAGCCACCTCTACGAACTTTGAAAAACCACACACACTGGGGAAGAAGCCATACCCTTTAACAATAGGAGCAGTGGTTCAAAGCCACAAAATTATTCCTGTCATTTAAGGGGATATTTAGAAGGAAAGACTCTTGCATCAAGAAGAAACGGTTTAAGAAGTAAACAGGGTGAGTGTTTCCACACTGGCATTTGGGTTTGGCTCCGAGCATCATTGTCTTTCTTACATTATATTTTTCTTATTTGTGTTAAATCAGACTGCCTTGAGCAAAGCTGTTTTGTGAAACAAAGCCCACTGAAGGAGACACCGTAACCGTCTTCCACTATGCAAAAGGCTGCTGCAGAGATTTGCTGATTATTCAACACAGAGAATACATGAAATAACTGACTTAAATCCCTACATATCAGCTGAAGATGGTAAACATAAAACTAAACTAACTGTCTTTAGTAAATTAGTCAAATGTGTGACCAGACAAAAGCAGGAAGGCTTAGTCTTTATCATAACGGTTTTTAAAGAGGAGCTGAACTTCTGTCTTGAGTAACAGGTAAAATTGATCCTGCCTCAGGGCAAAATAATATGCTAGCAAGTCCCTTAGAGTTGCTTCAAGTGGGGCTTTTTTTGTTGTTTGTATTTTTTTTTAAGTAAAAAAAAAATCCATTATAACTGCAGGCTGGGAAAAGTGTGCCTCTATTCTGTAAAAACCTTTTCCTAGTATCAAACATAAGCAGAAAGAGGTCCTTTCCTAACAGAATACAACATTTCTTCAAAAATCGAACTTTCAGGTTTTTTCCACACCAAAACATTCAACCACAAGGTATAAGCTTAAACTTTGTCCATTACATATTTTTCTCCCACAAATATTTTCCTTTACAAAGCTGCTTCAGTCTAGTATGTGCTCTGCTAATATAACAATATTTTCATTTCTTGCATATATTTAAGCACTTCATTTACTTTGGAATCTTGGTTTGTAATTCCTATGATATTGTAATTGCTTCATTTGCCCTTAACATATTTACACAGAGTCTGTACCAAGGAGTTCAGACACTTCATGCAAAGGAGAAGCATTTGGTCCCCACACTAGTTCCATCATTCCTAATTTTTCCAGCTCATTTAACACCTTTTCTGCTGTTTTATGCATATTGAACACCAGTCTCATCTCAGCTGTGCTACCACAGTTACACTACATCTAATGTGAAAAACACATTTTCATCCTGCGGTCTTTCAGTTCATCCAACAGCTCAAATGAAAGTTTTTTTCCCCTTTGTATTTGATCATGAAATATCTTACTGCTATAGCACAAATACAGATCGCTTCTCCAGTATATGGAAGTGGTAGATTTTCAGTGCTTGTGTTGTTCTGGGGTTACAGCGAAGTCTATTTACAAAACTGTTAGCCTGAAACAGCCAGCCACCACATAAGTATCAAAGCATTTGGCTAATGTAAGCCTTTGTTTTCCAGTCAGCAAAAAATGAAGGCATCAGAGATGTTCCCCAAATACCTCTTTCTAGTGCAGAACAGGATACAAGACTTCTGCAAGAAGTCCATCTGTAGAAGCCAAACTTCTGGGAAAGTTGAGAAATCTCTTCCTTTTTACAGAAAGTTCTGAATAATTAGCTTGCTGTGGCCACCAGCATGGTATCACAGACCATTTCCTAATGGCAGCTTCTGTACCCTATAAAGGGCAAAGGGGGCTTGAAAGAGTAAATACACCTATCCAGTTCCAATGAGGCATATGGAAGTAAGGACACCAAAGCAGGCTTCCTGAAGAACATACTTCCGAGATCCACAAGAATATCCTAAAGCACAGAGAAGCAGCAGTTCACAAAGTAAAAATCTAACCTTTCCCTCCTCACCTGCAATTCTCTGTCCAGCCCAGAAACCCAAGGTCAGAGCATAATTCAGAATGGAGCATGTTGCACACTATACTAGACAGCACAGCACCACTAAGCCTTTTCCAAGTAACATGCTTATCTTTTTTTTTTGGTGTTGAATGTTTCTTCTTTAGACACAGCTTGCCTGGAAAAGTATAATGGATATAAACCATCCCGTCTTAGATTTTATAGTTTGCTACACATTTATTATTGGATTTATACAAATTCAAAGTGGCAAGATAAGACATCTCATGCAGATGAAGGTATCCGAGGATGAAGCTATCTAAAAACCAACAAGCTAGTCACAGAGCCAGCAGGTATTGAACAAGCTTCAGGGAAACTCAGCCATAAGGGTCTATTTACACAGATACTGCTGCCCCAAAGCCTAAAAGCGTACCTAAAAACCAAAACACATTTGTTTTGGGGTTTTGTTTTGGTTTTGGGGGGTTTTTTTGCAATTACTCATATATTTCAGGACACAGCGTGGGTGCAGCAGATGAAACCACTACTAAATGAAAGAGGGGTGAGAAAGAGCAAAAGAGAAGCAATTTTGCTGCTCCATATCTTGGCCCTGTACCTACAAAAATAAATGGCTTGTGGACAGCTAACCCAAGGTCAGCAAAGCTTCCACTATTAAGCAGTTCCAGCTGGTAGGGATTTCCTAACTCCCCACTTAGAGGAGTCTATCAAATTACTTGTTTAAATATACCTTGAATCACAGATCTGCATGCAGATTTTAGAACAGCAGCCACAAAAAATAATACCGTACCATGAGACCAAAAATCCTAACTCAAGCTATAAGAGACATTATAACAGCAATACCTCCAGAAAACTATGTGCTTCCTACATGATGCTTTTAGGCACAAGGCATACACACAAAAGTCAAAAACTGAAGAAAAATGAGAGCCAACCTTATTCTGTCAATGTTGACCTATTTTGTTCAGGTCTAACAGCTCAAAAAGCTACAAAATTTGGTGAAACATGGATTGTAAAACCATAACACTCCTCAATTACTTTTTGTTGGCCAGACAGGCAAACCTGTCATTTGACAACGCATCATGATCCAAGATAGTAAACTTTATCACTTGGGGGTCACGAGAAAATGGCCACAGGTACAGCTTGCTAACCTCCACTAGGTAATTTTTCACAGTTATCATCCAAAAAGCGTAAAAGCATAAAAGATATGTTATCTGTGAGCTCAGTTTATTGTAACATGGGTGAGATTCCCTATAAAACCACTTACTAAGTAAGTGTTGTGTGTTCTTCAACACAGAAAGTCAAATCAGTAAAACATCTTCTTGACAGTGTGTCGGGAATAAGATGACACCTCTCCTTTCAGAGACTAACACATTATTTATCATTCTGCTCTGGCTTACCTTTTCTTGACACCCACCACTAACTCCAAAAGCACTTCCCTGCTTTGTTTCTTACTTAATACAATATTTGCACTAATACTTGAAGCCAAAACCAAGCCAAGAGTTCCAGAACTTGGTCTGCATTTTCCCCAAATGCCAATAATCCTTTTGAGTTTTGCTCTTACCTGTGAAATAAGTAGACACTTGACCAGGAAATTTTGGCTTATGTTCATCTTCTGTGTAATATCAGATGAGTAGTTTCTGTGGGAGAGTTTGAAGAACAGATCAGCTTAATTTCTCTTGATTCTCTTAATAAAGTTTTGTCCTAATAAAGTTCTACACTATATTCTTTGCAGGTACAAGCTCTAAGACTGCTTTCAGAGCTCCCTGGCTTTCCCTCTCAAGGATTTTGGGGGTTTTTCCTCCCCTTTAAATGAAACCAAGATCTACAGGAGTATGGTTTCAAGTGAAGTGTGTCCAGCAGCCCATATGGAAATTCACAGCCAAATTGACATGCAAATCTTGATAGCTTTGATACTAACTTTGAACCTGATTCTGTACAGAGTTCAATTTTGGTATCAAAACCTCTCATGCCGATTCTTACTTAAACCCCAGTCCATTACACTGCTGAGAAAATTATCCCTTGTATTTGTCCAAGGAGGTATTAAGACAAAGAATCACCAGGCATGTGAAGCTTTTTTTGGGACCTCAAAGTTAGCATGAGCTGAAAAAAGCCTAAACCAGATCATTGCTGGCTCAAGTTAAAACATGAAAATGTTAGCAGAGTGCTGTGTACCCAGTTTCCTCCAAAACTATGTAGACACAGAATTAATTATTATTATTAAAAGAATTATAATTGTGTCTCTCATCTGTATTAGCTGGCACATGGTGTTGACATACAACAGAAACAATTGACATTCTGGCAACTTCACTATGAAGTCAGCTAAAGGACCAGTAATGCAAAATGCTGATTTTTCACAAATCCATTTGATTAAGCATGAACTAGGCAAGCTCAGCCCCCAATTGAAACATTTTACTGGATCAGGCTGGTGCAATAGCAGGTCCTTAGATTACTTATCTTATTCCTCATCAATCTAAGTCTGTTCCTCTCAGGAGTCAGATCCCTGTGTTTATGCAACACCTGGTTGCAGTTATATCCTTCCCAGTGCTGTGAACTAGCAGAGGTTTTTAGATGCTTTTCAGTTTCTGCATCACCAGTTTGTTTTCTTCCCCAGCTCTTTGAGCAATGTTTGGAACAGATCTTTCACCATGTAATTTAAATCTTACCAAAGATAACTTTGCTTGAATTTATCATTGATAGCAGAGCTCCAGGATGTAGAACTTACTCCATGCTATCCTGCAAGTGATTATTCCTGGCTGTTTGTATGGCCCTTTACCCTCTTAACTTATGGCCTGATCAATACCTCACTACAGTCACAGCAAGTTCCTTCCCTTCTCCTCTGCATTTTGGAACAAGGCCTAACCATAGGACAGTGGCAAGCATGGGAAGAGTCTACATAAACCCTGTGTGCAATGCGCCTATTCTTTCTGAAACTGAAATTAACTGAAGCTCTCAGTTCCCTGGCCCACAGCATATCTATGTGTAAACTACATATTCCCAGGAACTTACAAGCCAACAGCAAATTCAGCAAAGCCAGAGAGGCCAAGCTACAGCACAATAAAACAGTTACAGAAGCAGCTGTACTGTTCAAGCTCACTATCAGAGCAGTATCATCAGTAATAAAGGAACTGCTCAAAGAGCAGCCAAAAGCTTCACTGGTTTTGAGCAAGTCAGAAAACACTTAAAACCAAAGCACAAAGAGACAGGACAGACCTTTTAGAAAAGCATGCTAAGACTTGTGAAAACGCAGTGTGATACGATGCCATAAATAAAGAATTCTTGGTTAACTTCAAGAACAAGCCTGAGACTGCAGCAAGGTTCACCTGTAGACCTACGCTCCTCACTAGCAAAGTCATTTGGAGCCCAACTTGCCCAAGGACCAGGTTGCATGCTTCATATCAAGCACACAAGTCATCCCTCATTTGCTTACGCACATCCTTCAGTGCACTACAGGATCACGGTAACACCACCCTGCAGAATCAAACCCTAGATTAGTCATGTGTCTCAATAACATGTGCAATGGCCAAGTTATAGTAAAAAACAGCTGCTCTGCAACAACAAGATTCTTGTTTGAGGATACTTTCATTTGTATTCATACAAACATAATTTTGGGGTAGTCTATAAATAATCCATTACCCGATTTCTATTTCCTGGTGGTTTTGTTGGTGGTTTTTTGTTTGTTTGGGTTTTTTTTACAGCTAAATATCTTACACTCCCTCCCACCTGCACAAACATACCAGTAAACATATTCTAAATGCAACTACATTTCTACTACAGCATTTTGTTTTCCAAAAGGCTGCTAATAATAGATTTCTAATAAAAAGTCATAGCAATACATTATCATTTATGTTAGTAAACCTACTAACATGCAGTGGAGTAAAACCATGCTCAAGGCACACGCTTGGGCATCATCTGACCCAAAACAAAATGGTAATCTTTATATTTAAATCCTTCTGTAGTCAACCCTAGGGAGCAGTAGTACAAAACAGCCATGAAATGGAAGAATTCCCCACCCCAGACTGCCATCCTAAAAATGGTCACACCACATGGAGGGAAAGAATATGTTTGCAGGCAGAACCCCAACAAATCTATACTCAATTGCTTAACCAAAGGAGCAGACTGACCATCTTGCCTCCCTTTTCTGTCCACCTTTATCTTTTTCCCATTGTTGTGCTTA
This sequence comes from Egretta garzetta, assembly GCF_000687185.1. NCBI lineage: Eukaryota > Metazoa > Chordata > Aves > Pelecaniformes > Ardeidae > Egretta > Egretta garzetta. Next base: position 2,563,601 of record NW_009260131.1, read on the forward strand.
GTGGATTAATTGCAATTCTTTTATCTGCTCATGTTTTATTTTTATTTTGAGTTGACAATGAGTATAGATTATACTTAGTAGATTTCCTCCTTATACTTACAGCTGCTTTTCTATAATCCTTTGTTCTGTTCTTCCTTTTCATTTTGACTTAATCTTTTTCAAATACCCAGGCTCAAGTCTCTTATAGGGTATGTCTACACTAGCAATTTAAAGCATAACAAGCTTGAGTATTTGACGCAAATATTTAACTCCAAATTAACCTCCCACCCTGGCTAAGTAGAGATATGAGGAGCTCGGAAGCAAGTGCTTCAGGCCAATGCTTTTCTTCCATTACCATGAGAAAATTGTCAGTGTAAACACTGCCTATTTCTCTGCAGCTTAGTGATTACTTATAAGTCTGTTGAGTAAGTAGTATCTGGTAGTGCCTTGCACCCACTTTCCTTAAGTATAAATGACTACAGGTGGTGACTGGTAGTCCAGAATGATCATTGAGATTTTTTTGTTTTAAAACTAAACTATTTTACAGCCATCTCTACAGCTGCTCTAAAGCTACATGCTTCAAAAGATCTGACCCCTCAACCTGTTTGTTGTGCTGGTGTCTTCTGATTATACCTTCTAGCATAAGAAACGTCTTTATACCAACCCTAATGCCGCACTACACTTGAATTAGGTGTTGAGGTATAAAACAGGATCTCAGTTGAAAAACCAGCAACTTTTTAGAGCATGGTAACTAAAATATTCTATAATTTTAGGGCAGATAGAAGCAATTTTTTATTTATATTAGCTAGATAAACTGAACTCCAAAGAGAAAAATGATTCTTTAGGCAAGAGGAAAACTACATAACTTCACATGTGATTTTTTTTAAACGCAGTTCATATCTTTGCTTTCTCCTAGTCAATTCATAATATTAATGGTAAAGCATATTAATTACCCATGTGTATAGGAAGACTTGACCTAATCATAAGGACCATAACAAGTATTTTCTTCACTAGAGCAAATAAAAATATTACCGATATCTGTAAGAGGCAGAGTAAAATTTGGTTATAAACAAGAATTGTCAGCACCAGTTTGAGCCTGTTTGTTAACAGGTTTAATCCCTAAGTGCTCAGGCAAACTCAGAAGTTAACATCGTTATTGGCCTCTCAACATAGAAACTTAAAACTAACATCCTTTTCTATTTGCTCAGCCAGTCTTGGATTTGCTCTTGTTTCAATGAGAAAGAACTACCCAGGGCATTGGTCATTTCTCAATTTCCAGACTACATCTAGATTAGCTATACATAAGGATCTGTCCTTTCAAGAGATTTTCATAAGAATACACAGTTTGCTCAACTATTACTTGGCAACTCTACATATGCCAGATCAAAGGGCAAAGTCAGTTGTAGTAAATCTTTATACCAGACTGGCAGGACTTCATCACATATGTGCCTTCATGGATAGATTGAGAATTGTTCTATATGATATTTAAATGACAACTGGGGGTATATATTTTTTTAAACAGAGAAAGTGCGTGTAGCTGCACAGTGGGCATTTTCACCAATTAATAAAAGCTTTGGGTAAACCTTAGGTGAGATGGATAAAACCTCTGTCCACAAAAAAAGATTAAATTAGTCTGCAAATCACTTCTGATATTTAATATTCCATCTGTTATATTTGCTTTGGCTAAAGACTTCATCAACTTGAGCAATTTCTGCTCTACCTAAATGACAGGTCTAACTATAACACTTACTTCATGACTTATTTTTCATTTATCTGAAAAAGCAAGAATGCCCCCTTTTGACAGTTCCATATATTTCCCCTATGAGGCCAGGAGAGGGAGTAGTAGGTTGCATTTTTTCCCCCAGAAAAATCAACACTCTGGATGGCAAGTATTATATTCAGTTCCCCAGAAGACAATGATTGCATCCTTTGTTCATTATTCTTTTTAAAAGACCATGGGGAGATTTTTTTTGTCAGGAAAAGCTGCACTTTGAGAGAAGAGCATCTGCCACAAGAAAGTTTCAGACAAGAACTACATACTTTGTAAAAAAAATAAATCTTACACATTGATGGATGGAAGATACGCAGGTGTCTACTCGGGTTAATCTGTGCAAGCTCTGTGCACACTTACCCTGCTGAAGGAACAACATAAATCCAGATCACATGCAATCATGTAACTGTGCAGATGCTGGCCAAAACATGATATTAAGGTCAAATAAAGAGAGACCCTGCTACTCTTCTGCCTCTAGTTATACAAATTCTAGCAAAAAAAAAAATCAAAACATTTTTCTAGATTCCCACCCAAATTTTGAGGCTTCTTTGCTGCTGCTGCTGGAAAGCAAAGGCTGTTTGTATGCACTTTTGCTTCAAGTTCACCTGCAGCAAAACCTGAAACACACCTTAAAATTTTTCAAGAACTCTGAAAAATTCACCACTTGATCTTAAGCAGTTTAAATTCCTGTGTTAGGCAGCTAGTCTTTATGAGCTCTCGACAGACACTGCTGAATGACGTTGTCATCCAGAAGGTGACTCAGAGGAGGAAGGAAAAAAAACCCCAAAAGACTAAAAACTTACTTGTGTGTTTTCCAGCTCTTCCCGAGGGAGATTATCTCAGCCTGAAAAACAAGAGGGAAGAAGCCCACAAATGAATTCATAGAATGTATTGAGTAAGGTATTTCCAAGAGAGATAAATAACATGCTAGAAGGCACTAGTCAGATACCAGTTTATGGTTATTCTCACCCACATCTCAGCCAGTGGAACTAGAAGCAGAACAGCTGCACAGGCTCACACCAGAGGATCCATCTCTCCTGACCTCAGGGACTGCCTGAGCAATTGACAAGCTTAGAGCAGTATCTGTTAGGTCTGTCACCTGCAGAGACCCAGGCCCATCTCAGACTGAGAATTTTAGCACTGTCTTAAGGATGCTGGGTTTTGAATCCTCATCCACACTCCCAGATTCTGTTTCTCTGGCTCAACCAAGAGGCAAGCCCCTTGGTTGAGCCCTGCACCTGTGCGATCCTGGGAAGTGGAGAAGGATATACTCTTCTTGAAACTCACAAATAAGTCACCTTATTTAATAACTATTATCTGAAATTGTAGCCACCTTCTCAGAAAGGCAAAGGTGCTTATGGTATTTAATTGCATTGGTATTTAACAACCCACAACAGTTATGACAAGTGCAAAATATTTTACTCAGCTGAAAAAGCTGAAGTGTTAAGCAAGCAGCATGGAATGACAATTGAAATTACACTTTGGGGAGAAATCTCAGGTCAAGCCTCGCACAAAACTTTTTACCTAACCAAATAAGAAAGTTTAAAAAACCTAGACCCATGCATGCACAAAGTTAACTTACAGATGTCAGAGAAAGAACATAATAAAATCCTGCTGTATACTCCTGAAAAAAAAAAAAAATGACGTTTTCTCTCATGAAAGAAAGATTCTTTCTGCATGAGGGAGTGAAAAATAATTTGACTAAATTAGATTTGAGGTTTTGGACCATCAGATAAGTTTTCTCTAACAGCACTGAGTTACTGGGTTTAAAGTGCTTATTATGGTCACTATGGCTAGTTGCAATCCAGCTAACATGTTTTCAAAGAGCTGCATGGGTCTTTAGCCACATATCTCCTATTAAAGCTAGATTGTTTCAAATAAGAGTCAGCGTGTCTAGCTATTCATGCAGCTCCTCGAGAAACCAAGAAACTACATTCACATTATATTCCCCCCCCCTTCCATGAAGGGGTAGAAGGCAGAAACCTCCTTCTTGAGCAATATTGCTCACAACTAAGTTTCCATGCATTGCATTAGTGGCATTCACTACTGGCAGACACCTTACCAATTTAAAAATTACGGTCTTCACAGTGCTATAGAGGTACTTGAGGTGGCTCCAATTAAACTATGCAAGTTTGATTACATATGCAGATTTTCACCAGCTGAGAATCCAGCTCATTGTTTTTCAGTGACAAGACTTACAAAATTAGCAACAGGAACAATAGGACAATGCCATGCTTTACAATGCAGTTAATATACTGTTTGTGTACTGTCACACTGAACACACCTTGTGCTTTATCACTCATTATTTACTTCAGTGTGATATGACTTAACTCACACTGATACTTTTAAACTGTGTTTTGCTCCTTAAATCCGTTCACAAAGATTCTGAAGCACATTAAGACATGTCACATACAGGAGGGAGTGTTCCAAAATAAACAAAGATCCTCTTATATAAAAAAACCAGAAGGAAATCTTTCCCATCACTACATCTATTGCTTTTCTTTCCCATTTGACAACAGCTACAGGAGAAGCAACAAGTTTTCTAGCAGAATTTGAAGAGCTAGTTCAAGTTCAAAGCGTACCACTTCAGTCTAAACTTGTCTCTGTATCAAATCCTGTTCAAATTTAAGTAGGGCGCTCACTTTCTTAGAGGCTTTCACCTGACACTTAGCTTTTACTGTAAAGCTACAGTTTTAAAGTAACCTTTCATCTTCCTTGTATTACCCAGATTTTTAATTGCCTACATAGCATTCTATTGCTTCTACTTCTGTTTTGTGTTACCAAAAGTTTTGTTTTCTTCTTTTGAAAGTGCAATAGCAGTACACTTGGTTTCCAGTTTCCTGAAAGAGGGCTATGATCAGAGATAACAATCACTTTATGAAAGAGTCAGAAAATTAATTTACATTGCTTCAGCCTTTTTCTCCCACCTCCAAGGACATTCACCACTATGCTCCTCTGACCACTGTTTTCATTATTAAGCAGCTTAGTGAGGATATTACTCTGATTTGGAGAATGTTTTACTGGAAGCAAGTTCCAAAGAGCCTCTTCCCTACCAGATTCAATGTGTTTAGCATTCACTATCAGCTCTGGGATTTACCGAGAACTCAGAAGAGTCTGTTCTCATTCTCCATCAAAGATTAGAAAATTTAGGTGTTTCTATAGTTACAATGAACTGGTTTCTAGAAATCCCTTTATCAAGAATAAACTCTGCTTCGCTGAAATTAGATTCTCCTTATCATTATTTTAAAAATTCTCAAGATCATCTAGCCAGCATTAAAGGGATTCCACTAGTGACTATGCAACCAGCATTTTCTATGCTCTGTCCTCTCCCAGGAAACTGAAGTCTTATCTGTTGCCAGCCAAGAAACATTCACTAGACTGAAAATCTACTCTATACTTTTTGGAAAGCTGCAGGGCTGAAGGTAAAGGCTAAATAGCACTGAGGTTTCTTTTCTAATCTTTTTCAAGTCTGCTCTTCACATCAGCAGGTACTCTTGAATGCTGTTAATTACAGTACAGTATGAAACTAGCAATTTGAAAACCTATTTATTCAGTTTAAGTAGCTGAAGAGAATTAATACTTTTATCTTCCTACATGCTTTACTGATGGGGTACACAAAAGGAGAAACAGAATGAATACCCATGTAGTTTAGGAAAAAAATAATCAATCTATGAAGTTACCATCCAAGTAAAGAGGTATGTCAGCCTATTGTCTCATGCTTAGCGAGAAATGCAGACTTCTACACAAATAAAAATGAACACCAAGTTGCCAAGCTGCAGGGTAACAGTTCCTGATCTGTGTTTATGTTACCACTTTACACCCAGCCTTTAGGAGAAGCCTTCACTCAGAATTTACATTCTACCTCATACTATTACATGATAACAAGACTTGCACAGCATAGTTATGAATCAAGTAGGTTCCTTCCACAGCCATGACTAACTAGGGGTGGAAAACACATACCATCTAAATGCCTAATCACCTTATTTATGCTTCAAAAATTAATTTTACTTCCTGTTATTTGCCTCAAGAAATTGTAAGCATTGAAAGAAATCCTAAAGCAAACCCAGATAATTCATAGCTACTGTTGCGCTCATGTGGGTGCCACATTGAAGACAATTCTCACAGCAGCAAGATCAGTGTAGCTTTGTTGCTAGCTCCTCTCAGCACTGAGCTTCAGAGCTGAGCTCTTCTCTTGCTATGCTCCTCAGGCATGTGACCTGGAAACCCCATGGCATAGCCAGGAGGACCACACACAAAAACTCAGGTCAGAGAATTAGAGTCACAGCAGAGTCTGCTTCATACAGTATGGCACATGTAGAAAGATCTTGTGCCCACCAAAAACCTGCATAAGCCTCTGGAGCCTAAAGTTTATACAGAACCATTCATTTCAGCAGCACCACACTGAAGTGACACCAGTATGGTATACCAATCACCAAAACCAAACACCAAAGTGTTAAAGAGACGATTCACAAGCAGAGAGGTCAGCTTAACAGAATCCATTGCTTTCTAGGATCATTGCAACAAATTGTATTTATCCAGACTGTAGAGTGTATTCTGTGTTGTTATTCATATGCATTATGCAACAGTCCCCAGAACCATTAAGAACTTGCTGGTCATCCATCACAGGAAGGAACAAGTAGTTTAACAAAGAGGATATTTACAGATATGTGGACCACCTGGCAGATTTACAGGTACACCAACACCACAGTTGTTCCCTCCCACTTCTCCCCGCCGCCACCCCGCCCCCCCCCAAAGTTGCAACTGAACATTTTTTCCCCAGTTTTCAGCCATCTTAAAATGGCACACTATTTTCAGGGCCATGCTGATGTAACCAGAATTGGTTTTGTTATCAAGGTATGTATGATTTTAGCTATATAATTCTTTAATCTCCAAGCGCTGACTGTTTTCACAAGTGATTCAACAAATCACAAAGCTAAGCATTGAAGTATGACTTTTTGAGCTCACGCTTGTCCTTGGTTTCACACTAGAGTAAAACATTCCCAAAGCATGGCAGATGAGCGTAATTAAATGTAACCTTGCGCAAATTAGTATTGTTTCCTAAATATCTGAATGAATTAAATATTCCTGTACGAAACAGCAAAGAACACCTAGAGACTTCTCCTCAAAGAGTGAACCAAGCCATCCCAAAAAGGGTTTACCATATCTAGTTATCATTGATTAAACAAGAGCTCCTCCAGGAAAACAGAATGCTTCAAAGATGGAAAACTTATCTGGCAACAAATTCCTACTGAATCAATTTTCAATAGTCTCAGAAAACAATAACACAGAACATCTGAAATCTTCCCTGTGAACACCGCCCTTTTATTACATTGTTGCAAACAGCAAGCAAAAGAAGAAAAATATTTCAGACTAAAATGAAATTTTTGTTAATAGAAAAAGACCAAATATACATTATTTAAGAGGAAACTGGTGGATGAAAGTACAATAAGGACATAAACGTACCTACTAGATATACAGTAAGAATTTGTGAGCTCCCATAGACCGTGGGCTTATTTGCACAATTGCCATTTTCTTCTTTTCTTACAGCATAAAGAAAACATAAAGCAGGAGCACATTATATTTATACCACCTGGAAACCCTTTGTATTTTAGTAGGCTTGATGTACCCAAGAATGAACCCTATATTCAGGGAGCTCAAAGTGTCTCAGTGTTTCCCCCCCGGCACCGGAACACCCATCCCAGGCACTATATTCCTGAAGGCGGCCCTTGAACTGCCTTATTTACAGGCAATTGTCATTAACATTATGCTCTTCTCCACCATTCATTTTTGTTCATCTCTTGCTTTTACTTTCTATTCTCTCAATTTTTACCTATAGCTGAGAGAATAGTAATACATGTGTTCCAATTATGTTAATTTTTTTGGAAGTACTTTCACATTTGTATGGGATGTTGATTCTGTCCCATACATTTATTTGCCAGTCATCAAGGCAAAAGTATTGATATGCATATCCACATGTACAAACACAGATATGCAAGAGGTCCTAAAGGATACTCACATAAGCTACATAATTATAATAACTTAGTTCTGTAATGCTCTTTTCCAAATTTCTCAGCCCATTACTTGTCACTCCTTTGCTTTATCTTCTCTTATTTTTCAGTTAGAATTTCTTTTAAGACTTGTTTATGAGAAAGTCAGCATTACTTCCATGCTTACCTTGCACATACCAATTCCCTGATTAGACAACTGTTCAAACAGAAAATAACAATTATTTAATGTTTACTTTATCAACTACAACAAACAAGCCCCATGAACAATGCACCAGGCTGGGTACAGGTGCCAAAACCACAAAACCCTCTAAACAAAGGTAAGCTCTAGCTATGTCCATATTCTTCTTTTCCAGCTCCTCTCCAGCTACTCTAAAGTAAAAGTATAATTTAGAATACTATGGCAGAAGGCTTTAGTTAACTTTAAGTAATTCTCCTCTAAATTTGGAGGTAACACTGTTTATGTTACACACTGTTTTTCAAAGCTCTCATCCCCTTCATCACTCTGTAACATGGTTCATGTAACCCCTGTGAGTTGCTCCATAATTACCGAGGAAAAACACCACACAGATCAAATGGGAAGCCCAGAAGGGAAGCAAGCATACAGAGAACATCAGGAGATTGTCTTTACCTTTCATTTTCCCTCTCCCCATTTCAGTATGAGGAATGTGGGAACACACCCACTATGGGAAAACAGATACTGTGAAAAAATAGCAATAGAACAAACAGGATTTTCCTTGGTAAGCTCCACAAGGCAGCAGGTCTCCACAAGAGCACAACTTCACCCAAAGATTATACACAATTGGATGCACTGCCCATCCTCATTGCTGTCAGGGGAGCAATTATTAAAAGGATCAATTTGATTTACTTGTTTTACATTAGAATAGAATTATTTATTATTTGTTTTACAGTATTTTTTGTTTCCCTTCAAACAGTGGGCCATATCAAGACCTGGTTAAAAACAAGCACACCTACACAGCCTTCCTAGAGCTTTGCACATTTTCTTCAGCTAAAGAGGTGAGCCTCTGCCTCCTCAGGCACAGGAAACCAGCTGGATGAAGCTGCCCAGCTGAGAGTTCCCTGATATGGGCTCAAGTTTACAATCAAATTGACTTTTTTTTAAGACAGGACAGATGCTAAGTTTCCACATGAAGTTGAACATAATGCTATCACGTAAAAAGGCAAGGAAAAAAACTTCAGCAAGGTCTTACTACAAGGTTAATGGATATGAAAATATCTCCCAATTCTCACACAGAATTGAGGTGTTTCAGTAATTACCGGTATCCATTCTTCTCTTTAAAGTTTCCCTGCAAGCAGCAATCAGAATTATATACGATCTCTGCATGAAACTAATGAATTCATGACAAAGACTACTCCTCAACATAAGAGAGAGTGCATCAGGGGTATTAGCATCAGGCTTTAATGCCCAAAACCAGTCTCACAGCCACGTTCGAGCTATAATGGAACTAGAACAAATACCAGTGCTACACACCATCAGCTGTCCAAGGACTTGGGTCCCCCTCCCCCCCCCCCCCCAAAATAAAAGAACAATGCAAGGCTTAAAACAGGTTTGTTCTCTTCCTCTATCAAGAGAAAGGTAATAAATGTTTCTGCTCTCTCTACAAAGCTATTCATAACCACAGATACAGCACATTCATCTGTAGAAACTTCCATTCAGGTCAGAGAAAACACTTCTTAAACATTAACAAGTTACACCTCTCAGGACTCCTATAAAATAAATATTACCTGTAAAGAAAAAAAACCAAACTACTACAAGACAGGCATATCCCATTAAGTTTGGGCAGTACCTTCCTGTCAACTATTTCAGATCCAAGAGACTTTCTGAACAAAAGCCTACCACATAAGTTTTTTTTCCCTTCTACGGGTGTTAGCTAGCAGAGATTGCTATCCTTGTAATTTAAGATAATTTCTCTAGAACAAGTGCACTTCTGACTCAACTTTCCCCCCTGAAAGGAAACACCTTAAAGGTAAACTGCCATGGGAAAGAATTGCATGCCAATACCTTGGAAGGGAACCAGAGTTCAAATCAAATCTTTACAGAACCCAAACATCTAGCTTGTCTATAAGAGATGCAAACACTTCAGATGCACAAACTCACCACCTTAGTTTTCCCCTTGCAGTGAAACCCCAAGAAATTGAAGAAGCTTCACAACAACCCCACGCAACACTACAGGCTTGGGCAATAGCAGCTGGAAAACTGCCCATTGAGAAGGACCTGAGGGTGTTGATCAACAGGCAGCTGAATATGAGCCAGCAATGTGCCCAGGTAGCCAAGAAGGCCAACAGCATCCTGGCTTGTATCAGAAATAGTGTGGCCAGCAGGAGGAGGGAAGCAATTGCACCCCTGTACTCAGCACTTGTGGGGCTGCACCTCGATTCTGTGTTCAGTTTTGAGCCCCTCACTCCAAGAAGGACCAAGGGGCTGGAGCCTGTCCAGAGAAGGGCAACAAAGCTGGTGAGGGGTCTGGAGCCCAAGGCTGATGGGGAGCAGCTGAGGGCACTGGGGGTGTTCAGCCTGGAGAAGAGGAGGCTGAGGGGAGACCTTATCACTCCCTACAACTGCCTGACAGAAGTAAGTGGGCAGCCGGGGGGTTGTCAGTCTCTTCTCCCAAGTAACAAGCAAATAGCTTCAAGTTGCACGAGGGGAGGTTTAAGTTGGATATTAGGAAAAATTTCTTCACGGAAAGGGTTGTGAAGCATTGGAACAGGCTGCCCATCCTTGAGGCTATTTAACAGACATGTAGATGTGGTACTTCAGGACATGGTTTAGTGGTGGACTTGGCAATGGTTAACAGTTGGACTCTGTGATCTTAAGGGTCTTTTCTGATCTAAACAATTCTATGATTCCATATGCCAGCCATGTATCCAAATGGACATGGACCTGGTCAGGCAGACCCTTTGCTTAGTGTTAGCTGTCAGGTATCAAAGGTCCTGTCTGCACTTCCACATAAATACCCCCAATATAGCGTGCCCATGTCTGACGCAAGCTGGTGGAATCAAAGGAGGCTTCTCCTCTAAGGTCAGAGCAGATTGTTGGGCAAAACAAAGAGAAATATAAAAGCAAACAGTGGCTTTGGATTTGGCCATGGTGGCAACAGATACACAGCATGGTATGAACAGAAAAGCAATAGTTGGAAAAGCAAAGAAAAATCCTCAACGCCTTCCTCTATAATCTTGCTAGTTCCTAGACATTTTAGGTTGTATCACATGGCAGAATAGCAGAGTCCTTTAGATTGGCTCAGATAATCAAAGTAGAAAACAGCTAGAAATAATACTGCCAAGTGATTAGAAGAGAACCAGTTGTAAATTTAAACACCATTTTGATTCATTAATCTCCAACAGCTAAAGACAAACCTAAAGCAAAATTAACATGATTGTAAACTAAGCACTCTTATCCTGTGGCTATTTTTTGGCCTGCTGAGAGAAAATGAGCTGATCAAAGACAGACACTTTATTGAGAGCAGCAAGATTAGTGCTGCTTCAGCAAGCTCACAGTTAGTTCCCATTAACTAACCTGTTTTAGAACCTGGTAACACCATAATTAATCTTAGCTTCAATTTGAAGTGAAACAAGGGAGTGACCCATCCATCTCCTGATGACATTGCACCTGCCCTACAATCCAGTGCAAGTTCACGTACAGTCTTTTGTTCTTGTTGACCAGGTGAAGGGCTGTAACTAATTTTGCATTACAGGGCACAAGTATTCAAGACTTTCCTGGGAAAGCAGAGTAGAGGTATGTTTTGCTGGCTCTAACATACAGTAGCAAGTTGAAATCCTACCAAGTGATTGCAATTAAGCCAGGAATCCACTAAAACTGTCAGTGTGAGGAGATAATTGTCATTAGCAGAAGGACAGACCAGAAAGACGTAGAACCAGTGTAATAACACAGTCCCAAAATTACACCCTCCAACACAAGCTTAATATTTCAGCAGCAACAGTTAAGACCAACTTAAAACATGAATGTTTTATGCATTTACATTTCTGAGTAGCTCATTAAGTGACCAATACCAACATTTCATAGAATTATGTTCCTTCAGTAAGCTGATGAAATTCAAAGATAAAGGGAAAAAAACCAAACCAGCAAACAACTAAAACACCTTCAACCACCACTTGTTTAAATCCATCCATCTGAAATCTGTCTTCAGCAACCCTACCTTCTACTGTTCATCGTTATCTCTTACCATATATCTTCCCACATAGCGTGATAGATTAGTAAATCTTGAGAACATTTATTCAAAACCCGGCTTTCCAGAATTGAATTTCATGTTATTTTTAGCTGATATTCATCAGGGCCTAAATGTATATATACACATTATTGCTGAGAAAAATCTTTCTCTAGTGAAATATGGTACATTACACAGATAAGATCCTCCTCGTTTATAAGAAAAATCCAAAGTTTGAATAAAGCCTTTTTCTGATAATTTTTTCTTTGTTCTGTGGATAGTATTTCAATATCACAGAAATATTTTCTCAGTAGCAGTTTCACCTTTCAGTCAGATTTTGTAAGTCGAGGTAGAAAGGTTCAGGTGCAGTAGGCAGTACATAACTTCTTATATGGGTACCTGAAGTTCCTCCAAAACTGCCTTCAAAAAAATCTGTTTCAAGTTTTACTCCCCTTTAATCTTTAAAATGTTAGATCATCAAAATGTAATGACAGTCATGAACGATTTTCCCAAATAAAATATGATGAAAGCCTTTCTAGACAAAGATGTCTTTTTTATGGGTTGCAACACATAATTCAACTGAGAAAGAGCTACAAAACTAAGAAAACTGAGTAAGAGATCACACCTTTTCCATCCACCTAGGCACATTGCTTACTGTTACCATCATCACATGACTCCAGCTACACACTCCCTCATAAATATCATCTCCTCGGAGACATTCCAGTTAATAAGAGAACTCTCAGAGAACATAGACAGCCAGCAGTGCCAGAAGGTCAACTGATAGATAGTACACATGTTAAAGCACATATCTGAGCACATAATCTTTCATATACCCATAAGATAGAGAGTTCAGTCTGACACATGCATTGAGAAATAATTTGACTGTGATAATATTAACATGCACCCCTCTATGGGTAAGAGTTGATCCTATTAAGCTAATAATTGTATTCTCCCCCATAAAAACACCTCCAAGCTATCTTGCTAACACAGAAACACCAAGTACTTCACAAGAATTTGCATTCATCTACACATTTACAGGTGTGCTTGAGTACAAGAACAGATGTGACAGGTGGATATGCACACCTAGTTGTATACATTTCACAATACACAGAATTGCAAAAGGACAATAAAACCAGAGGAATTGCAAAGAGAAATTATAACTTTTCTTAAATCAATTGATACATTGGAAAAGGACACAAGTTTTTGGGTACACTGTAAACCAACCTAAATCCAGACTGTTGTCATCCTACCTCACCACTTCCACAACTATGATCATGGTTCTGCTTCCTCCCTTGCACCAACAGTAGCCTTCAGGAGCCCCTATGTACTCCAAGAATTAGGAAACAGATATTGCTCAACACCAAGTCAGCACAGGCTCTGTGAGTGACAGGAGAAAAATCACAACAGCCTGGGTTAGACAAGTTTAAATTTCCATAGAACTGCTATATGAGAGTATGGTTTAAGTAATTGAGAAGGATCCTATCTGCACAGCATACAGGATTTCACTTGGAGGTATTGAAAGAAGCCACCTCTCTCCTCATGACATTTTCTTCCTTCTTCCCTTAGGCCAAGGTTTCCAACCACATGGCTATACCATCAGACACCTGACCTGACTTACTTAGCCAAAAATTAACACAGCAAAGACTTAATTTAAAAATATTAGCTTAAATAGCTTATAGAAATTGTGCACTAAGCAAGAAGCCAGTTAGCCCAAGACAAGAATGGTTTGTCATGGGAAAAAGGACAAGATTGCCACCTTTTACTGAAAAGAGACAGGCATTTACAAGCAAATATTTCTGTGGAATACAGGGGCAGCAACCAAATATACTGGAATAGAAAAGAGGTAGGAAACAACAATAGCAAAATCCATAGCAAGTACACAGACAGCTTCTTCTAGCCAGGAATAAATATTTTAATTGTTGAATTTTAGAAGTCTATCAAACACATGGTCTCCCACAAGTGGTTTCTAAAACACATCAAGCTACCATTAACTTTATAGATAAGATTAAAATATAATATATACACACTATAACATATGAAAACACATAGCCTATATATTTATATGTATAAAGCACATCTCTATGGAATCAGTAATACCCTTTAACAGGCAAAAAATATTCAGATGCCACCTCACGCTACAGAGAACATCTACTCTTTTAGAAGATACCAGCAATTTAGAAGTCAAAACAAACAAACCCCAAACGACCCTCCTCACCCTATATCACTCTAAGAAAATAGATTTCACTTTTTCAGTATGCTATCTGGATAACACACACATGCACCAGAAAAAGAGAGCCTCAACTAACAATACATATTGGTTGTCAGACATTTCTATAACCCAGGCACTACACAAAAGCATTTTCAAATTATTGTAATACACACAGTAGAGGAAAGCACTACCTTCAAACAAACTCTCCCCAAATTCCACACATTCTAAAACATACATCTTGGCCACTACTACATACAATATCATGTAATTAGATAGAATACAACAGTCACATGTTAAAAGGAATTTCACACAAATAGCTGACAAGCAACAACATTTTTCTATGAAAAAAAAAAAATACTCACAGAATAGCCAACCTCATCAGTCTCCTCAGTTCTGTCCTTCAAAGAAGGCTCTCGGGTATCTTCAACAGACAACACTGGGAAGGAGAATTCATAAAGTCAAGTAAAATAACAGAAATGCTACTGTTCTCATAGCACTTCATAACTACCCCTTTTCTGTAAAAAGCAAATTATTTATTTGAGCTCTAGCCACCATAAGAACTTACAGCCAGACCACCTCACTTCACCCATCTGTTAATGCCCTTTGTTTCTCAGGCACCTGCTGCCTTTCCCCTTTAATAGTTTACAGGATTGAAGCAATCAAGTTAAGCTTGATTAGTCTCCATTTGCATTTAACATTTAGAATTGCACCTGAGGAAAAACCTGTCTGCTTGAAGACCTGTTAATTTTTTCCTAAGTGCTGCAGGTGATTTAAATAAAGGTATCACCTCTCCATTAACAACCTTCCACCACTTACATCTGTAGGCAAATGCAGCTACCCTTGCGATAATAAAGCACGCAGCAAAAACAGGTAAAAAGAACAGTGACTAATCAGCCATCTAAACTTGGAAAAAAACAAAGGCAGGTGTTTTCCTCATCCAAAAGAGATGGTAGCAAAGTGAGAGAAAAGAACAGGAGGCAGTATACAAGCAATAGTTTCCCCGATTCTAGGACCAGAGTAGTGTTGTGAAGGTCATAAAATGTTAAAGAAAAGCATGATAAACTTCTGAGAATGAAAAGGGCATGCTAGAAGTATAAAAAACCCGCAAGAAATTGGCTTGAAAACTGTTCTTTTTGGTTTTGGCTTTGCCATTGCAACTTGTCGCAGAAGCACCTGATTTTCAAGGACTTTGAAATGTTAGCATAGGTACTGCCATGCAAACATTAAGTAAATAAAGCAATATTTAACTCTCCATAGCATGAAGTTATTTGAGAAAGGTAGGTGAGACTATCCTGCTAAAAGGACTTTTGTGTCTGAACACCAAACATTTGTTTTGTTAGTTTGTTGATTTCAAGGCAAAAGTTAAGTTTGTGTTTCTTCAAAGTATCTTGCAAGATAAAATGTATTTTACTTCAACAAAGGCACTACAGACAACCCAGAAAAGTACAGAAATCTCACAAAAAGCCTCTGATACGGCAAGACATCAAGGCCGTTGGGAAGCAAACTTTTTTCCAAGGACTTATTCAACTTCACAAAAACATGATGGCTTTGCTTTTAACTTTTTGCAGGCTCGAGTGTGAGCAGGGGATTGCTGTGTAAACACCACGGTGCAGGAGAAATATTCTCGGGGTGATTTGGTTGCTTTAATAATACCCAGCTTGCAATAGGCAACGTAACGGACTGTGTTGGCCCCAAATGATATATGGCAGTAAGTTATGGTGAGCACTCGGAGGTATCTGCTGTCGCTGAGCTTGCTCTTCAACACTTAACAGGATGAGGATAGATGAATGCAGGGCTAGTGATTTCTGGCTTTTCATCGTTTCTCTCTCTGAAAGGGGGGCACGTCCGTGGCAGTCTCCCTGGGCTTTAGGAGGGAACGGCGTGCTGGTGGGGTCACCTGTCACGGGGTCCGCCGGCCCACCCACCGCTGGGGCCCGCCCCGCGGGCAGCTCGG
>NW_009260131.1:2580289-2618093 GCF_000687185.1 Egretta garzetta
GTGCGGGTGAGGCGGCGGCTCTGGTCCCGGCCCCCTCCTTCCCTCGCCTCTCCTTCCCTCGCCTCTCCCCTCTGTGGGGGGCCTTCCCCGCCGCAGCCCCCCTGAGGGGCCCGGCAGGGCGGGAGGCTGTGGGCCCCGGGGGGCTCGCGACTGGGGGGAGGGGGCGTGTGTGGAACCTGCCTCCTTTCAGGAAAAGCTCGTCTTTAAAGCAAATAATAAACCTTTTCCGCCTGCGGGCGCGGGTTAAAGGCTCCGGGGGGGTTGGCCCGGGTGGTGGAGCCCCCGGTTTTGGTGTGGTTCTGCGCGGTGTTCGCTGTGCCCCGCCCCCGGCATTGTGTTGTCGCCGTAACCTGGTAACGGCTCGGCTGGCTGCGCCGGCTGGGGTCCTGCGCCGGCCTTAGGCTACCGCGGCGGCTCAAAGTCCGGCTCAAAAGGTGGAGGACAAAGCGGGTTTTGCCCCATGTCGACGTCAAGGACAAGGTGCTTTAACTTGCTAGCAGGTGTCTGCAGGCTGGTTTTGTTGTCAGCTTGTGCCATAGGAATGGAAGGTGTAGCTGGTGTCACGTTGCTCAAGGTCATGGGGTTGGGGGTTTTTTTAGTTGGTTTTTTTTTGTTTGTTTGTTTGTTGGCTTTTTGTTTTGTGCCACCAATTTTGGTGGTTTGGGAGCTGCTTTCCAGTCATTCCCCCTTGCAAGCGGTGAGGGTGGAGGAGGCTGGAGTGATAAATTCCCACTTTTCTCATGAGTCAGAGAAATGTATTTGCAGTGAACCCTGACGTGCTGCACCGATGGCCAAAGGCAACTCCCTGAGCTGTCAGTGTAAATTCATCTGTCATCTCTCAGACTATGTAGGAGAAACGGCTTGCAGCTTTAGAAAGCTATAAATAAGTGACAAAACCTGGAACAAATAAATTTAACTTCTTGTATAAAATTAGGATCTAGCAGAAGTATGTTGGAGCTGTTCACTGTGGTGGACAAACTGTGGCAAAATATTAACCTGCAACAGACTTCTTATTTAAATGTGAGGCTGAGGGATGAATAGGTAGTATGCCATGTATGCTACTTTATATCTTCAGATACCTTTTTTGTATATGGCTGGCAGTCTGGTACACTTGAGAGAGAGAAAAGTAAGATTTTTTAAAATTTTTTTAAATTCCAAAAAGGAAACAAATTCTATTGGGCATAAGTCACTCTTTCAAGAAAAATTTCTGAGTGCCATTTTCTTCAACTTTTAAGTTGTGAAATCAAGCTTTCAGTAATACATGCAAGTAACTGATAAATATCTACTATGGACTAAAAGAATTTGATATGAATAATATCCAATTTACCTAATTGCTCTTACCCTTTATGTCAGTCTAATTACAGTCTCTGTAGGAAGAATGAGGCAATGGGAGGCAGATAAGTGGTCTTCTGTACACTGCAAAGATCTCACATGCTAGCAAGTCTAAACCCCATTCTTGTTTCATGCAGACTTTCTGAGGTGCAAGTTGTACAATGCAAGTAACTCCTAAAATATGCAGGAAGCTGCTGCTGTAGGTGTTTTAATTTAGATGAAATGCACAGCAATTAAACATGGGCTTTCCTTCTGTATTTGTTATGAAAATGATATAAGAAGGAAAATATTAATTATGAATATTTTTACTTGTGAAGTGGAAGTTGACAATGCCTGTAAATGAGGCCAGGCAAATGAGGTTAAGGCCTAGTTAAACTTGTAAGTAAACAGCCATTCCTCTGACCGGGGAGACTAGTTGATAGGGTTATGGTCCTAATATCCTCCCAGCTTTTTGGAAAATGCATAGAAGAAAGCAGTAAAAATGAGCTTTTAGAGAAGATGGGGGAAAAAAACCACTAGATGATTAAAAGCTACATCTGTAGTTGGCTAAAGCTACTCTGAGAAATCAGTCTTTCAATGGTAAAGGCAATAATTAGAAATAAGGAGCTGTAATAAGCTGTCATCTTTTAAATCAACTGTTGAAGCTGTCCTTTGAGCATTTCCCAATCATGTTCTAGCTGAAATGGGTCAGATACCTTCAGTAGTTACATGGATCTTTTGACTAACCCAGCTAATATTTGAAGTTCTCCATATGTGAAGTAGAAAAATATCCAGTTTGAATAATGGCATAATTAATCCCTTTAGCCTTGGGGTCTGGATATAGACTCCTGACAAGCACAATGAGTTGTATGGACCTTTTAATGTGTCTCCCCCTTTTGCTACTAGTGTTTCCGTAGAGATCTTTGATCCATTAAGTACAGGTCTTGCATCCTGTCCCACTCCTTTCTCTCTCCTGGTTTCAGCTGGTAATGCAAAGTAGGGTTTTTTCCTTCTTTTTTCCCCCTTCTAAATCAAGGGTTCTATGGTATAAAAAGAAATAAATGCTAATGCTGCCTTTAATGTTGTCCTGCCATATCAGTCCTGTGCTGCTTCTGATGGCAAACAAATCTAAACACAGGGCAAGTGGAGGGTTGGAGGTGAAAATTATGCCTTGCTGTAATTGGGGTTCCTGGGGCGGTAACCTTCTGGGCCTCCAAACCCAGGTGCCTGGTGTCCTGCTCAGCCTAACTGGGCAGCGAGCTAGCTAAGCCAGATTTGAACATCCTCTACAAACAGAGCTTATCTTGTGCTGCTTTAAATGCTGTTGTATGTCTCTTGGATTTAGATAAAACAGGTGTGTATGTACAGCTAAGCCTATGAACTATAAAAACTGAATGCTGTGTTAAGAGCACGAAGCTCTCCTAGTGGCATTGGCTGCAGATTGCTTGATGTTTTCATTCATACTCTCCCATAAACAAAACCAAGATAATACTGAATTTACTGCATCAACTCTGTTTAGCGGACTGTTAGGTCTTTCCTCTGCAGTCAAGTATAATGCCCTTCCAGAATCAGTAGAAGCACAGCAAATACATTGAACTAAAAGAAGCCAGTGTTAAATTGTCTTGTTTAATGTTAGCAGGAAGCTGATGGGAATATCCTTAAATCAAAACTGAAATGTGTCCAAAACTTCCTCTGCATGTAGTGTCATCCTTAGTGGATTTCAAACCTTTTTACTTCCTGGTGATCAGTTCTAACTGCTTAGAGCACTGCAAATAAGTTGTATTAAGATGGTAGCAACTTGGATCTTTTCTTGTATCCACAAATGTTTTTTTTAAAAAAGTAGTTGTAACCTCTAAGTCAGGTCAAGTTATCTAAAAATCATAAGTGGGATTTTTTTTTCTCATTTATGTTAATACTGGGTAAAAGAGCAGAAGTTGATTTGAAAACCTGTGAGCTGAAAGGTGTTTTCCTTTGAAAGGTTTGGGGTTTTTTGCTTTTGTGAAGTCTTCAGTATTTTATTTTTTCCCCACAGTACTTCTAGGCTGCAGAACCAGCCTCAAAGGCACTATGGAATTACCTTGCCAATTAGCTTGGCTCCTCCTAAGGATATAGATTGCATTCAAACTCAGAAGCTAATTGAAGCAATGAAGCCATTTGGGGTATTTGAAGATGAGGAAGAACTGAATCACAGGTATAAGACAACTGTAAAATTCATTAATCCCTTGGGTTTTTTAGGGCAAACTTAACGTGAGTTTTCTTTACAGGCGTGTTGTTCTTGGTAAACTGAATAACTTGGTCAAAGAATGGATTTCAGAACTTGGTGAGAGCAAGGTAAGGACTTTTTTATATGTTCTTATCAAAACAGCTGAAGCCTTTTTATTTCTTTTAAAGGCCATACTACTAGGATTTATGCTGAAGTTCACCTTTTAACTTTCTCCTTAAGTATCGAATAGAGCTGTAGTAACTGCCATCAAAATAAGGTATAAAAGATACTTCAGATCAAGCTCTTGAAATCTTTGAGGCACTGAATAAATTTGTGAAGTGGCTGCATCAGTTGACTTGTAGCAATTAACAAAGCTGAAACAACATATTGTGGAGTGAGATAGGTGGCAAATGGGCAGTCATCTTGCCCCAAACAGCCTACAGCACTCAATCTAGTTTGAACTTATTACACTAGACTTGTCTTTTATATAATTCTTAGATTGCATTAATTTATGTGCAGTCTGCTGGAGGGAAGACTAATAATAGGTCTTAATTTGTGTAAATTAATGAAAGGACTGCTACATTACTCATCTTTTTTTTTTTTTTGAGTTGTAAGCACTCACTTCAGAAAAAACAGTATCAGTCTATTAAGACTAACAACTCGGTACAGGAGTAAGGAGACATTGTTTATGGAGGTTATTGTAGTCTTTCTAAATAACTTGTATGTGAGTTACACATTGACCTATGGTGCAAGTTTATCTTACATTCTAAAGTAAACTCTTTCTCTTCTACCCACAGAATCTTCCCCCTTCAGTAGTGGCAAATGTTGGTGGCAAAATATTTACATTTGGTTCTTACAGGCTTGGAGTACACACTAAAGGTAGGACTTTCATTGTCTGGTCATAGGTCTAATGTTTGAAAGTGACTTCCAACAATAACAGAAGAAATGGAATCTCTTTGTAGGTGCTGACATAGATGCTGTTTGTGTTGCTCCTAGACATGTGGAAAGATCGGATTTTTTTCAGTCATTCTTTGAAAAACTAAAACATCAGGAGGAAATAAAAAATCTAAGAGTAAGTAAGCTCTCTTCTTGATAGATTGTGCAACTTCTACAATAAGAATATTCTTATTAAAAACTTGTATTGGTAGAGAATGTCTTAAAATAGTATTTTAGAAGTTGCTCAGAAACAATTTTTTTATGCAACATGAAAATGTTGAAGTCAAGCTTTTGATTTCTTTCCCCAATGACTGTAAATCACATAAGACTCTTTGTGGTACTCTTCTCCCCTACCCATGGTTTGGAAATGAGTCAGCTGTATCAAAAAGCAAGGTTGTCCCTAGGACCCTTGCTTTAATCTTAGCTGTAGTAAGGGGCTTGGTAATAATAATATGATGTCGAAAGGCTTCTGTCTGTACCTTTGCCATGGAGTACCTCTGGATGTACCTGAGGACCTCTAATTCATTCTTCTCTGGTCATGTTACTCTCTGGCTGCTCAGCCTGAGACTTTGCAGAAGGGATTCATGCTGTCAGCTTTATGGAAAGCTGTGAACATATAAAACTGCTTTGTAAAATCACCCTCAGGTGTGTATGTTGTGTACCTTGCGCGTAAAACTGAACTCCTGAGAAGTGTATCTCTTAGCCTAGTCTTTCTTGTGCAGACATTTTGAAAGACTTCATATGCATAGCTAATGAGCCTTCATTTAGATGACTCTCACCTGAAAACACTGAGTGGGCTGCAGCACAATTCTAACAAGTGGTTTACAAAATTGAAAACTGTCCTGTAAAGTGGCTGATAGCATCTCAGGCACAGTAGAAAATAAAAATGCAGGAGTCTGGTGTGCACTGTCAAATGTGGACAATTTTTTAGATTTCTCTGGATGTTCACAAGTAGTAAGCTAGCTACAGAAATATCTTCATTTCCTTCCTCACTGCCGCTGATACTGATGGCTCATGGTGCACTGTTTGTTCATAGCAATACGTGATCAGCCTCTGAATCTCTATGCTAAATAACTTTTTTAAAGCTAGTATTGGTACCTTATTAGTGCTATACTACTTTCAGCTTATTAACAATTCTTTTGGTTCAGAAGCAACTCAGTCTTTATACTGAGTAGTTTAGCAGTGTAAATTCTGTATTGTCTCATATCTTAGGAAAAACATTAAAGTAGCAAAAGATGTTTTCTTATGCAGTTATTTCCTTTACAGGCAGTTGAAGATGCATATGTACCAGTTGTCAAGTTTGAGTTTGATGGCATTGAGGTAAGCATTTCCATTTTTTTTTTCTTTAAGTGAGTAAATTCTTTTCTTGCTTTGGAATAGGATACCTTTTTCAGGGACCTCTGACTGTGCTATTTTGGAAAGTTATTGGTGCCTTAAAGTTTATTTAGGAAAGTATGATTGAACAGCCTGACCGCAACCTATCCTAGGAGAAGACATTGCAGTAGAATGGGAGCTTATAGGAAAATAAGCCCCTAGGCAGGCATTAGGGCCATCTTTTTCTGAACCGGCCAGGGTAGCCTACTTAAATAGCATTTATCTCATAAGGGTTGAGCAGAGGGGGAGTAGAGGCAGTGTTCTTATTAACTCTGCTTAGCTCTGACAAGCTAACTTTTTACAAAGGGCTGCATATAGCATAGTGCACTATATGAATCACGTGAGCAGACTAAATGTTTTGTTGCAAATCAGAAATGAAGTGGTTATGAGACAAACAATCTGGAAAATTAAAAGTACTCACTTGACCCCTGCCTAGGTTTGTCAGCTGCGCAAATCCTTGTATCTTGAATAAGTCTTATTCACTGTATAAAGACCTGCATGCTGTAGTACCTGAGCCAGTTACTATCACTATTGTGAAGACATTTATTCAGTGACCTTTTTGTGGCCTTTAGCTGGTACAGACATTCACAGAATAATTTTCTTGCCTCAGACTGTACTAAAAACTAGATACTTCAGGATCAAAAGGGTTTACTCTATAAAGAAAATGTTCTCTCCTTTGTTGAAGTATAGTTGAGGTGATTGCACTTATGTCTTAATTCTATGATTAATTTTGAGTTCCCTTTTAATGGAAATTCTAAGTTTAGAGTATCTCTTCAACTTAAAAAAACCTCTTCCTTTTCCTAGCTTAAAAAGAAAGGAGAGATGCAATGAAGGTATTGTAAATAAAATATGGAACTTCTAGGAATTTTCTTGATTTTTCTAGCAAATAAGATACCTTATGTATGGCTGTAGGTACATGTCCTATAATATAGAATTCTAAATATAAACATTAACCACTCTTTTTAGACTTGGCTAACTGTCCCCCACTAGCGTGCTGCTTGCAAACAGTGCGACATTCTAACTCAAGGTTGGCACTTTTTTCCTCTAAGATTGATCTTGTGTTTGCAAGACTGTCTATGCAAACCGTTTCTGATAATCTTGATCTTGGAGATGACTCACGCCTGAGAAGCCTGGATATAAGATGTATACGGAGCTTAAATGGTAAGCCTATTTACACATCTTTAAAAAGAAAGCGTTACTGAAATCTGTATAGAATGCACATTAAGCAACCGAAATTTCTGTACAAGATGCGGAAACTGATCTCCTGTATACTTGAGATCTGAAGGAGGTGGTAAGTGGGCTTAAATTTAGATGTTTCAAGGAGCTGTGTGTTTAGATAGACCTGTATTTCACATTTCTTTGATCAGGGTGTGTGCATTGTTCCAGGTTGCTGACAGAAACTGCTTCAGATGAATAGGTAGAGCACTTGATAGAGAAGAATGTGTTGTAGTTCAGAGGAAAAAAAAACCAACCCCAAAGATATTTAAAATACCTGAAGCCTAACTTGCTCACTGTTTAACACTGGTTTAATTGTTCCTGGCTGTTGAAAGAAACCTAGCTTTCAGAATCCTGTAGAAAGGCCTTGTTAAAAACTGTTGGCTGTAGTCCAAACTATAAAAAAAAGCTGTTGAGGGCACCAGTTACTTGTGATACTGAATGTTATATGTAATTTATAATTTTTAAGGTAACACAAAGCAAGTAATCAAAACTTGTTTTCATAGACTTGAATGTTAAACTGTAACTATTGATCCAGTATAGCATAAAGCTGGCTTGTACCTGTTACTTAGGAACCGCTGTACTTTTTTTACAGGCTGCAGAGTTACTGATGAAATACTGCATCTAGTGCCAAATAAAGAGAACTTCCGGCTCACTCTCCGTGCGATTAAACTGTGGGCAAAACGTGAGTAATGTGATTGTTCGTGATCTTTAAACTTTTCAGAGGTACCTCATGCTAGAAAAAAAAAAGACCATTAGAAATACTTCAGCTTTGAATATCTGTTTAAATGATAGCTTTTAAATGATAAACTAAAAACTGGTTTTAGTTTAGATACAGGGTCTGTCCATGTGGCAGATTCTGTGTGGTTTTTAATGGGGGTAGAGTGGGGAGGAGAGGGGAGCGCCTACAAGACAAGGTGCTGCTGCATTGCTTATCAGGAACCTGACCACAAATGATAAAAATGCCAAGTAAAGTAGAAAAGCTTGATGCATAAGAAAATACCACTTGCATCTGTGGCTAAAGCAAGTGGTAGAAGAATGGCAGAACTTTTTTCTTAAGGGAAGTTGGAGTGAAGCAGTAGCTGTAGCAGTATAGGCAAATTTCAGAGTAGCAGCCCTTGGGGAAGTGGTGTGGTAATGATTCTTTTTCTCATCACTGTAAGGACCAACAATTTTGGCCTCATTGCACTGCAAAGATAACTGACTTTGAGGCTGAAGTGTACTAAGTATTCTATAGATTGTGAACTTGGTGCTGTAAATTTGAAGGAATGTACTTGGGTATTGAAAGTCAACAGGCTAACTACGATTTCTCCATTCTAGGGCGTGGCATTTACTCCAACATGCTGGGATTTCTTGGTGGAGTTTCCTGGGCAATGCTAGTAGCAAGGACATGTCAACTCTATCCAAATGCTTTGGCTTCTACTCTTGTTAACAAGTTCTTCTTGGTTTTTTCGAAATGGTAAGAGCTATTGTTTATTTCATTTTGCATAAAGCTGTAACACTTCTAGAGGTAGTTCTTATATAAGATTTACATCGACAAGATTCAATCCTACCCTGAATACATGGCAGAGTTTTAAATGGACAGTTAGTTACTGGCTTTTCTTATGTAGGGAATGGCCAAATCCTGTATTGCTGAAACAACCTGAAGAGAGCAATCTCAACTTACCAGTGTGGGACCCTAGGGTATGTAGAAATTTAATTTGGAAGCATTTCAACTTTATTCTAACCTGACCTGATGCTAAGCAAAATTGTTTTAACATCATAGGTGAACCCATCAGACCGATATCATGTAATGCCTATCATCACCCCAGCCTATCCACAACAGAACTCTACATACAATGTGTCTGCGTCAACACGAGCAGTAATGGTAGAGGAGTTCAAACATGGTAAAGTTCTTTCCATGCTTATTAATTGATTAAACAGTACATTTTCTTTGTCACATGAAACCACATTACTGAATTGGTTGCATTCCATGAGGTGTTCTGCTCTTTTAGATAGAATAGATCTCTGGGAAGTATGCCTGTTGCAGGCAATAAGGGACCAGTTTTACAATGAACTGTTGTAGTGGACCCTCATTGTGACAGATCAAAGAGCAGGAATTCCCTTGACAATTACTGTTCAAAACCTTTACCTGGTAAAGTTTATGTCATGCTCTGCTAGTCTTAAACAAAATGGTAACAAGGTTTTCAAACCTTATTTGTAGGTCTCGCAGTTACAAATGAGATTCTCCAAGGAAAATCAGACTGGTCAAAGCTCTTTGAACCACTGAACTTCTTTCAGAAGTACAAGTATGTATGAAATCTGAACTTGAAATTATTTACTTACTTGCATAGCAAGTTTGAACTTGCAGTCTAAATAGAAGATGGTGTTAATGTTTGTTTTTTCAGAAACTGGAGGTAGTGTCATAGGAATTTTTGGTAAGGGAAGATAGAGAAACTGTATGTGTTATACCACTGACACTGTTGTATTAGAAAAAATGAACTGTGAGAATATAGCAGAATGCAGTTCTAAAGGATGTAATCAGTTTTTCTTCAGTTAATACTGTGCTGAATACAGGATCTAATCTGTCCTGTGTGGAAGTTGTATTCTGTGTGTTTGAGGCAGTTCTGGTTTCACTCGAGTGAATATAAAGTCCTGAGCTAGTATATTACTTTTCCTTTTCTTCTAGACATTATATTGTGCTGACTGCTAGTGCCTCCAGTGAAGAGCATCACTTAGAGTGGTAAGTCTTGCTTTAAATGTGGGTTCAATGCACGATTGAAGCTCAATTCAGTGTTGCACTTCAATACTTCATTTGTTAAGGTAGTTAACAAAAATAAACTGTGCAACTAGGAATGCAATACAGTACCAAATAGACAGTTCATGAGCAAAATGAAAAGCTTTCTTGTGAAGTTAACATAAATCTTGCTGTTTAAGAAGTTAACCTAAAGATTGGAGTCATGATGAGAAGGAACAAAGAGGGTTAGTGTGCCTCAAGGTCAGATGCTCTGTGTCATCAGGAGAAGCAGATGTGAGGAGTCTAGGGAGACTGCTTGCCTAATCCTACTTCAGTTAGGAAGATGTTCCTTGTTGCACAGACTGAAGCAAACAGGGGTTAGTTGATGTCATCAAATGTGTAATGGGCACTGGAAAACTAATCTTTTACTGACTTGTAGAGCAGTGGTCTCCAAACTTTTTGATCATGTACTCCTATCATCAAGAAAACCCTTTTGAATGTGTACTTGCAAAATGTGTATCTGCTTGTTAGAGAGTTACATACATGTTACTGAAGTTCTAATATTTTTCCCATTACCCAGTGGATTGTCTTGTGCACCCCCTGGGGTACACACCCCACCACCACTTTGAAGACCACTGTTCTAAAGCCTTAGAAGGCTTGGTTTTGTAACTTTTTTACTGGATGTAATATTTAATTTAGGACTAGATTGCATAACCAGAGCAACCTAGCATTGTGTGCAGTCAGCCTAGAGCCTACTTTTCTCTGGTGAAGTAAAACAAGGCTGTATAATCTAGATGAAACCTGATGTGCTGTGCAGAGCAACTGAATGCTGATAAATTGTATTTACTAAGTTTTTAATCTAGTAGCGTGCTCTGACATCTTATGTTTAGTGCTGTGGAAATGATCACTTCATGCTTCGTGGTAGAAAGGTAAATTGCAGGAGTGCTGATCTAATTTGTGAAACTTAATGTGAGAACCACCCCAGTTGTAGTTAGAGGAAATGACTGCTTATTACATGATATTTGTCACTGTCTCAAGGGAGAGATGCCAACGATAGCTTGTTTAAACTATGTGAACGCGCTGACTAACTGTGAATCTTAAAATAAGGGGAAATGGTGAGGAATTAAGGTACTGTAATGTGTGTGGTGTTCTTAAATTTGCAGTGGTAATGTTTGTTAAGAAATTAGTATTTTGCCTGCTTTGCTCAAGTAGGCAAGCAAAATAGCTCTGTGTAATAGACCCCTGTTCTGAGAGCACCTTGGTTACACTTTAAAATGTGGCTTGTACTTTAAGGGAAATAACTTAATTCTTGTGCTATCTCTAAAAGACAGCTTAATGTTTAAAAATAGCTCTAGTAGGTAATACCTTTTACCTGAACTTTCCAGTATGTTCATGTAAAAATTGTATCAGCTGCAGCTTGAGATCAGTCACAGTTATGTATACAACAAGGAGTGATGGGCAGAGAGCTTAGAACCAAACAATTTTTAATGTGAAATGTTTTTAAGTGAAGAAAGCTTATTGCATCTCACAATAAAGATGAAGGTTCTGGCTCCAGTAAAAGCTGATGGTTTTGCAGTGTCAGAAATGGAGGCAAATGGGGCTTAGTTTTGCATCTAAGAAAACTAAAAAGCAGATGATAAACTTGCTTCAGTTTGTCTGCTCTAAGAACAAGTTTAGTTCATGAGCTCTTGAATGGATTTGGGAATAGATAGCACATCTCTCTTGTTCATCAACATAAGATACTTGAGGAAAGTACAGATTTCTGACTGGTTTCAAAGGTGGCTGTGCTTTAGGTAAAAGGGTAAAATGCCATATACTTCATTTAAATGAAAAGCCTTTGTGATCATGATTCATTTATTGGGTAAGTTTCTCATGAGATGGTGTTGACTAGATCATTTGTTTATTAGAGGAACTATATTTTTTCAATTTGGCTAGAAGAGGGTAAACTTTTTTCACTGATCAATCTGCAGGAAGAATTACATTTTTTTACTTAGGTGTAATTGAACAGTTGTGCTTGAAGCTCTTCTAAACTGCTTTTCTCCTTGATCTTTGGGGCAAAAAGGAGTTGTGCTGCACTTCAAAATGCAGCCAAGAGGTGCTGGGTTCTGCTTCTGGTTTTCAATGAAGTGTTCTATCTGAACTGTTAAAAGACTACAATTAAACTTGTTTACCTCTGTCTTTAGAAACTTTAAAGCTCAAATGTCACTGGAAACATGTCAAACTACAGTATGCGTAATAGAAGTCTAGTACTTGCTCAGTTGAATAAAACTCTCTAGTTCTTGATTAATTAGCATTATTTTATTAGCATTGTGTTATAAAAAGGCATATAACTACTTGTTGCTGGATGCAGTTAAAAATGAGAATCTCTCGTTCTTATTAGGATTGGCCTTGTTGAATCTAAAATTCGCGTGCTGGTTGGAAGCTTGGAGAGGAATGAATTTATAACTATTGCACATGTAAAGCCACAGTCTTTCCCTGGCAACCAAGAACTCTGTAAACAGTGAGTTTCATTATTTTTCCGAACTACACTTTGGTAATGTATTGTAACTTGTTTATATTATTTCACCTCAGCTCATCTGTGAGAGATGTTCAGTTACGTACCTCCCGTTTTGTAGGTATGAACCCTGACAGGCAAGGTTCTGAGCATGTAAGACCTTTTTTAAAGGGAGAACTTCAGAGGGAAGTGCTCTGAGAACTTAAGTACGAGCTGACTCTAATCTTTAATTTCTATGTACAACTAAACTCTTTTACTTAATCCTTCCTTGAGAGTAGATACTAGCATCCCAGTAACTGTGCATAAATGATAGATTTGTGAATCTGTTTTTTAGGAGTGGATATGTGTCAATGTGGTTTCTTGGAATCGTATTTAGGAAAGTGGAAAACGCAGAAAGTGTTAACATTGATTTAACCCATGTTATACAGTCATTCACAGATACAGGTAAGGCTATATTGTGCTCTAGTCTTGTAGGGCTTCATATTTTTATTCTAGTGGAAGATGCTTCACAAAGTGAATTGTGCTTGCTTCCTGGTATTAGTATTAGTTATTTCTATAGAGAGCAACATATAGAAGACCAGCTTTAAAACCACTATTTTAACACTTCGGCAAAGTACGTCCATCTTGAAACAAAAGTGTGTACTACAGTCATACGCTACATACCATATGTGAAACAACAGTTCTGCAGACCATGATAAACTCACAAAGGAATTGCATTTCATGGGCAGTCAGATGTGAAGACAGGACTTGTCTGTTTTCTGGGTGTAGATACACTTGTCAAAAATGGTTGGCGGTTGTTGAATTCTGAAAGTGGGAATTAACTGTATCAGGCTCTAAAATAAGTTGTTAATGCCGCCTGACAGTTTTTTCCAAAATAAGTTTGTGTACGATATGATCCCAGAACTTTGAAAGTCAGTGAGTTGTCACATGGTTATTACATGCAGTTGTGTATGTAAACCTTCATGTTCATCTCCTGTTATTACTTTCAATAGATGTAGAAATAAAGTAATATTGCAAGTGTTGTTAGATGATGCTAGAATAAAGGGGGTTTGGGGTGAGGAGTCGTTTGAAATTATAGGTCTCTGCCATAATCTGTTTACTTCTTCCCAAGCTGAATGCTCTTGTGCCTTTCAGAAGTGCACATGTGTTGTCAGGCTCATGCCTAGCTATCATAATGAAGAACTAAGGAAATCGGGTTACTCTTCTGAAGTGGCAAGTGTGTTTGGACAAAGAGTTTGAAACACTGAACTCCTTTAAATGTTTGTTTGCACTGATGAAGAGTTTATCTGTAGTAGCAGTGTGAGCTGTGTGTTGTCTTGCTTGGACAAGACTAATAAATGCAGTAAAACTTGACCTTTTTAGCTTACGCTTTGGGATATGAAAGAAGCACAGAAAAATGCATCAAAACTCTGAGTTTCAAACCTGGTGGGGTGACTTCCTCAGACTCGCACTGTTATCTGTACTGACGCTTGTCTTGTACGTTACATCCAGTGGCACAGTGTTTCAGTGTTGTGGCAAATCTAAATTATGTCAACAAGGTTTAGGTACTGCTAAGAGGGTAGAACTGATGTTAAATTCTTTATTTCTATGCACATACTTTATTAGTATAGCTGTGTGCTCTTTGTTTAGTGAAGCATAGCCTATAGTATGTTACAAATACAAGGTTTGAATCCAGAGATATTAAACAGAAAAGGTATTTCTTGAGGTGTGAAGCCCTCCGGCAAATGTGGGAGTGACTAGTAGTTATGTGCAAGAAAGCTTTTATCATGTGCCTTGACTTCAAGAGAATATTTTTAGAGGGCAAAGATTAACTTCAAGTTTATGGGCTCAAGAATACAAGGCTCACTCCTTGGAAGGCTTTTGTCAAGTGAACTTTACCTCACTTTTACATAAAAACATTATGGAATTTACTTTGAAGCAACTGTTCGTACTGGTGTGAATGTTCATATCTGGGCTTTTATTTCACTTCTAGGTCTCCTGTAGAAAGAATTAAGCCTTTTTATTGTGTGTCCTTACTTTGGTTCCTACTCTGCATGTTAGTAAGCTGACTGCCCAGTTATGCTCCTGACAGGCCTGTTAGATAAGATTATTTAAATGTGACTTAATTATGTAATAACTGCGGTGCTAGCATAGTGTTTTAAAGTTGCATAAAAGGCTGTTTGCAGGCAGTTAAGAAAAACCTGTTTAAATTGTAGTGATTCTGGTAAGTCAGATGTCCCTAAAATCCAGTCTCGCTTTCTTGGACCGCTAGAACTTTAACAACTGAACTACTGAGAATTTGTATGATCTTACGGAACTGTTATGAGAAAACCCCAGTCACTACTGTAAATATCAAATAAAAAATTCATATGAATCTTGAGTAAGATGTCTGGTCTCTCATGAGCTGTGCCCAATTGGATTGTTTCAGAAAGTCCTCTAGATCTATTCCCAACCAGAAAACTAATGATTAAGGAGTATTATCTCCTTCAGGTCAAAATCAGCTCGGATGTGGGTTGCATGATTAGCAAACTGCAGCTGTAACTGAACACATAAATGCATATTTGAACTTAACTAGCTGTCACGTATTTGGCCTCTACTGGATGTGAAATGGGCATCTTGGGTCACCTTCATCTTCTTGAGACTATCTGTGGAGTGCTTGGGTAGCATTTCGTGATCATTTAGGCTGGAAACTTCTTGCTCTTTGTTTGGGCTGGACAGACTTAAAGGCTTGCTGTTTCTAAAGAAACCATATGTAATTGACAAATACCTAATGCAAAGATCCCCACTAAGCTACAACACTAAATTTCATGTTAGTTTACAGGCAGGCTAACAACCTCAATATGCTAAAGGAAGGTATGAAGATTGAGGCAGCTCATGTGAAGAGAAAGCATCTCCACTATTTTTTGCCTCCAGAAACCTTACAGAAAAGAAAGAAGGTATAATAAAAATTTGGTTCTTCTGGCAGTATTTTTTGTTTTAGTAATTACTTGAAGGCTTAATTACTTTTTTTTAACTGTTGTTTCAGCAAAGCATGCCAGATGTTAGTCAAAATGCTAGTGGGCTTCAGTGCAAAAGGACTTCTTCAGATGGAAGCTGTTTGGACAGTTCCAGAGACACAGAGTTGAGAACACAGTATTATTCCTCTTCGTTAAACAAGATATCTAAATTGGACACCTCTACAGCGGAGATAGAAAGGTTAGCCCAATAACCTTAGAACTGCTTTTAAATTACTTACTATGTGAATGAGGTCTAAGATGTCTTGTTTGAATCTCTGGATCAGAAGCATGTGGAGGGCTCTAATATGGCTTTAGGAACAAAGCTGGCATCTCCTTTGGGCACGTGGGGAGAGACAGGCTAAAGAAATTCTTAAAAAAAATTAATATACATGAACACATAGGAATGAAGAAGAACTTGATAACAGTGAAAATATTTGGCTTTGAATATAAATCTCCTTAGGTTAGTGTGTAACTCAAAGCAGGAATATTTTATGTGAGGGTAACTGTTCTTTCTGACAAGAAGCGTGGTGGTTGCCAAGCAGTATTAAGTTCTAATGAAATGCTGTTCTTGATCACAGAAACACTAGAGCTGCTGCTGGCTTAGCGGAGCAGTATGAGAACTCTGGCAGTAAAAGTGTCTGTCACTTCCTGGGAAGTCTGCTTGTCCACAAGCTACTTCAGCCCAAGAGAAATAGTAATCTGGAATAGCCCAATACTACCAAGTGTGTAATGCCTGCTGTGTTCAGACCATTTGGTACTGTAGGAGTAGCATGCAAAAAAAAAATTGGGTGCGCGTATGGGTAGAGCAGATACATTCATCAAAAGCAGCACAGAGTGCTGGATATCCTAAGCTGGAAAACAGTGCCAGTACATAGAGACTTGGTAAAGAAAATGCTTTAAGTTTAAATTTGTGGTCTGAAGTTCAGCCAAATGAAGATCTTGTGCTAGATTGCCTGTGAGCTTAGGTTGTTTAGTAGAGCTGTGACAATGAGCTAAAAGGTAGATGTTTGTCTTGCGTACACTTTCAGGAAATGAAACGTATAGTATTTTGCAAACTAGCATTTTTTAACTCTAGGTCTGACTCTTACAGAAATGCTGTATATCGGAGATCTAATGGTGCTAACAATAGAGAGAAGATGCCTTGTGTAGCTGTGCCGTCAGTGTCTAAGGGACTCTCCATTCCTGTTATTGACTCAAGTATGTATTAAAGTAGTGGGTGGAATGCAGTCTTTTCATTCCATGGCTGAACTCTAAAAGGTCAGTGTCTCCTGCAGAAATGGAGGCTACAGCTGCAATAAGAACATCGGGACCTCCAGTTGGTTGTACCATTCCCAGACATAACACAATTTCTCAACTCAGAGCACATTTTATCCAAGGACAGCATGATTTAAGTGGGACTCAAATTACGGATCCTAAGAATGCTGCACCTAAACGACCTTATTCACCAACCTCTAAAGGACCTCATTCACCTACATCAGAAGAATGCCCCAAAAAAGCAATAGATGGAGAAAAGGTAAGGAAGGGGGGCTAGGCCAGGGAGGGTTTGAAGTAGTTTTAATTACTGATGTGTAATGAATGAAATAACCGAGAAGAAATGCATATATACATCAAGGAATTGAAACTTATGCATAATGATAGTCTTACTAGGCTGTAGATATGAGGAATTGTCTTGAATATAATGTATAGCTATGAAACTTTTTCCAAGATCTGGCACTAGTGACTGTTTCTGATCTGGTGGTAGGGTCTCTAAATATTACTGGACTTATATATTACTGCACTGACCAATTGTTGAATGAACTAGCTCATTTGTAAGCAGTTCTTAAAACAATTGAGAAAAAAATTATCTCAAAGTGAAGAGGATATGAATCTTACAAATGTAAAAGCATGAGCTAATTTTGTTCTGGCAGATGATTTTTGAATGCCTACTGATAGTTTTGCTGCTTTAGAAGTCGGCAGCCTACTCAATATGTTGTCCACTGCTGAAATGAGTGTGGAGTTGCTTGTTAAATCTTGGCTTTGTGGAAGCTTTAAATGCTTGATTTGTTTTATGGCTATACATAAATCTCCTTAAATAGCTGTTCTTGTGGCTTGACCTCTGATTTGAGGCAGAGGCAAAGAACAGAACAACTAGAAAAAACCCCTCAGTTCTGGCACTTGTAGAGAATCAACTGGCAGTA
Source organism: Egretta garzetta (assembly GCF_000687185.1). Lineage (NCBI taxonomy): Eukaryota > Metazoa > Chordata > Aves > Pelecaniformes > Ardeidae > Egretta > Egretta garzetta. The sequence goes on from NW_009260131.1 coordinate 2,597,691, forward strand.
CTGTTACCTAGTATTAAATATTTCAAGTAGAGTTCAAGGTTTGGGTAGTAAGACTTTTGAGAGACTTGAGATTCCTGTGTGGTAATGGTAATCTTGTCTAAATGTTTTTATAGTGTGTTGACTGGAAGCTGTACCCAAATATGAAGGTATAGCAATTATTTAGAGTCTGTGTATTCTGTTCTTCTAGTTAACCAGCCAGGATTCAGCATTCAAAGACTGTGGCAATCCGGAAGATGTCAGGAGATCTACAGAAAATGTAATTTTGAAGTGGTTTTTACACAGTGGATTAGCTGAAAAGCTGAGTGGACTGTTCTAATGCTTAGACTACCTCATGTAGATACTCTACATGTTTACTGATGTAAACAAAAATATGCTTTTTAGTTTAAATTATTTCAGTCTTCATTTCCCAAATATTACACCTGTATGACCTATCTTTTAAATGTTACTACTAGATGATTTGGTAGTATCTAGCTGCTTGCCATGCTTGGAGTCAAATTTTAGGTTTTTTAAACCAGTTGATTCACTGATGCAACTGAAAACTACTATAAGGACTAAAGCATTTGGCCTCTCAAAAGGAGGATAAAAAGCAATCTACACTAAAAGTCTTGAGGGCACACCACCCTCAAATCAAGATCTGGTTTTGTTGGTAGAGTGGAGGTTGAAGTACCTGAAATGCTGTATGTGTGCTTATAGGGCTTTAAAAAGTGGAAGTTGTCAGTGCATTTGTATGTATTTAGTTTTTAAGTATCCTAGCTGCCGGACCTTATCTGTCTCTCAAGTTGTAAATTTGACAATACTGCCTAACAAATCCCTTCTGGCCATTTTAGGGTGTCCTTGGAGGAAAATCCATGCTGATTCCAGTTATAAACAAGTCAAGATCACAGGTATTGTTTACTGTGCCTTTGTGTTCGTAGGTAAAGCAAAACTAGAATTTTATGTACAAAGTCTTACTACTATTAATCCCTGTAAACTTGGTGATTCTAAGTAGTTGGTAAGCTTTTGCCTGTCATGCTTTCACCAAATTAAATAGTTGAACAATGACCTTCCAGGTTCACTCACAAAAGTAAAGCCAAAGTTTCCAAGTCGCTGAACTTGAACAACTATGTTCCCATGCACTCAAAACACTGACACAGTTTGTTTCCTGATTTGCTTTTTTCTTAAGCAAAAAGATCTGTACTCCAGATCTTCCATAAGGTGATCTGAGCTCTTAGTCTTAAATACTTGTATACTGATTTCTGAGACAAGACTTGGAAGCTTTGAAGTCTGTAAGTGGCTTTAAGTCTTGTGTCATGTAAAATGTTGTAAAACTGAGGGTTGTAAGATAGGAAGTGATCTGGACAGTAGAGACAGTTTTCCTGATCTATGGATCTGAGAAGAATGGTAGCTTACTCTAGCAACTTATTCCCCCCCCCTCTCAGGAATATAATTATTTCAATTGATGCCAGGAAAGAAGTGTGCAGAGGGGAAAATGCTTTTCTGTTGTGAACTGGTGGTAACTAAGCAAGCAGTGTGGAGAAAAAAATCCTTCCCTGTAAATATTTAGTTTTGGTACATAAAAATGTTATATTCAGCTAGGAAAGGGTTTCTCTGCTGCTACTTCTGAATGAATGAATTTAAAACTAACTTTTTTCCCCATCACATTTTTTTGTGTGCTGTAGAGGCTTTCCAGTAAAGAACTACCAGATTCTTCATCTCCTGTTCCAACAAATAGTATTCGTATTATTAAAAGATCCATCAAACTTACCCTTAATGGGTAACCAGTATCTCTTCAGGTAAAGATGACAATCACTTGTTTAGTGGTCCGTATTATCAACGTGTATTGTAGCTGCTAACAAAGTATGGAAGGTTATTGTCGCCATACTGCAATTGGCCGGTTAAAATCATGGTCTTATTTTATATACTGTTAGATGCTTGCTTCCTTTTGAACTGCTCTTTGCATATTCTTGTAACAGTTATCCTTATTAGTCTTTTTAAAAAGTCTTAACTGTCACTAGCTGAAACAGCTTCTGAAATAAGGTACAGAAAACCTGTACTGTGACTTGGATTCAGAATGTATGTAAACAGGGTTAACTAAGTCACTGCAACCACATTCTGGTTTCAAGTGTGTATGAACGTGCTTGTATTGATTTGTGCTTTCCTAGTTCATGTATATACATTGTTCTTATCTTAAATTATTTTCCCGTGTGGCACATACACTTCTGTGCATCTACCACAATGGTGCTCAGCTTCCTCAGCTAGTAGCTTTCCACTGTCTAGCACAGCCATGCACTACACAAGTATTGCCTCCTATGGAGGCCCATAAATAATTTAAATATTGAAGAAAATGCAGCAGAGGATGTTACCAAGGTATGGAGATGTTAGACATGTCCCATGCCACGTTACCTGATTTTTGTCTTAAGACTACTCCAGCATGAGACTTGAGGGGTTTTTTGTTGTCACTGGATGGCAAAGCTAAACTCTGAACACACAGCCAAAGATGTACTTAAACTTTGCAACAGCTGAGGCTGTTGTGGCACTACTACCCACCTGCAAGCTGCAGTCTAGAAAGCAACTGGCATGCAGAGAGTCATTTCAGATAAACCCTGAAAGCTGTTCTAAATGGTTACATGAAAACTTGTGGCAGTCTTAATTCTGGTTCTGTAAACTGCTAACACTGCTTACCCAGTTAAGTGCATTAGGGGTTTTTGAGGGGTGGGGACAAATTCTGATCATATGAAACAAATGTTATGCTATCTCTCTATTGTTATTACTTTATAATTTGGTGTTTTTGTAAATGAAGTTGTATGTTTTTTCCAGAGTATTTTTGTATGACCTGTAAAATATTATCTTCCAAAGAGAAATTGAAAATCTTCAGTCTCTTTTTTTAATGTATGTGGGATCTGCTTAAAAAAACCCCCACTACTAAACCAAACGTAAGGTGGGAGGGCGGTGCCATAAAAATGTTCTACAAAGCAATAATGTCATGCCAGAGTAAATTTGAAGAGACTATAAACACTGCTTTCCTGCTTCTAGTATTTCTAGGCTTTGAATTTATGCCCTCTGAATAGTGCAGTTTGCAAACTGTGTTGACAGCTGAAGTCCCAGTTTGCTATGTGGACAACAGATACCCCAGAATTCTTTGAAAATGTGTTGCTTGGCTTAAACAGCAAATCTGAGCTCTGATCATCTTAAGCATCCACCTAAAACCCTAGTGATGAGACTGAGGGACTGTAAAGGAATAAGAGGAGGCATGTATCTTGTAAGGCCTCTGTTCTCTAGCATTCCCATTACTGCTAGTATTCCAGACTTGTGGAGAAAGCATGACAGTATTTATCACAATGTACTTTGTTTTTTTCCTTATTTCTGGTTTCCAGCTTGCTTCAAGTACAATATATCTCTCAGAAAATTTGCCTTAGTGGGTTTGAGAGGTCTTATTCTTCTCTCTCCCCTCCAAAATCCCCAAAACTTAGACTGAGAGACTTGGGTTTAGTCACAGGTTAAAAATTAAGAAACAGAACCCATGTTTCTGAAGTGGCTTTTAGCAGAACCACACCTTGAGTTTAGAAAATGGTTACCTCATTTATGTGATCTGTGTTAAAACCATGGTATTTAAATATTGTCAAGTCTGTGTACTAATTACAGTATGTATACAACTTCAGTACCTGTGTAAATAGAAGTCCATCATGAATTTGAAGGAATTAAAGCTGAAGTAGGTGATAAGATAAACAGCACAGCAAATATGAAAAGTGTTTTGTGATAGCCTACAACCCTGTAATATTACCATGCTTTTAAACAAGTTTTCCACTTGAGCATTCAAAGATTAAGGGCTGATTTGCCCTTAATCTCTATATCAGCACATTCATTTGTGGAACTAGTCTTAAACTAACCTAGCTAATGGATATCAAAGTATATGCCTTTACACAGATTTTTTTTTTACTCTTGCTTTGCAGTTATCTTCTAATTGCTCTTACTTTGTCTTTTTTTTCCCCCCTCACTCTTAGGGTTTTAAGAAGATTGTTTAGGAAGAATTTAGGTTTCTAGTTTCTCGGACTTGATCCACATAGGTGAGATTACACGTTTTATCTTAATATAACCTGACTCAACGCTTGGCCCAGTGCAGAGTGACATCACTGTTCTGGAGTTTCCCTGGATGTTGCAGAAGTTCAATACTGCCCCAGGACTATGCAGACTAGACTTCAGCTGTTTTAAATAAAGTTCAAACTGTAACACTTCAACTTAAATGTTTTCCTTTGTTTATGGAGCAAGCCCTCCGTTAAAGTGATTGAAAGGGCAGTTACTTATGCATAAAGAATCAGGGAGGGAGGCTCTCTGATATCAGGCTTCCTGCAAACTTCGCTGTTTTCTATCTGCTTTCTTAGCTGGTTGCTGTACGTGTGGCTTGGAGGTCTAGATGAAAGGGATGAGGGATGCATGATCAATCTCCTTAAAGAGGAGCAGCTCTGTATCAAAATGGTGTGTGGTTAGTAACTTTGAGCAAGAAATTCCATTGCAGGAATTGACATCTCCTGTGGTTTTACTTCGGGGGTATAAGCAAAGAAACCGTTAATGTGAAGTCACTTATACTTCTGTGGCTGCAATGGATGTCCCTGTAGAAAATAAGAGAAAGTAATAGAATACTTGCTTCTTGCCTTACTGAGTAAAAAGCAAAGGGGGGAGGGGAAAAAGTATCTTGAAATTGTTAATCTTGACTTTGGGAGGGAGGAGACTTTATTAATACTGCCTTTATGTAATACTTGGTGACATAAGCTGTTTAGCCTAAAAAGACAAGCAAAAACTCCTAGCTGTATTTTTGTGAATTACCTCATCATGCTTCTTATAAAGAGTCTGGTCCTATGTGTTATTCCAGTAAGTGAAAAGCTGTGGTTGTAGGGTGCTAGGTGTCTGCATGCAGCTGAGGGGCTAATAACCACCCTGGGCTGGAAGCACTCGGTGCCCCAGCCCTGGAGGAGGTTGAGTGGCTGTAGGGGACGCCTTGGCCTGAGTGGTGACCCGCTCCTGTGAAAATGTGCGTCTTCCCCTCCCACGGCTGCAGCCCTGTCCCTCCATCTACCCACTGCAGAGCAGCTGTGGGGGTTGCATGCCCTTTCCCTAGTGGGGAGAGCCAGCGGAGCAAAGGGGATCTGTGGCCCCGGCTTCCCACGCTGAGGCGGGTTTCCTGCTGTAAGGCCCACGGCGGGGGCGGGATGGGGGCCGCCAGCTGCGTGTGCTGTGACGGTGCTGGCATGTGACTACACTGCTCTGAGGGCGGGTGGCTGGGAAACACTGCAGCAGCCCTGTGCCTGCTGCCCCTTGACACAAGCCTGGAAGGGTCAGGGGGACTGGCTGGAGCCCCCCCCGCTTCCTGGCCAGCTCTGGTGCTTTGCCTCTCCCCAGTTCCTGCTGGATTAAGCAGAGTACAGGGGTGTGTTTTCCAGACCGGCTCTGGGAAGGAAGGGAGTGGTGGGCTCTCAAGCTGCCTCCTAGCACGCTGTTTGGCATGGACTCCCCTTCCCCATGGCTGAGGTTTCTTCATCTGTCATTCGCCCCTGGGGTGCCAAGTTCAGAGTGTGGCCTGAGGCCTCAGGGCTCCAGGCTGCTGGACCTTGTGTGTTTTTCTGGGGCAGTCTTAGCAAAACAGTAGCCCTGGGGGTGATTTTTCTCTTGTTCTAGAAGGCCTGTTGACATCTCAGCTGTCTGACCTTCAAGAAATTGATAGAAATCAAGAAAATCAGACTGGGACTGCTCATCCTTGGGCAGTTCCTCTTTGCTGGGAAGACCCTGTCTGAATCATCCTCCTCTCCTCGCCCAGCCCTGTTACTTATTTGCATCTCATCTCCCTTCATTTCATCTGATCTCAGACTCTTGCAAGTCTTCCTTTCTCTCTGATAACTCGCATCTTCCTTTCTCACCCAAATCCATCTTTATTTCTTCTGAGTTTGAACTGGGTGGTACTTTATACGGTGCTCAAGGGAGTGAAAAATCCCGGGAGTCCTAAAACGAGAGAAATAACCTGGCCTGTTTCAGTTTTAGTGTGCAGCAGCCTGGCAATCAGCTGCCTACTGCGGGGACCATCCAGCTCACTGCAGTACATGCAATGGAGAGAAAGCTGAAAATTTGGGCTACTAAGCAAGTCTGGCAAGCATGTGTAAGTTCAGTCTTTTCAAAGGTTCAACGCATGCCCAGATATGTGTGTGTGTTTTTAAAGGAAGAGCAAAAAGTCCAGTAGTGACACAGCACAGCCTGTACTAAATTTCATGTCCCTGTTTCTGAAATGTGAAGAAGTGAAGAGTTTCTTAATAAAAGTTTTAAGAACTCTTTGAATATAATTAAAGCAGCATGTTCCCCATGATCATTCTTAGAAATGACTGAGTCATTTTAGTTCTGTTTTTCCTGAAAATCAGCTGGGGGTGCAGTATATGTAATCATACTCCAAAGAAAAGTTTTTGGTGAACTTGGAGTAACTGAAAATGTGGCCTTAAAATAGGAAGTGTTGACTAGCTGTAACCAACCAAGTGCGTTGATGGTAATATGACAACAACAAAACACAGTACCTAGTTGCTTACAGCATTGACTGAAGCTAGAAAATGCTAGAATTTTTGTCCCTGCAGTTTTAATTCTGTTCCATTTTTCCTGTGTGGTCAGTAGGCAAGAACAGAAAGTTATCATACACGCTATACCCGAGTGCATGTACACAAGGAAGAAAAGCTGAGAGTTTGTGAATCGCTTGATGTATAAGTGCTTGGCTGTATGCCTTCTGCACCTCTTAACTATGTTTGCAATTTTTTTATTGGCTTTTTTCCTCTTATTTCCTTGATAACGAATTTATATTTTATGACGTACGGCCTTTTTCTGCTACTTGAGCAGAAGGGTGTAAACTGGTCATTGTGAGCAGTCCAACAGAGACTTCTAATAACTAAGCTGAAGAAGTAATAGCTATTTTAAATTGTACATTTTCTGCTCTCACAAATGAGGTAGGCGTTAGACTGTCGGGAAACTGGAAGTTGGTCCTGCTTCTGAATTGTATAAATGAAACAAGAAATCTTTAAGTATTTCTTGCAAGGCTTAGAGCTGGTCGTTATGTTCACTTCTGGTTTTCTCTAGATGGTATAGCACATACTAATTTTCCCCCCTTATTTTGAGTGTTTTTACAGGTCTTTGCCAATACTATACCTCTTCTGCTCTGTAGTATAAGAGCTGCTGGCAGAGTCTGTAAAGCAGCCCAGTGTAGGTTTTGTTCAATGCATTTACAAAAAAAAAATCCAATCTGTCAAATCCCAAACAATAGGAAGATCATGGATATGGTATTTCAGTATAATTATTTGCAGTAATTGAGTTAAGAAAATCAAATGGGACAAAAATTTTGAGGAAAATGACTGTGGTGCAAGCAGCTAAGTACTAGCAATGAGAAGGCAAGGGAATCCCCTGTTTCTGTTCCCCTCTTCAGCCACTAAATAAATCACTGGGTTACACCAAATGGTAAGTTGCGTAAGTAGAGAGATGTTTACTTTTCTGTAATTCAGGGCAAATATTTGGTGCATGCCTGTAAAATTATAAACCTGTTTGCTAAATTATATTCCTCCTACAGAAATAAGTAATCAACAGGGTGTTAATTTTCTCTCACCTTCTTAGATGTTGTGACTTCAAGTGGGGAAAATTCAGTAAGGGTAATATCTCGATTTTTCTCCAGACTGTGCTTGCTTCAAGTTGTTTTCAGTTTACCTTTCAGTAACGAGTAAGCTGAGATGGATTTGCCAGAAGCCCAGCTATGGAGCTCAAATAGAGGTTCGTATGCTCAGACTCAAATTTTGTGTGTGTTCAGCCTTAAAGGTCATCCCTGATTTCAGTGGCTGTGATGTCAGTGGGGAAACCCTGCTGCACTTCTGTTTGGCCTTGGGTGAAGCTCTAAAAACGTCAAATAAAAGCAAAGCAGATACTTAGAAAAGTTTAAGGCTTCAGTATAGAAACTAACCACAGGTTCTTTAGTGACTCCTAAGTGAGACTGTTATTTCATCAGCTCCTGCTTGTATGTGAACTTGGGTCTCCTCCTGATTGCTATTCCTTTTGTTTAGATTTTGTTTTTCAACTACTTAAGGAGGGCTTTTGTTGAGAATTGGGATGATCTTGTATCTGTTAAGTAATGGATGCCACTAACAGCACTGTTTGAGATGACTTCTTATCTGAAATAAAAATAATTGGGCAGAGGATGAACCAGGGTGCCCACCAAAACTTTCGTATTTGTATTAAGTTTGGGTACTATTGTGTACTTTTTTCCCAAGGCTTTCCCTGACATCACATCAAATTCTTTTGTAACACTTAATTCTTCATAACATTTCTAAGACGTTTTTTAAAATCTCTGCTTTAACAGATGAGGAATTAACGATTTACAAAGGGTAGGACAGAAAGTTTGTGGCAATACCAGAAACTGAAGCCAAATTCCCTGAATTTGTAGATTGTGGTGTTTGACCCTCTTTCTTTAGAGTCATGTTGTCCATGCTTGCAATGGGGATTCCCAGCATGTAGTAGTTACTGCAGCCAGCTAAGGACTGTTGTAATTACCTGTAGATACTATAACTGAAACCTGTTACTGATTTTTAAGCCACTACACATGTGATAGTCCACTATTCCTGCTTACTGCTTTTTTATAAGCTTGCAAATGAAACAACTTTTCCTTTCAGACCTTGATTACCTTCTTAAGAATTAAAAAAAAATAAATAATCAGACTTGTTTCTTGCTTGTTTTTGTTCTCCACAAAAAAGTCTTGCTAAGAATTTTAGCACAACATGCAGTACCACAGGACTGTCAGATCCAAGTTAACACCTTACTAAGTGCCGATGGGTGAGTTCTTATATTTTACCATTGTGGGGGTGGGTGAGGTGTAAGGGGGACTCCCAGTCATTCCTGACAGTAGAATTATGGAAAAAAAAGTGGCATATTTTCTAAGGAGTTGCTACTTGTTGCTACAGAAAATGAATGGATGCTAAGTGTATGTGCTTTCAAAAATTTTAAAAAGGAAAAAGGCATAGGTATTACAGTTCTAACTGTCCAAACTGTAGGTGGCTTTTTACATAGTCTTCATTGAGATTCTTGATTAGATACTCTGCTAGAGATGCCTTTTTCTGCCACTGAACAGTTGCTGCAGCATCTACACAGAGTTTTGATGTGAAAGATGAGTGTAGCTCTTAAGTGATTGAGTAAATCTTTGCAGAAGTATCATGTCAGCTGTTATGAAAAATTGGATGTCTCATGATACCATTTCAGCGTAGGAGGTTCCATGTTTAAGGTCCTGTGTTAATGCCGCAGAGGCCTCAGGTATCACAAAATAACATTGAACTGCATGAATTGGAGAGGCTCTGTTGCTTGGTGAAACACAGATCCTGAAGATGCATGTTAAATACTGCAGGAATGAGCAGCATAGGACCTCGGTGTTGCCATGGATTTGCCTCTAACTCCTAGCCATGATATCAGTCTTGTTTTGTTATCATGCATTTTAGGCCTGAAGTTATCCTGTTTTAGATTTGATGTTAAAAATTACTGTTAGGTTCAGTAGGAGCCAAATGCTTTTATTTAGGAAAGAGTTGTAGCTACTGAGTCGAGTAGGTTGAATTATGAATGTTATGTACACGAACTGGTATATCATTACATCTTTCTGAATGAATGATAGCATTTACAGCAAGTTGCTGGTAGCCATCTCCCTTACAATACTTAAATGAATGTTATGTTTGCAGGGCTGCGTATTTTTATCACTCAGACAAAATTCCAGTCAACCCAAGTGGAAGTTTTGCCTGTAAGAGAGGTGCGTGATTGGGTTCTTGACTCTCAACTGTGCTGTATTGCTATGAATGTATAATTGCATGGCCCTGAATTTAATAAACTTATTACTGTAATCAAAGCTTGTTCAGTGCAGTGGACAAGGACAATGAGCATGCCTCCAGGGCCGAAGAATGTGCTATTGCTTAGTGAGTTGCTTAAAGCCTCTCAAATAAAGGTAGAAGAAACACTCAGTTGAGGGAAGTTGACATACCCCTTCTCTCCAGCTTTAAGAGTGTGAATCTTCCTAGATTTCCTGAGGAAAAAAAAAAAAGAAGCTGTTGATCCGTCTCTGCTGCTTGCTTTATGAGCAAAGATGGAGACACCCTTGTAAAGGGAACCACCGATAATTCTGGCTTCCCTCCATCTTACTGAGCCAGAACAGGAATTGATGAAGATACCAAGCTCCTGTTCATAAAGCACTGCTGTGCACACCGCATTAGAAAGCTCTGGGTTGGAAGGCAGCCAGAGTCTTTTGCAAAAGTCAAAAGAATTGTGGGTTGGAGGCTTATGAAGGGGAGGATATTGCAAAGGAAAGAGAACTGGACTTGACTGGTAGAGAATAAAGTGGCTATGGTCGCTATTAAGGGGAGGGGGAAAACACCCTGCTTTAGTCTGTTCAGCAATAGCTACTTTGCTGTTTATTGTTTTCATAAACCATAATCAGTTTGCTTTTTATCACTTTAGGAGGTTCTCGCCACCACCTTCATCCCTGGTTCACTTGAGTCGTACTTTCCTGGCTGGAGACTTCTGCTTCATCAGTTGCGGTGAACCAACTGTATATAGCTAAGGAGCCAAACACTGTTAAAGGGAGCAAAAATAACATCACATTTATTTAGCCCTGGTTTTTGTTATTTCAAATTAATTACAGGGATGTTTTTGAGGCAGGGTTGTTGACCACACAAATATAGGTTGTTCATAATGCATATGGTCTGGGAGAAACTGTAATTGCTATGCTGAAGATAATTTATTCTGTGGTTCCATTCAGCTATATGTTTAATTTTATTTTTCCATTCTTCTTCTAGGGGCACTAGTAAACATTCTTACAAGCAGGGATAGTAATGATGAGACAGTAATTGTCTGAGTAAATTATCCAAGCGGCCTTTTTTTTTTTTGCTTCCTACATTTCTGGTGTCCTCTGGCATCAGAACAGACGTATATGTTAGTCCTAGGCTATGTAAATGAAAAGTTCTGTCTATGACTATTAAAAATGTCAGGTCACATGGTTTCCACTTAACCAGTTACAGCAGCGCTGTTTTGCAAATAAGGTTTTAACTGCGTTGCAAGTGTGAAGTCCTGAACTGACCAAGTCTGTAGTAACTGGGTCACCTGCCACAGAGGTTTTTTTTTGTCATGTAGGCCATGGGAATACTTGCAGAAGCAAAAGTGCTATAATTGCATAGCTGTACCAGTATGTATGTTGACACTGAAGCTTAAAGATGCATATCCAGGAAGCAGAAACAATACCATGTGTAACTAAGATATGTAGAAGGAATATAAAATCTAGTTTTAAAAAAAATCCAGCCATTTAAAGACATGGATTTTTGACAAAACACTGTAATTATTTCAGGTTTACTTCTTAATGGGCTTTTTGTACCCTGAGAGCTGTTGGAGAACTAGTAGCAGTAGCATAACCCCCAAAAGAAATCAGTGTACTACTAAATCAAATCACTGTGAAACAGGAGAATAGTTCCTGACCTGCAGAGCTGATTGCCAAGTATGACAGAGTAAACACCATATATACTTGTGAAGTAGAGAGACTGTGTAACAATACATAGACAGTATCACATGTAGTTGCCTAAACACATAAGAGGTTAGATTAACCATGGGGTTGCCATGCAGCCAAGGAGCTATAGTCTTAGACCACCCTGTTGTGCTGTGGAAGCAGGATGATAAATCTCCCCCCAAAATTCCCCAAAGCCCTAGCAGTCTAAAAACAGAGTAAGAGAACAGGTGAAGATGGTGAACTAGGGTAGCACCAGCAATTTAGAAGACAGCATCTGCCAGCAAGCTGCTTGCTATCTGTAAAGACAGATGGAATTAAAGCTTTTCTTGCAGCAAGACCTTCCTCCCACAGAATTCACTTCTTACTGGAATATGCAGCACCCATGCTATTGGGAACAGATTTGGTAGCTCAGTCATTGAACCATGAGTATCTAGTCTCAAGCTTTCAGGTCGTATTTAATCTGAATGGGTTTACTCATTGATTTTTGCTTTTATGGGTAAGAGAAGGTGGTAATAACAAACTGAAGCAGCTGTGTTAGTTTTTAAAAAGTAACAAACTTTAGACCTATAGATTTGGCTTTTTTGCCTGATTTTTCTTTTAAAACCAAATTATTATGTAGTTTCACAGAAAATGGGAACTTTGGTCTCAGTTTATTTTCTGTTATGCAGATCATTGCTTATGCAGGTTTCCTTTTAATGGAAACTCCTGGAAAAGACAGTCAGCTATCTTTGGCTCCTTCTTTTGGAGATGAGAGCTCAAGATACCACAGAGACTAAAGCTCTCTGCTTTATGCACGAAGACGCTTACCCTCTTGTGCTGGAAGAAGCGTGAAACCACACACAAGTATGACAAGGAGATGTAGTGAGGTTTACTGGGAAGGCAGTAGTTTGCATGCCCTTTCAGGAAATCATTGTAGTGGTGCCCACGAGGGGGCATTTTATCAAGATACCGCAAACCCAACTGTATTACTCATGATCGCTGGAGGAGTGGCACCAAGGCCTTTAAAGGACAAGCTGTGGCAACAGCCAGGAGCAAGGCTGGTAGAACAGTAATTGGGCGCTTTATTCCAAATCCCCCCCTGCTCTTAGTTCCTACTTTTTTGATATTGGAGCCTGTAATGTTTGTCTCTTAATCGCTGAGGCTAAAGCAATGGAAAATTTAGGTAGCAGTTACCTGTCTCAGTCTTTGTGAAAGATTCAATTCAACAGGTTGGTTATCAGCACTGCTGACTTGGCTTGCACCCCAGGGTCTCCATGGAGACTAATCAGAAGTGGAGCTACAACATCGGTTGCTTCACTACATATAATTCTTCTTTTGTACATTTGCATGTTGAGGAACCTTTCCAATTTGCAGTTATCTTTTTTTTAATATTCAACTTCTATATATGACATTGCCCTTTTAGCCATCTCTAGGCCTTGTTCTAATTCTTCTTGCCACTGACTCATTTCTCTCTTGGGCTAGGCCTTTTCCTTCTTCTAGTTCCTGCATTTACTTGCCAGAAGCAGCTTGTGGTGGCAATTCTCTCTTCATGTCTGTGTTGTTTCCATTCAATGGGCTATGGGTCTAGATCTGTTTGTTCTGCTGCACAGGGCAAAGAATCCTTTTGGTTCCTTTCTCTCTCTGTGTGTTTATTGTGCAACAGATGTCTTGCAGAATTATTTTTCCTTGCTTATTGCTCCTTTTAATAAAAAATAGGAGTCAGAAGATTGATATGTGTTTTCTTTACTCACATAGAGGAAAGTACTTTTTCCAGGCATCTGAAAATGTTGAGTCTTGTGGTAGATTACACACTTATTATACTTAAGGCACAATATTTCAGACTGAAAACCTGAAGGATGTTGCTTGGATTTTGTCTATTTTCAGCAGTATTAAGGTTCATAAGTGGAATCGCTGTGCAGATGAATGAATATTTATCAAATGTATTGTTATGTGAGAGGTTAACCACTACATTGATCACAAAAAGGATATTGAACTTTCCCCAAATGGCCTAAAAGCAAAATTGATAAGTCATGGAGTGACTGCCAAATGAACAAGATTGTGAAACAGCAAAGCCCATCACTGATCTGTGTGAGGAAGCAAGGTGTTTCAACCTTGTAATTAAGAAAGCTCAGACTAATAATTACTAGAATGTTGGCCTTTTTAGTAAATCAAAAAATATTTTGTTGCAGCATACTAGCAAACTAGATCACATGCACACGCAACGTCCAAACAGACACCGCGGAGACAAACTGTTCCAATGGGGTGAAGCAGCAGTGTTGATTGCGGCTTACTTGCAACTATTGATGTAAGACTTTGCATGACGCAGTGGCACTGTGACACAGCCCCAGGCAATGTGTAAAAAGAGCTAATGCAGATCTGGATAAGATGAGTAGCTGGCCAGTTTACAAACTGTAGATATGCTTTGCATATGTAAGAGGACTTCATGCATAAAGCGGTTCCAGAACGTGTTATGTGCTCATCTTCAGCCTGAAGAGTGGTGTCAGCTTGTCATTCCTGGGTGTAATCCTTTAACTGTACAAGTCAGAACTATGTGAGTCATTCATTGGGCTAGAGATTTAAAAATAAGGTGTAAGACTTCAAATTCAAAGGAGATAGATCTGGTGGGGCTGTACTGATACGATGTGCCTTTTTATCTCTTTATTATTATCTACAGATAGGGTTTTCTGAGACTCTTGAAGCTCAAGGTGATGATAAGTAACCTAAACTCCTTGCAAGCCCTGAGGAAAAAGGAAGTCTTGTAATAAAAACCTGGATGAGCGATTGTTATCCTCTGTTGGTGGATCCAGTGCATAATGGCTGGCTGGGATTTTGGGGAGCAGGAGAATTAATATGAGTATATGTTGCCTATTTTTTTCAGTATGTAGTTTTCATGTTACAATTAAGGTACTCTAATAGCTTGCTGTTGCCAAAGCGATGTTTCCCATCCTTCCTTCTGCCTCCCTATCTTTTTTTGGCTGTAGCTAGAGCAATTCTATTGCTTCCTTTTCTACCAGAAATAGCAATCTGGCTTGGAGAGCTAATTTATTTGAGAAATCATTCTGGGCAGAAAAAAGTTATATTCTGCTGATTTAGCTCCTTATGCTCAGCCTGAGCTCATGTCTCTCCTAAGTCCTCTTGCTACAGCACTACTGTATCAGGTGAATGTTGATTGTGGCATAATGGTTTAATGGTTGGACTTGATGATCTTAAAGGTCTTTTCCAACCTAAACGATTCTATGATTCTATAAGGAAGAAGTTTGCAGTTTGTCCATTCCAGAGGTCACCAGATCAGCTTTGCTGTAATAGGAGGCTTTTGTGTAGCACAGTTGAAAAAAAACCCAACTCCTCCACATTTTTTCTTTGCCTGCTGACAAATGTGAAAGGCTTTTTCTTTGTTAAAATAATGCAGCAACTCCCAAGTGGTGGTATGAGTTCATAGCACTGGGATGAGGAGAACGGAATAAGAAACACTTCAGAGGGCTGGGGGTGAAGGTGTCTGAGAACTTCTGCTCTGAAAACTAACCCTGGGAAGGAAAAATTGTGAAGTAGAAATTTCAGAGAGCTTTATCAATTTCTCAAGCTAAAAATACAGTTTCATGAAACTTGTGCTCTGTCAGAGAGCATGTACCTCTGCCCAAATCTGACTTCCAGAAAGTTGTTCTGGCCTTGGTGCCACCTCAGTCCTTGCTGCTGGCACAGTTGTTTCTGTGATTGCACATGGAACTGGCTCAGTAAAAACTGAACCAGCAGAACACCATTTTTTTTCTTTTGTTTCCCCCAGATTACCTTTAAGCAAGCTCCCATTCTGCCAAAGGAGCACTTGCAACAGCATAAGAATGCACGTGAGTGAGTTGCCTGGAGGTAAGAAGAGAAAGAGGGGAGACTGCCTTTTTCTGGCACTACCACTGTCTAAAATGTTCATGAAGCTCTTTCCTGTGCTCGGCACTTATGTAACGAGCGGCTCATCCCCTGAAGGAGTTGCATCATGAGTGAAGTGTGGGAGCAAGGAAGTATCTGCTCTGCTTTCTGGTGGGGAAATTGAGGCTCAGAGAACTAAAACAGCTTGCCTAAGAGTAGAAAGGCTGACTTGCCAAGAGCCAAATTCCAGTCTCCTGAATCGTAGTCTTGCGCATTATCCACAAGACCAACCTTTCTCTATTAGCATTTTCTTTCTCTCCACCCTGTTTTGAGAGGAAGCACAGCAGCGTTGTTCGATGTCAAACAGACTCAAAAGCGCGATGCAGGAACGCTTCCAGCAGAATGGCTTGAACAACCTTTGAGTTTATCATTAATCTGGAAGCCATGACTTTTCTTGGAACAACTTCTGCATTAGAACCTTCCTCAGGATCCATAACCACAGAAGCTTTAACCATCAAAAGACCTGACAATGTTGAAATGAGAGGCCTTTGAAATTAAACAACCTTAAAACAACAAAAGGTTTCTTAAGGCATAGAGGATTGGAAATTACTAATTGGGGAATGTGTGAGGCTTGAGATAGAGTGGACAAGAAAACAGGGCTTTATTCCGTAAGGAGAGAAGTGAATGATTTTATTATCATCATCTTTATTCCTCGTATGATCTACCTTAGTAGAGCCATATTCTAAAAGTACCTTAGTGCCTGCTTGGCTGCTTAATCAGGCTGGTGACAAGCGGCCTATCTTTGATCTAAGTCAGATAGCTGGGAACAGGAAATAAAGGCTTAATAGTTTGTCTATGCTGCTGCTGTATCACAGCAGGCTTTAGCAGGCTTTATTGGGCAATGCCTGTGCTAAGCACCACTGAAGAGCCATCGTCCTAGGCTTGGCAAATATAGTGTCAAACACTCAATCATTTGCTGTAGGAAGTTTTGGTGGTGGCTTTTTTTTTTTTTTTTTCTCCCTCTTCTACCATTAGCTCATCTTGCTTGCCAAGAGGTTCTCTGCTGGAGCAAGAAGCTTAATTCCTTAATAGCAACCTAGGTGTTAACTGTGCTAGTGCAGCAGCCGGTGAAAAGGAGGAGGGAGGACTTGTCTTTGGAATTGATAAGTGGAGAAAAATGGGCTCTTAAACCACTGGCTTTAACTGGAAGACAGGAAGCAAAGCGCTGGATCAAACTGGTCTTAACAATTTTGGTATCTTGCCTCTGGCTATAGCCAAAGTCAGCTGACAAAAATAAGTGATGCACCTGGCTTTTGTTATGCAATGCTATGGGAGGGGAATTCCATCCTGCTTTTTGCAAAGGCCTGCATATCCCCAAAGTTATGACATGTTCAGTGTGTCAGTTGCTAACCAGGTTTCTGTAATTACCAGTGCTACACTGCAATTCTCTAGTTCACATCACTCTCGCTGGACAATCCCTGTGCTGTAGATTCCGATCATGGCAGAACAAAATTGCATCTAAGGGGGTAGTCAGAGGAATAGAGGGATCTATCTATCTGCTTGCACGATGTTGAGTAAGGCCTCTAATTCGTTTAGGTTTTTGCCTTTTACTTGGGAAGGCTTCTAAGTTTCTGTGGAATCTTCCTCTAGGTGTGAAACAGCCATGCTGGGCTTAGAGCAAAAGATGATTTTAGCCCACTATTGCGGCTCTTCCCTGGGCATCAGCTTATGGTTACTGTTGGAGAGAGAAAACACATCAAGAAAATGTCTCCGCTCACACTGTCCTTGCTCCAATAACTTTGTTCAAGGACCTCCTGAGCCAGATCTAGTTTCTGTATTCAGATGATGGGAGCGTATATATCTTATACAGTGAAACACTTCATATGGTTAGTTTTCCTCTAAGTTTATTATAGGTTGTTTTCATTTTAGGGAAGGGGTAGGGATAGAGTTAAAGTTTTTGGGATGCTCCAAGAAGTGCAACCCACTCATCTTTTTCTCAAAAATAATACCAAGAAGCAGCTTGTACTGTGGACGATGGTGTGGATGTGAGATACTGCCTCAATTTCTAACATGCAGTCTTAAGGATTATTTTTGAGTAGCCTGTTCCTGCAAGCCCTAAGAGTTAAGAGTTCAGAAGAGCTGGGGGAAAATAGGGAATGTTTATTGATGTTTGAGTCATAACACTGTATTTGTATTGCTTGGATTATCGCCCTTAATTTCACATTGGTTTAGACCTTGTACTTTACAATAACACTTTCCTTCTGAAGAAATGAGTAGACACTTCTGTTTTGAGCCACAGTGTTTCCCAGATGCCTTGGTCTGTGTCTCTTCAGTAGTGTCATGGGCTAGAGAAGTAGGTGGGAACCAAGGATATAAACTGTATCTTGGGAAGCACCTAAATTCGTTCTTCCTGAAAGGCCGCAGTTTACTCCCTGAGATTTTGCAAACCGGCCTGAAGATAAGAAAGGAAAAGTGTTTTGTCACTCCATATGCCTATTACTTAGATTTGCTTTACATCCAAAGCCAAAACTCACATCTATACGCCAGCTCCTGGGTAATAACCTCCCAGGGCTTTTCCAGCTTCAGCTAGAATAATTTTATATTTTTATAATCCTGTCCAGATCACTCCTGTGTCCTGCAGGGATGCACATGCCCTCAGATTGGCAGCATCTCTCCTGCTGTTAAACCTTGTGAATGAAGAATGTCCAAAACTTGTGCCATAGCCAGGTGATCAATTTAAAAAAAAACCCAAACAAACAAGCTTCTAATATTTGATGTTCATGACTCAAATGTCTTCGGATGCAAACACTGAGCAGAAAGAAGTTTGGGTTGCGTGTTTTCCTCTTTGCTGCCTTGATGCCTCTTTTAACACAGAATGGCACAAGTGGCGAGATGCTGAGCTCTGAGCACCCTCTGTGTTAATGTCCCCACTGTGCTGGCATCTTCTAATCCCATTGCTGAAAATGCAAAAGCACCTGCCTTCACCTCAGTGCCCAGCTACCACCCTGAAGAACGTCATGTGTGAGGTCTTTGGGGTTGCGTGTGCATGTATGGTAAAGTCTAAGTTGGGTTTAGAATATTAGAACCACTTTCCTGCTTTATTTTATACCACCAGTCATAGGGAATCCAAGAAATCTTCCCCCCCCAGACATGAAGCATAGTTCTAGGACACTGCTGGTTTGTACCTTTCTTGGTTTTGTTCTGGGTTTTTTTTGTGGGAAGCAAAATGAGAAAATCATATCCTTCTGGCAAGAAACTATCCCATAACCATACAATTATTTCAGCATATCTAAATATAATCATGTAGCTGTTCTTCCCTTTAATCTTCTGGAGCTAGTGTCACAGGCATTTTCATTATCCTCATTCTTTGACTCTGACTTCAGTTATATATTTGATAGGAGTGTAACAATCCTACTGTACAACAAACTGTGAATCTTAAATAAGGAAAGCTTTGCTTGAGGGATGGAGAAAGATAATGTCCATTTATAGGAAAAATTGAGGTTATAAAGAAAAGTCTTGTTGAGAGGGGGTACAGAGCATGGAGAATAACAAGCATTGGGGCAGTCTCTTCAGCTTACCTACCTGGGTTACTGTATGGATTTGCAGATTATATTTTCTGCTGGGGTTCACTTCTTTACATCCCAATAACCTTTCCTTTAAAAAAGGACAGTGAGAAAAAGAAAAGTAAAAAAGAAAAAAAACAAAACCAAAACACCTACCAGTTATGTACCTTGCTTTGAGTGCTTGGAGGCTTTGAGGCTTTTCTTGTTAGTTTATTAAGTTTCCTTTTCAAGAATACTAATTCATTTAATGGCATTTTCACATATGACAGTGATTGCATTCCCAGAGTAAAGATTTAAGAAAAAAAAATTAAATCTTGTTGCTACTGAAATGCAGCCTGGTACCACCCCTAGGTGCGGGCTTGGTGTTCCTTTGCCTTCTCCTTTTTACAGGTGTTTTTAAACCCCCTAGATATGCTTGTTTCCTACTGACCCCTCCAACCTGATCCAAATTTGGGCCTGGGGGACTGTGCCCCCAAGTGTTTATCTCCTTGCCATGACCTCGGGCCAAGCTCTGAGATGTATTTCCCATTTGGATCGAGTGATGCCCTGGATGTTAGGTAGATTTTAAGTTAATCTTTGGTTTTTTAATCAGCTTGTTGAAGATTCCTTCGCTATGCTACCAGTTGACAGAGTTTTCTGTTACTGCAGGCCTCTTGCAACTGGGAAAAACCTTGGTAAGGGGAGAGCTTGGTCTTACAAGGCAAAACGCAGGTACCCTGGCTCCTGTTGTTGCTCTGCTTGGTGGCAGTGTGCTGTGTTTTCTTCCCTGTTAAACTTAAAACTGGCCCAGGCTTCTCAGTGTCGTTTTGAGTTTTTGGGGTTGTCCTTTTGTTCCTTTTTTGTATTGCTCCAAACTGTTTAGAATAAACCAACCTTCAGTTCTTGAAGGAGTATGAGCTGGCTGAGCTCTTGGAGCTGTTGCTGCTTTTACTTGTTTTCCTTGCGTGTGTGATTGGGACGCTTGATGTCCTGTATTCTCTTTCAAATTATTCAGTGCAGTACTCGGGGCACAGGGGGAATAAACAATTTTATAAAAAAAATGAGCGAGAGGCAGGTTGTAATATGTAGCATAACATCTGTATTGCTAGTGTGCGTATAGGCAATTATAATTAATTACAAATGGAAATTGAACTCCTAAGCACTTGAATGAAGGGTTAGCTAGGTTTTTGCTTTTCTTCCATTTCAAATGCTTTTCCACGTAGTTGTGGGCAGGCGGGTAACAGGAGTAGCCGTGCGCGTCTCTTCCAGCCTCAGCGGAAGAGAGTTTGGTTTTTGGCATAGCTCGTACTTGTTTGACAAGCAGGACCCGGAGCGGGGAAGCGGGGTGCTGGAGCGATGGAGGGGTGCTGCCCAGGCAGGGGGCTGCTAGGCGCCGCTAGAAGCGTGCGGAGAAGGCACGTAAATGGGATTTAACTTTTTTCTTCGCGCCGGGCTACCCCGAAGCACAAGAGGGGTGGGGGGGGGCCGGCGGCTGAGCCCCTTCCCGCCGGG
>NW_009260131.1:2618453-2619111 GCF_000687185.1 Egretta garzetta
TGTCGGCTGGTTCTCGGTTGTGGGACGGGGGGATGTGTGTGTGTGTGCGTGCGTGTGCGTGCGTGTGCTGCTTCCCCTCTCCCGCCTGCTGCCTGAGGCCCGGGGTGGGTGAGTAACCCTGCCAGAGAGGGCGGCGGTGCTCTGGCCCCGGCATCCCAGCATCTGCTTTTGATATTAAATCCCCGCCCGGCTAGGCGCGTTGAAAGCGGGCTCGCGGGGAAGAGTTGCCGAGGAACCACCGCGGGGTCGTTCGGCTGGCTGTGGCGAGGCCGTACCGGGCCGTTGCGCTTCGGGGTGGCTTAAAGTCATGTCGTTTAAGAACTTTTTTGGTGCTAAGCCAAGCGCGTGGGTCTCGCGTCGGGGCTGGAGATGTCAGTGGGCCAGGGGGCTCCGGCGCTCGGCGGGGTCCTGGTGGCCGAGGAACTCGCCCGTGAGAACGCGGATGCCTGAGGGGCAGAGGTGGCATAAACGCGAAGTAACGTAGCTAAGGGATCGTCCGTTGAGTAATTACAACGAAAAGCACGATTAAGTTTCTTCTGACTAAATTAAACCGAATTTGTCATCCTTTCAGAAGATGTTTGCCTGGAATCTTTCTTAGGGTTCAGAAAAAAACCAAACAAACCCCAACAAGCCCAAATGTAAGACTTGGCAGCGTTAG
>NW_009260131.1:2619122-2686506 GCF_000687185.1 Egretta garzetta
GGGAAAGATGCTTTCCAGCCTCAAAACTTAGGGGAGGGGTGTGTGCGTTCTGTTGCCCGTTACTGAAATATAAACTTTCGTTCCTGCTAAATACATAGGTGCACTGACTATCAACAGAGAGAGAAAACAACTGCATTTGTACAGAGGCACCTTTTAAATATTGTGTTGTATTTTTAGAGTGGTAGGAGATAGCGCTTTTTTTTTCTTCGCATATTAATATGTTTTCAGTGTAATTAGGAACCCGATAAGGAATTTTTCAGTAGGGGGAGTTCAGAACTTCCTGGTACTTGCTAGCTTTTGTCGTCGTCTTTTTTTTTTTTTTTTCTTTTTTTCTTTTGGTTGCTGTTCTGTAATGCAACATGAGAGTAAAGAGGAAGTTCGTGAACAGTTTTCTCTCTCTGTTAGTATCTGGACGGTTTATGGAGTCCTGGGTAGATAGCTGCTTTCTAAAAGAAAACGCATTTACACTTTTGGTTATTTTGGATTGAGCCAGTGTGTGCTGTAACAAATCTTCCACCATTGTCTTTTTTTTTGGTGTGGTTTTTTTTTTTTTTTTTTTTTTTTTGCCTGAGGTGTTCCAGAAAGTTACAAGCGTATAGGTTGTCTGCTTTTGCTCTTCAGAGATGGCTGTTGCTGTGGAGGACATAGGGTTACCAATGATCCATACAGTGCAGTGACATCAAAGCTGAAGGGCAATGCTTCTCCCGTTGGCGTCTCACTGCAGTCACCTTGGATCGTAGGGGTTCGGGTGATACTTTCACACCTTCCACAAAGACCTATGGCTGCTGTGCTGTCACACGCAGAGGTTACTGGAGAGCCTGCTCACGGGGTGCTCCTTCTTGTGCAAGAAAATGACAAATTGCGTAGTCCCTCCAGAGCCTGCTTCCTTTGAGCAAAGGAACAAGGCGAAACATAGGAACCCTTCATCCCGCCGTCGCTCTGCTTGGTGGCAGTGTGCCACGCTTCCTCCCTGTTAAACTTTCAACTGGCCCAGGTTTCTTATTGTGGAGAGGCCTGAGGTGGTGTTTTGAGTTTTTGGGGTTGTCCTTTTGTTCCTTTTTGGTATTGCTCAAAACTATTTAGAATAAACCAACCTTCAGTTCTTGAAGGAGTATGAGCTGGCTGAGCTCTTGGAGCTGTTGCTGCTTTTACTTGTTTTCCTTGCGTGTGTGATTGGGACGCTTGATGTCCTGTATTCTCTTTCAAATTATTTAGTGCAGTACTCGGGGCACAGGGGGAATAAACAATTTTATAAAAAAAATGAGCGAGAGGCAGGTTGTAATACGTAGCATAACATCTGTATTGCTAGCGTGCGTATAGGCAATTATAATTAATTACAAATGGAAATTGAACTCCTAAGCACTTGAATGAAGGGTTAGCTAGGTTTTTGCTTTTCTTCCATTTCAAATGCTTTTCCACGTAGTTGTGGGCAGGCGGCTAACAGGAGTAGCCGTGCGCGTCTCTTCCAGCCTCAGCGGAAGAGAGTTTGGTTTTTGGCATAGCTCGTACTTGTTTGACAAGCAGGACCCGGAGAGGACAGGTCTTAGCAACCATGTGGGAGCTCGCAGACCTCTGTGCGTGAGGGCAGACCGTGAAACAGTTAAGCCATGCCGCTTCACAAGCCCATTGCTGATTTACAGAAATAGGGAACACCAAACAGACCTCTGCTTCGCTGCAGAGCACTGATAATACCTTTAGTTCGCACAGATGCTTTTATGTGTTTCCTCTCTACACGAGACACGATGACACGGTGGAGATGATAATGCGATTCTTAAATAGAGTGAGAGAGCGCCGAGATAAAATGAAATTTAACGTTTAATCTCTGGAGGCTACCGCGTCATTGAGCTTTACTTTCCCGCAAACACACCTGCTGTTAAGCAGTGGGTTCGCCTTCAATGACATTTGTTTCGACCGCAGCCCCGTAAAGATCACTGAGCCTGGAGTTTTAAAATAAAGCGCTCTTAATAGGTGAGAAAAAAGTCCTCTTAAGCAAGTATTAATAGAGCGTGAAGGGAGATTATTGGTTAAAGCAGAGAGAGTTAAAGGCTTGAAGTGATTGTGTTCTGTGGTAGTTTCGAATAGCAAGGCTTAAGCTGGTTTTGACAAATACGTAGTGTCCGTGGGTGTACTGTGCGTCTGGTTAGCAGCAATGTAAGCACGTGCATCTCCCAAGTAAGATGATTAGTAGGCACTTTGCTGCAATTTTGTCATTACAACTTCTAAAATAGATTTTTAATTTAGTATATGGGTACGTGCCTGTATTTGTGGCGTACTGCGTTATGTAGGAAGGGAAAGGTGAGATTCTTTCCTCAAATGAGAGGCTGACTGATACGCAGCAGTCGCTCCTTGCTGCTGGCAGAAGTCCTCTGTCGTCCAGTCCACTGGACTGTGCTGATAAATACAACAGTGTAAGCAAATTAAAGTGTGAAAAGTTAAGTAGCCATATGCTGGTGTGTGGGCTTGGTTTTGTGAGAAGCTCAGACTTCTGCTGTCTCTTTGAAACCAGCTTTACGTTATTTCTAGGCTTTTTTGTTATCAATGCTTGTCGCCCCACCCTTTCCTGGACCTGCTTATTTTCTAGACAGGGAAAATATGCAAGGCTTGTCTAAAGGAGGGTTAGATAAAATCTGGGAAGGATCTGGAAAGGGGACCATCCTTGTAAGTAACTGGACCTAGAGTAGTGGCTAGTGTGTATTTAATGTGACAGCTCACGGTCTATTTTCAGAAAATGTTTTAAAATATGCTTGATGGGAGGTGATTGGTTTAGGTATTGCATTTTGATAAATCATTAAAAAGGAATATAGAGAGTCCTAAACCGTAATTCTCAAGTGTTTGGCACCAAATGCAGCCTGGAGTTGAAACGCATTGTGCCTTTTTAAAAGGCATTTGAGATCTGAAAAGGCACGTGTCGTGGAAGACAATTCCAGCATCAGAACTGCTTTCTCATACTGCCATTCCACAGTTGTCTGTAGGTGTGTTACGGTTGAAATGTGCATTCAGGTAAGACCAAGTTGACGTCTTGGAGATGTAGATCTTTGCATCCCTTCTCCGCTGCTCTTAATTACTTTATCTTTTAGTTTAGAATACTTTTCTAGTTTTGAGTATAAACTGCTGGAGCACTGGAAATGTTTTACAATCAACAAATCCCAGGCATAAAGTTTGAGCTTTGTGTTGGCAGGTATGTCTAAATCATTGTAGGTGTGACAAAAAAAGAGAAGCTTTGATTATGGAGTTAAGATTGGAATCCACCTCTTTGCCAAAACTAATACTAGGCTATGGGCCTTAGGCCGTATAGACCTTGGGCAAAAGGAAGTAGGGGATCTTTTACCCTTTTAGCACTTTCAATATATTTAATAACTATTTTGCTTATTATGTTGAAGTCCAAGCGCTTTTTTCAGTGCTGTGCCACAGGATGTTGCCTGTCTTGTTTTTTGTGATGCTCAACCTTGCTTGAGTAGGATGCTATTATATGAAGATGACAGAGAGCTCAGTAGACGTTTCCATAAGCTATGTTCTTCTCATCATGCAGCACCATGATGATTCAACTTCTACAATATTTACTTACCCTCTGTTATTTGTTTTTCACATGCCATCCCACTGTTGTCACTGTTTGATTGACTACCCTGTTTGATGTTCTCACTAAGATATATTAAATAGCTTGTTACTGTCTGGCAATAAAACATCTCTTGAAAAGCACTTACACTCTTGCTAAGTTAATGTCTTTCTAACCCCCCCAGTTAAGAGTTCTGCTGTCTCTTACTCTTGCCTATTGTTTGTGTTTCCCGAAAACCTCTTTTTGACAACAGCCTGACAGCTTTTACTGAGGTTTCGTTGTCTGGGGCGATACTGCAACTAGGAGCTGGCCCTGTGGGAGGTGGGCAGCTCAAGATGTAGAACTCAATACCAGCGATCAGGTATTTTCTGAGCCCACAGTGATGTTATTCAACCCAGTAAGGTGTTTTTTGCCTAATTTGTATAGTTTCTGCTTCACTATAATAGGAACTAAATCAATCCATTCTGAGGAAACATCTTCACTTTCAGAGGACATTTAAGAGAACATAGGACTGACAGTACCTGTACTTTGAGAGGACAATATTAAAAATATAAAGCATTCCCAGAAAATAATTATTTGTTTTCTGCTGTATAAAATCCTCTTTCATCAGGCATACGCTCTCTAATAGCTAAAAGAAGCTAAGTTCTAGGTGAGATGGAGGGGAGGGCATCCTTTGCTAATTACATAGATGGCATTGATACCTGAGGGTTCGTTTAAAATCTGTACTCTCCCCTCACCCCCCACCTTCAACATGTGCACATATATAAAAAGAAGAGTCGTTTGTCTGAGAAGGTAGACCAAGTGGAAAGATGGTAATATCAATGACAGAGTCTGGGCTTTCAAATTCTTACATCTTCTGCTGCTCATTAAGCTCTAGCTGGGTACTAACATTGAAAATGTTTTGGTTTTAAGGTGGCTCTGAGGCCTACATTGAAATGTTTGAACAGCCCAGGCAAAGGGGCATGCGTTTCAGATACAAATGTGAGGGAAGATCGGCGGGCAGCATTCCAGGAGAACACAGTACTGAAAACAATAAGACCTTCCCTTCCATACAGGTAAATACTGCTTTTATCCATGAATTACCATTGCCCACGTTACCATTGTGCTGTAGCTGTGCGTTGGACTTGGTGCAGTACATAAAATGCTTTTCATTATTCTGTTATTCTTTCCTTGGCATGCAAATGTAGTTGCAACAAAGCAGAAAAAGAGCTCTCTGCTCCTAGTTATTAAAGATTTTGTTTCAAATTTACAAGAGGAAGAGTAGGTGTAGAGGTAGTTAACAAAGTGCTGGTAGAGAGGGAATTCAGTGAAGTTACTCGTTGTCTGGGAATCATTCATTATTGGCTTTTTTGAGTGCACGTTTGTGCTGGTTTCTTAGTTATGGGTTTGTTTTTACTATTTGGACTGCAGTATGAATTTTGGGAAAGCTTTGAAGGAGTTTGCATACAAAATTTGAAAAGGCTTTGAAAAGCTGCTGGGCACAACATGAAAGAAGGCACTTTGTACCAGTGAGCAAAGTAAGAAAGTGACTTGCAGCCAGTGATTCGGTGATCAGACTCTGCAAAAGAAACTACCATGAAGTATGTGAAGTCAGAAGGGGATACAGAATTTAAAAACGAGCTGAGAAAGAGGAATTATGTGGTCAGAGCACCTGCAATGAAGATGATTTGGGCAGTTGCATTATGGATAGGTTGGGAAATCCAGAATGAAGGGATTCAGAGTAGCCCTAGCTAGCAGCTATGATCGAGGTAGGGACAAAGATACAAAAGATAGAGGTGGAGTGGAAGCACTTTGGCAGTAGCTTTCATATGTGGACAAAGGAATGTGTCAGAGATCCTGGACAGGTAGGGTAAGGGAGAAGAATTTCTGGTCTCCTGTTTGAAGTTTAAGTTGCTAGTATTTCCTTGATCTCTTTCAATTTGGAGAAAATCTTTCAGAGATGAGATTAGAAGAGAAAGCTCAAATATAAATGGGAAGTTACGAGTACTTGCTATACTGAAGTAAGTTACAGTGCCCAGGAACAGAAGTTGTGTATGTGTTTAAAAAAAGGGGAAAAAAAAAAAAAAAAGTGGAGCCAAACATGGAGTCTCTGGAAACACAGCAGAAACAGAACAGATACAGAGTACGTGAACTCTGAAAAATATGAGATGTTTTAGGCTGAGGTGTAAAAGTTCTTTAAGAAGATGGAGTATTTGAGAAAGATAATACTGGCAGTCGTGTTGAGCACCAGAGTGAGCCTCTACTACATAAAGCAACTGTGGAAGCTGGTCTAGCCCTGAGGCCAGAGTTACTAAGGGAAGAAGCAAACAAGAAGGTCCCCCCCTTGACTATCATTGCAGTGCCAGATTTGGTTAAGGAATGCAGGAAATGGAGGTCTTGCCAGAATCCTTTTTTTTTCAGCACTCTGCCAACTGAACAAGGAACTACGAAGGCTGCTGGCAAGAGTAAATACTTTCAGACTCTCAGCCTGAGGCTGTGTCAGGGCATGAGTTGAACAGGCAGCTTAAGCCCTTGATTCCTCTTAGCCCAGACTGTGCCTCACATGAAGGTCAGCCAGAACCCAAAGGGAAGATGGGGCATGGTAGGTGACCATGTCAATCCTGGCATAGTTTGTTCTTTTTTTAAAGGTGACTGTTGATGACAGAGCTGATTGTTACCCATAGCAGGTGATTTCTAGGTGAATTCCTGCCTCCCTGAAGCCCGTAGGAGGCTTTAGTGCTGATTAGCTGCTAGGGGAGTCCCCTCTAGAGGTGGAAACATCAATGAGGATGAGAACAGAGAGGCCAGGAAGAGATTAAATTTCGTGATGCGGTTGAGATGAAGAACATCAAGGAGGAACTGGAGAATCAAAAGTGGCTAGATCAGGCTTCGAGTTCGAGGGACTGGGTGCGAAATGAGGGAGAAATGATGTAATAGTTGAAGAAGCTGAAGGAGTGGTGGAAGTTTTATTTTAAGGGTAAAAAGTAACGGTGGCTTGTGTGAAGGCCAAGAAAGGAGCCACACTGGAGACCGAAGAAGCTGACAGATGAGGGAAGCTAGAAGAGCATAGGTCAAGTCAAAGGTTTGAGGCATCAGCTGAAAAGGATATGTGATGGGTCCTTGGAGTCTTGGAGGAGGAAAGAAAGGGCTGAAGGAGGAGAGGAACAGTTATAGGGCAGGGGAAGCGGAGGAGGAGAGCTCGCCTCTGCACAAATGTATGCTTGAGCAAGTCCTGTATTTGCTTTCAAGTTATGCTTCAAACAATTTAGGCAAAACTGTTTTTCTTTTTTTTTTTTTTTTTTTTTTTTTTTTTTTTTACACTCGCCCACACAACCCTTGGTGACTTCACTGGTAGCCGTCAGCATGAGGGAAGACTTTTATGCATCTGAGAAACGTGTGTTGAATTAGGCTGATCACTGCGTGAAGGCTCTAGTAGGAGCTTGAGAAGTCAGTGCCCCCCTTCTTGAATATAAGATTGAGTATTTGTCAGAGAATTAATTAAAAAAAAAAAAAAGACTTCGTAGGGGATTATGTCATGATGTATCTGTTAAGATCCTCTTCAACTATTTAATGTTCCATGCACAGGCAATGTCCTTATCCCTGAGGCCTTAGGATTTTTTTCCCGAAGATCTTTGGAGCTAGACCTGTCCCTCAGTAGGCATTTGCATGTGGTCACCTATGTAGCATTTTGTGTCTTTCATTGTAAGGCTAGATATGATAATGAAATACACAGCATTACAAGCTGTTCTACTCTTAGGTCTAAGCTTCTGCATGACCTCTGGCCTTTCACACAGGAGTGAGTTCAACTCATATAAAGAGCCCTGCTAAGATGGTGAAGCGATAGATCTCCAGCCTCAAAAAAAAAAAAAAAAGGAAAGGGTAGTTTAAGAGAACTGAATGGGTTGAATGTCAAATACTGGTGCCAGTGAAATTTTATGGTTACAAGTAACTAGCTGCTTTGGCAAAAGTAGCAGGTGAAGTATGTTGTTTTACTTTCTGAAATAGATGAGGTATACTTCTGAAAAAAACCTCACTTTTCGAATATTTTACCAAACAGTTGTTTTTTTAGTGTAAAATGAACAGAACTGAAAAATGGAATGAACAAAACTTGTGAATGGTCCTGGCTTTTATGAAGCAATAATGCCATTTTCTTAGCTGTGGTGTTTCTTCCATAGAGTATTTTAAGATAAAATGTACTTTCTGTTACATGTGGGGACTTTACTAGCCCTGATACCTTAAAAACTAGAAAATATCTCACACTTTCTGTAGATTCTGAACTATTTTGGGAAAGTCAAAATAAGAACTACATTGGTAACGAAGAACGAACCCTACAAGCCACACCCTCATGATCTGGTTGGAAAAGACTGCAGAGATGGCTACTACGAAGCAGAGTTTGGGCCAGAACGGCGAGTCCTGTCGTGAGTAATGGTGTTGCTTGGGAGTTTGATTAATTATGCAAGTGATTTACTAATCTTATGTTTTAAAAGTCTTGACTAGTGATTAAAAGAGCAATTAGTATGCTGGCTTTGCTGAAGGTTACTAATCCATTTCGGAGAGAGGGCACCTTCTCTTTGAAGTATTTCCTTCTTTTTTCAATATGTCACACACTCCTCTCTGGTCCTGTTCTCTTCCTATCGCCCTTTTCTTTCCTTTGTTCGTTTTCCCGATGCCTGTCTCCTTTTCCTTTCCCCTGCTTTTTTGCTTTTTTTTAGTTTTGTTCAGTAACGCTTCTTACTCTTGAGCATGACTCTCCTACATGTGAAAATGATGAGTAATAGAATGGGTAACAGCAACATTAGAATTAGTACTTCACAGTGATTAGGGAAGTTCATCTTCCATGGGAACTACATTTGGACTTTCTGGAAACTGGTGGAGAAAGTTTGTACTGGCTGAGGATCATCTCATTTGGAAGATAGTGGTTGTGACACATCTAGAAACGTGTTAGTAGCTGTCACTGTTGCTGCTGTTTGCTTGGGTTGGGCCTTGGTTTTTTGAGTAAAAACATGGATTCTGCTCAGGACCAGCTCTGTAGAGCAAGCATGCCAGGGAATGCAGTGAGGAATATTCAGGCTTTGTATGAGACGTGTTTCTCTGTGCTGTTCAGAGGGATGTTAGGAATATCTAAAATACAATTTGTATTTGATGGCATTTCCTGTAAGTTTACCAAGTCTTATGTAATAAAGTAAAAGCAGAGTAAACTGCAACAAATGTCAAGTGATTATTGCCAGAGAGGGGAATTTAGAATTGACAAGCTGTTTGTGGTTCACAGTTTGCGATGTCGTAAATTTGGAAGTAGGCTATTGCTTTGGGGTAAACATAACTGAGCTGGGAAGAAAATAAGGTAAATATTTCAGCGTATAAGTAGCTCTTACACACTGCTCTCAGGCTGATGTGATTCTGTTGATGCTAGTGAAATTACTCCATATTTATGTGGGTTTAGTCAGTAGAACACTATTAAAGGAGAGAACTGAAGACACAGTCTGTTTGAAGATGATGATTGCCCGATGGTGAAATAAACAGTCATAATACTGGAGATGCTTCCTCAACATGCAGCCCAGACTCAAGTGGTGGGGAATGTGCTGCAGTGTATATTCGGGTGGCACGTAGCCCATTGACTCTACTGTCTTTCACTGTTACAGATTTTATTAGTTTATTGTTTTTAGCTCTGTTCACAACGCTGTCCTAATTGGCAAATGGCAGAAAAGGATTAGTAAATGTAATTCCTATAATTTTTCCCCCACTGTCATACCTCTCTAGAAAGGTAGGGCTGTCCCTTCAAGGCACTTACCTTCCACCTTGATTTTGGTAACCTCATCCTCATCGGCTCCCCTGCAAATACTGTTCCCCTTTGCTTTGTCTAAAGGACAGTTGCAAATAACCTCAAACTGTTAAGGGACCTTGCACCTTCCTCTGACCATCCTTTCACCCGCCTCTCCGTGGTCTTCTCAAATAAAGTTTCTTCACCCAAGGTCAAAGGATACCTGCTGTTCTAGCCCATCCTATTTCCTGCTCTCAGCTCTGTGCCTTCTGATTCAAAGCAAAAATCCCAGTTGCTTAATGCCTTTTCTGGTTATGTGTTACGTTCACCAGATGCAGGAAGACACCAGTGGTTGTTTTTCCTCTTGGCATTTTGTTGCACAGGGTTAAGTGTGTAAGCACACTGTAGAGAGGCCGTTATAGGATGTCACGCCAAAAAGCATTGGATGCTCTGCAAAAATTTATTTGCAAATTTTGGTTTCGTCTCCATTATATGTGTGCATCAAACCCTGTTCTTGGCCATAATGCTGTGTCTCAGTTTCACTTGAGGCACTTGTGATTCTTGCTATATCCATCAATTCTTCTCAATATCGTTAGGTTATAAGCCTCTCAGTTTCTCACAAAATATTAAGTGGGCTACTTTCACTTTACTGATAATGTGAAACTGTAAGCCTCAGTTGAGCTTGACATCAGCGATCCTGATGGGAAGAGGCTAGAAACATTCTCTTTGAAATGTTTCCAGCATCGGTACACTCATTTTTTTTTTTTTTTTTTAACAAATCATTGGTTGCTTTAAGATGAAAGAACAGTGTGATCCATAATTGGATCAGGATGTTTAAAGTCATTTTCCTTTTTGTGGCTGGTGACTCAGTCTTCACATTCTTTTTGAGTCCATGTTGGAGAAAAGCCTCGTAACAATACTGGTGAGCAGGAGATGTCCTCTCTTGGTAGTGGTTCTGGCTGTTTACTCTTACTGAGCACCCCAAACACAGCAAAAATCCAATTTGTTTTTTTTTTTTAATTTTTTTTTTTTCAGAACTGTAATTATCAGTCCCAGATTTTGAGCTGGTCTGAGTAATTACTCTGCTTTCTGCTTGTTTAAAGTTCCCCATGTAGTTCCGGTTGAACAAAGTGGTTTGTTCTGTCTGTGGTATCGTGATCTTCGTGCTGCTGCCTAAGCTTAATCAGAGCCCTCCCTGCCCAAAACGTCAAGGCAAAAAAAGTGTGAATGTTGGAGCTTGTGTGACTGCCTGTATACTCAGATTCTTACTTCCTAGTTTGCTCTCTTTGTGGATGATATCATCGGGTTTTTTAAATGTTTTTTTTTTTTTTTTTTTCCTCTTTCTACTTCTCTCTCTCTCTTCTCGTTACCTTGCTTGCTTCCTGTCAGCTAGTGTTGATGTGAAACCCCGCAGCCTTGCTGAGGTTCTCGATGGTTTCTCCTGATCTGGCCCTCTGCTAGCGATAGTTAAATAGCCACTTTCACCGTGACAGCCCCTGTTTAAGAAAATGTTGATAATCTGAGAATTACGGGGCACTTAAAATCCTGGTTTCTCTCCATGAGAGGCTTTGTTCACAATGGTTGAAAGGTGCGGAGTGATGGCTGTTGGTCTTTGCGTAGCTGGGTAGAGCGTTTGTTCGAGGCCGGTTCTGCTTAGGCGCTTGCTTGATATCTGTAATTTACAGCGGATGGCTGGAGAACCTGGGACTGCCAGACGGAAATTTGGGGATATAATACAGAACCGGGCCTGTTCATAGACTTTGAAGCGTGCTTCAGACTGAATCTGTGGAATACAGTGGGTATTTGAGGGGGAAAAAAAAGTAATAAGTGCTGTGATCGAGCCCGAAAAAAAAAAAAAGTACTACCTACAAGAGAAGATTGAAATAGGATTGCTCATCAAGGTACAGCTCTTTGAATGTCAGTAGCCACACTGTGAAGCCGAAGTGCTTTAGTCAATGGCAAGATGCTACTGCGTTTTATTTTTCTCTAGGTGACTGGATGAAGTTCAGGTTCACAAGGCAGCTTATGCATTCCTCTGAATGCATGCCTGTTCTGGAAGTGGGGCCTGATTGTGCAGGATTTGGGAACCTCTAAACAGGGCTCATTGGGCGCAGGCAAGGGAGTTGAAGGAAACTAAACATCATGCTGGGATAGTCTTGTTCAGAGCAGGGAAATGTAGGACGATTCTTGGGGAAGGAGGAGTATCTTTAGGTGCGTTAAGGTGTGTTTTTAGGCATAGCTAAAGCACAGAGCTTTTGTGGGGTTTCAAAGGCAGGGAAATGGTTGGTACTTCTGGAGAAAGATGCCTGCTGGCACGACCTATCTTCTGAGCTTATTGTATCACCACGAAACACGGATTTTTTTTTTTTTTTTTTTTTACTTCCTGCTTTACATCCACTCAGCTTTGATGATGTCATGGTTTTTCCATGTGGGAAGGAGTCAGCTCGCCTGGGACTCCCCCCACCTCCTGCATCGGGGTGACCTGCACTTTTATGCAAATAAGGAAGAGCTGCAGCTCTTCAGAACTTTTCCATAACTACATGAGATTTAAAAACCTGCTTTGACTTGTTTCAAAAAAACCCCTGTAAAATAGTTTTTGAAATTTACATTCCCTGATAAAAGCAGGAGGGCAAATCCTTGGCTAATGCAAATCAGCAGGTTTATTGATAACAAAAATAATTATCACTTTAAATTACCTGAAATTGAGTATTTAACTCGATCACCATAGGTTTACTGCAGTGTAAATATTTTTAATATAGGAATATATTTTCTTAATAAAGAATATCAATTATTTGGAATTTTATTTTGGTATTTTTCACTTCTGTTTCTGCTCTTACTTTAGAAAAAAACTGCACCCCTGCTTTTCAGATCTTTTACATCCTTCTCAAAATAAGCTTTTTTTTTTCATTTCTTACACTGTATGTTATCACACGAGTCAACATCAAATGATTTCTGTACTATTCTATGCTGAAGATTTTATTAGTTGCTGAAATCCTGCCACATGTGCTTCAGTTTTCAGAATTTGGGCATTCAGTGTGTGAAGAAGAAAGACCTGAAAGAATCGATTTCTTCACGAATCTTGAAGAAGATTAACCCTTTCAATGGTGAGTAGAACTTAGCTGGTTCACTTTGCAGGGTGCCAGGGTTGGTTTTTTTTGTCCTGCCTTTGCTTTTATGGTTGAGGATTTTTTCCCCAAAAAATATTTTTTTTTTTTTTTTTTTTTTTTTGGAGAAACACTCTTTGCTTTCTGTGCCCCTCCTAGTTTTTCCTCACTGTCATCACATGATGAATCTATTTGGATAGTGATATATATACTATTTGAGTGACCTTCTCTGGAAACTTCTACGAGTGTCTCAGGAATGAGATTCCCCAGTTTTGGCAGCTATGAGAACGAAAGACTGAGTTAGCGTAACTCTGCAACAACTTAAACTGATATAAACCTAGCTTGCCACTGTCCCATCTCTTCTCTCCTTGTGACACTGGTGTTTGTGACCCCTCAGGGACTTGACAGACTCCTTGAAGCTGCCCCTTGCTTGGTTTTACAGGCTGGGAGCAGGTACCAGCACCCAGGAAGGCCCACAGCGGTGTTGGCCCCAGTCGAATCTGAAGCAAGTTGTGCTGCTACAGAGCCACACCTGTACGGGCCTACCCACGGGCTGTAGTTTTATATGACAGCTGATCTGTGGGCTGCTTTCAAAAAGAGTCATCCTACTCTTCCCTCCATCCCTGGTCACATACTCCTACCTCTTTCCTCACACCAGATACAGAGGCTGCGAGGCTCACGCGGTGAACAGACTCGGCAAGTTGCTCCAGTGGAAAACCAACTTGCAAAAAAAATAAAGCAAGCTATTTCCCCTCAGATCAACTTGCTAAACCAATTCATCTCGCAGCCACATAATTGCAAAGTTCGATGCGCAGAGGGAGTGGGGAACACGCAGCAAATTGTAGGGCCAACTGGAGCAGGACCAACACTTTTCAGTGTGCAGGCACAACTGGGGAGAATTAGATGAAAACCATAAAACCCCTTGAACTATCAGCTAAGCATTATTGTGATTGCAGTTATGTATTTGCTTAAGTGTGGCAAGAGCTTGGAGATTTTTCAGATACTGTTTTTATTTTTTAATACCCACAAAAAGTCTTGCTAAATTCAGGTAAGACTCTTATTGGAGAGTTGAGAGCTGGATTTCTGACTGGCTTCAAAGTACATACTTTGCTTTTGTCCTGAACTGGGACAAAAAGAAGCATGTTGAACTTACTACAGAATGAGAAATGTTTCAGATCACTTTCTTAATTTTCAGAACAGCTATTTGGAGTCAGGCTGATGGTCTTAATGGCCCATCTAAACAATTACCCTGGCTCTAATAAGGTATGCACACAATAGCATCTGTTTTTACATTATTCTAGTCCATCAGCAGAATTTAAACAATTTAAGTGTTTTAATTATGTTACCTTGACTCAGCCAGCTCTACCCTGATTTCAAACAAAAGGGGGAACTCTTCAGCCCTCTTGTCTTTCTTTTACTCCATAATTAAAAAAAGAGTTGACATTTTCTCTTGATGTCATGCAGTAAAAGAACATGATAAAATCCCTTTCTGTACGTGTACTTTGCCAAAGAAACTTCACCGACCACGTAGTTAGCTCTGTTCCTATTGCTGCCAAGTGTTAACAGTGAAGACATGTTTAACTAAAGTCCTTCGGCAGCAGATTTTTACAGCACTTGGCATGTCACTCCAAATTCGCTATTTGTTTTTGGGCGATTCCAGTGGATTGCGCTTGGTAGCATCAGGGCAGATCCTGGGCTACTTTCCTCCAGCCTAGCAGCAGAGGAGAGCCTTGCTTGGGTGACACACAGGGCAGCACCCTGCTCTTGGCCAGGGCTGTGCCGAGAAGGGGCCGCTGGCAATCCCCAGCCTGCGTAATTGCCTTTCGGCACTTGTTAACGTGTCAGCACAAAGCAGAGCCGCTTGAGAATGGCCTCCAGCCATTCCAGGGCAGTCCCACGCTAAGTAGAGCCCAGAAAGGCAGAGGACCAAGCTCTAATAAAACCGGATTAGTGACAGAAATATTTTTATATGTGTACTTAGTTGATCAAAACAGGGTTTCGCTAGCAGCAGTCACCGTAATGTTTGCTGCTTGATAAGACTGAAGGTTTTATGTATGGATTTAGTTTGCTTTTTAAGGTCAGAAGAGTTATCTCTACATTCTCCGAGATTTCACAGGCTGTATTGTATCCATCCTGCATTGTGCTTTATTTTTGCGCCTTCAGAAAGGCATCTGACTTTTCTGTTTAGAGGTATTTCAGAGTTAGGTGCATCCTCTAAGCAGGGTGCAAGTTACACTAACTCATTTCATGTACATCATCATCTTCGTTGGGCTGAAAATGAGCCTTCAGGGTGTTTGTGTGTTGGTTGTTTTTTCTTTTTCTTTCCTACCTTCTTCTGGAACAGTCAAGCAGTCCCTGTCCTGAGTCTCCTTTTGGGGCAGAGGTTCAGTATGGACCCTATTAATAGATGCAGAACATGGCCAGCCTGTCAGTCTGTATGACTTGCCTTGTCAGTAAGGGATGAAGTAGTAGCAAGGCGTGGGTCCACAAAGTTGCGTTCCAAACTTCCTTGTGTGAAGGGGCTGTCATCTTCCAGGGAAGCCCAGGTGCCACAGACAACTGGGATGGCAAAGGGAGAGTGAGCCCTGACACAAATTTTCCCGTGGTGTCATCCCTCCTCCACGCCTTCCAGTATGCGGTATGGGTGCAGACTGAATAAGGGTCGTAATCAGCAACAGTGGGAAGCTGCTTGGTTAAGATGTATGGGTTTTAAGATCATTTTCTCCAGCACTCTTGCCTATACTGCTGAAGCAACTGATGTCTACCTCTGAACTCCCGGACAATTAGAAGTCAGTGTTTGCAGATCATGCCGCATGCCTAGCTGGAGCTGCCTGCATCCGAGTCACTCTGCAAGTGTACCCGTAAGGCTGCTTCACTATGCATTCCCTAGTAATAGCTGGCAGTGTTTAGCCCTTGCTAAGTTCAGCACAGGCCGTGCAAATTGTGTGTGTTCACTAGGAGGCAACTCGGGTGACTTGCACTTGAGTTGCTCCTCTTGCGTTAGCCTGGTTTGTGAGAGTTGCTGTTCCCACACCGTCTCTGGATGCGTTTGTGACCTGCTGTGTTCACAAGGTACATCCCACAGATTTTTGTCCTTTAATAAGCTAAACAATTCCAGAAATCTCTTTTCGTCTCTTATTCCTGAGCACGCCAGGGAAATGGTGCCCAGTGGCAGCCTAATGTGTAACTAGGACTCCTTGGTGTGAAGATGATACAAATGGGACAGCATCCCAGGAGCAGAGTTACTCCTCCAGTGGAGCTGGTCCATGTCTGCTTTCTAGGGTGTTTGTTTTCTTTTGGTAGCTGTCGAGTTGTGCCATATCCTTGTGTTCCCGTGTACTGTCTGATGTACGGCCAACTCAAATTAAAAGAAGAGCCAGTCTTGAGTGAAGAGCTTTTGTGTGTGGGTGTGCCTTGTCATAGAGACAACAATTGAGTTAATAACAGCTCAAGTTAATTATCAATGAGGAAAAGCCCTACGTGCATTCTTTAAATTTAGGGGGAAATTGTACTTGGCAAAGTATTGCAGAGGACTAACCTTTTTGCAGCCAAATGGAGGACAGCATGAAACCCCTAGACTTGTCTTACAGCAAGAAAGCCAGAGAATCGCCAAACTTCAGGCTATTGATCAAGAGGGCATACATAGGCTTTCCCCGGAGCTCGACCTATGCTTAGGGTTCATCTTTGTAATTGCTCTTGCTAATAGGCATTTAATTAATTTTTAGGCTCTCCCCTGTACCCCACAACTAATTGAGCTCTGTTTGCCTCCGCAGTCTTTCCTTTGCCGTTTCCCCTTTCCGCCCGCGAGCAGCTGACCCCGTGTTGGCTTCGCGCTCGTCACAGTCTCCACGACACCCCCTGCACGCCTCCGCGCGGCACCCGGGCTCGTCCCCACACCAGTCACACTCGCTTCCTGCCCACGCGCGCAGTCACCCTCTCCGCAGCTTCCCTTGACGGCGGCTGCGCTCGTAGAGACCCCCCCCTCCTCCCTCCCCCCCAATCTCCTGTGACGCCGCTCGCCCACATCGGCCGCGTTGGCCAGGATCCCCCCGCTCCAGCCCACTTGCTGCAGAGGAGTGCCTGCTTTAGGGTGGGGGGGGCTTATCGGGCCACGAGTGAGCAAATAAGCAAAATATTATGAACCAAAAGAAGACTCTTAGCAAGAATTCAGGAGCTGCGGATAGTTTGAAAGTGTCGTCCCTAACGAATGCCTCGGATGTTAAAGGAAACCAAACTTCTGTCCTTAAATTGAAACAAAAATCCCTAACGAATGCCTCGGATGTTAAAAGAAACCAAACTTCTGTCCTTAAATTGAAACAAAATGCGTAACCCCCTGCCCCGACTAAATTCTCAAGCTGAAAATCTTGGTCAAGTGACAGTTGCCAGCTGTTTAAGAGGCACGGAGCAAATCTACTTGAGGAGAGCTAAGTGTCCTGATCGTAACGTGACTTTAGCATTTACCTCTGGAAAGCCCTTTGCTCTTTTGTTCCTCACGCAAATGCTTCTTGCTGTTTACACTGAAATTTTTGTGTTAACCTAAAGGACAGCCGCTTCTCGAATTGTTTAAAAATGAAAATTACCAAGCAGAGATACAAGAAATGCTGACTCTTTTTTGTGCTGTAAACAGAAACTCCTAAAAAATGGGTTAGAAACATACAGAGGCTGATGGATATACTTGATTAAATCTGTTCCAATTTTACCTTTTTCGTATTGAACTTAAACCAGGAAAAGAACCCAGACTGAGAGAAACGTTGTCTAGACAAAGCAAGGCCTGAGTTTTGAAAGTTTTAATTTATATTCCCAGTTCATCCCTTGGCTTTTGTATCAGGCCAGGCCATTCACCTTCCCTGCGCTTCTTTCTTCTGTAAAATGGGGAAATGTGACTGTGGTAGTTTGGGCATTTACTGACTATAGGCTAGCATCTCAATTTGCTGGTCATTTGCGCTAATGTGCAATTACACCCCTGAGTTTTTGCCTTTTTAAAATGATCGAGTGGTGCTGATGCACGTTCTGTTTATAGGTATGCGCAGAGGTTTCTTTTTCCTGCAGAACTGATTGAAACTTAACCTCTTTGTGGATCACAGAGGTATAAACCAGGCACGGGTGTATCGGGAGAAGAAACGCAGTGCTGCCACAGTCCTTCCCTCCCCTTGTTCCCAGCTTCTACCTCTCAGCAAGCGCTAGTAGATGGTATTAGGCCCCTGGAGGTGTAACGAACAGCCTGGCCCGTCATGCAGTACTGTGTGTCCAGTTGCTGAACCCCAGGTACAAAGAGAGCACAATATTCTGCTTTTGGCAGCAAGGGACAAATAGCACCACCCCAGGACATCTGCTCTCTTCTTTGTACTGGTATGGTTGGAGTTCACTGACAAACAGCCAGCACAGCATCGAACTTAGCCAGGGAGATCATTTTTAGCTGCATAGAGTTCAGCTACGGGAGGCACCAGTCAAATACTTGGGCAGTGTAGCGTGTGCTGCATTACCAGCCGCTTTCTAAGGCTGGCTGCCATATAGCTGCGTGAGGGACGGTCACAGCCGTGGCTGCAGCATGGACGTAGGCTGGGGGGGAGTAAATCAAACCTGAAATGTACCTCCCAGGCACCAAGAGGGACCTGTGACTCGCACCCAATTTCCCCGACTGGTTGAACGTGGCATGAATCGGCCCTGGCACTGGAAGAGGCAGTCCTTCCTTTCGCTGCCTCCATCTGCTTCCACCGTTTCCCTTGCGGCACGGCTAGCGGTCGTGGGAACCGACTGACTGAAAACAAGCCTTTTCCTCTTTTCTTCTGGCAAGTTAGTTTTGAGCCCAACTGGTTCCTTGATCTGATTCACCACGTGAGATCTAGTTCTGGCCTAAGAGCCGTGCTGGCAATGTTTGGGCAGAGCCCACTTTTTACAGCAAAACCTCTGGCTGGGTTAAACTGATCAGTTGGTACCAGGGCTGAGGGGGGTATCTTTGTGCCCCAGGAACAAAACACTTGAGGCAAACCACCTCTGTGTCATCACCAAAATGAAACCGAGCTCCCACCATATCCCTAAATTGAAAACCATCATCTGCGTAAGAGAAAAGGCAGAATACAGCTCATCGTGATTATTAATGGTGTGTGTTCCCAAGCGCTCTCCTTGGGTGAAGTGTGTTTATTTGCGGGAGGTCATTTCGCTTTGTTTGAGCTCGAGCGTGTGGCTTGCGTGCCCCCACAGCCCCTTGTCGAGAAGGGAGGGTCACAAGATGTCCCTTTGCAGGGCAAACTGGTATTCTCGGTGTAGCCCTCTCTGAATGTGTCACACCACATCATTTGCCCTGGAAGTTTCCATGCAGGTTAAGTTTAGATGCTAAAGTACCTCCAACTCCACCCACTCCAGAAGTTTCTGACATCATTAGTCTAGAAGTTGGGTGGAGTGCTGTGTGTGAGGAATCTGCTATTTAATCAGGTATTATGATATCAGTCAAAAAAACCCAAACACTTATTTCTCTTCAGTGTTCAGAATAAACTTTCACTTTCCCTGTAGCGTCACGTTATGAGTAAACATCAGAGCCCTTAATCCCCCTGTAATTTCATCAGAGAAATGGTATTTTATTAGCCTTTCTGGATGCTGAAGACTGTTAAAATAGTAAAAAACCATTTGAAATTAATAAACTGGAACAAACAGGGGGCCCGGTCTTACCGGCATTTTTAATTTTGTGCCCAAACTTGGAATTGCGTGCTGGTGGCTTGGACCCAGAAAGTCTCCAATTTTTGCACTACAGAAGAATATCCAAGAGGTTCTCTCCTTCAGTAGAAGCCCAGCGGGGCATCTCTGGATTTCGGTGACAAATCTCCGAGATGGGGACAACCCAAACCGGTCGCCCATGTCGCGTGAGCTGCTCGGATTAGCCAGCTCAGGTTGGAAGGAGTTCACGGTTTAGCTTGCGTTGGCATGGTTTTGTGCCCACACCAGGACTATATCAAGCCTCTTCCCATGGTAGTGGATAATGGATTAGAGAATTATTTCAAAGTGAGTTATTTTTTTAAGTTGGGGAAAATCAGCATTTCTTTCAGAAGAGTTGTAAACAGATTTACACAGAAAGGATTTACTGTTTATTTTAGCCCCTTTCAGACTGAGCAGCTAGTGCTCCCCAGGTGTGATTGTAACTCTACGTACTGTTTTTAAAATCCTATTACCAGAATCTTGGTGAGTGGGGTTTTCTTTTTCCCTTGCGTTGGTGATGTTTTTATGGACTTATATTTTTTTTTTTTGGCAGCTTGTCCCATTAATTACTTAGAATTTTAATTATTTTTAAATATTTCTGTCATTTCTATGTGTTTAAGTTGCTAAGCGTTACTTGTGAAAGCTCTCCTTTCTTTTGTGAAAGAGCTGTACTTAGAGACATTCCTTCATATACTCCTGCTTGCATAGATAACTACGGAAAATGCATTTCTGCCAGGTTAAGGCTATTTTTTTTTATTTTTAATTGGATTGGGCCATCCCAGGAACATACCTAGATTGTTGATTGGATTCCAGCTCTTTTGGCTGGACTCATGTGAAGATGGTGAGGTGTGGTACCACACGGCGAGCAGCAGTCAGAAGAGGAAGCTGAGCTCTTGCCAAAACCAGAGTCCTTCTTCCTTTTATTCATGTTGTCGTGTTCGAGCCTTTTTTACAATGTCTGCTCCCGACACCACTGCACCATGTGACTTTTTTTTTACTTCACGTGTGTAATGTCACTGGTGTCAGTAGAGCTGCTTGTGTGGAGCTTGCCCGGGTTGATGGAGTGGCTGGTCCTCTTCTCCACTCCTTTCTGTTCCCAGAGTCTTTCACAGCATTTCTTAACTTTAATAACTTCAGGTTTGTCAGGTTTAACCCTGTCTGTTGTCCTCCTGTAGAGAAGTTGGTGAAATAACACCGAATGACACGACCATCCTCCATACGGCCATACCCCAGGCATTAGTCAGTGTGTTTGTCTGCCTTGGTTTTGTTTGTTTTTAATATTCTTAAACTGTAAGCCAGCATCCGCTCCAGTTAGTGGCTGCTCTCAAATTGACTTCAGAGGGAGCAGATTTAGATGTTCATTAAAAATAACAACATCTTATTTTGTTTGGATCATTGTCTTTTAGGTGGGAATGAAATATGTTTTGAAACTGATGAAAGCTGTGCACTTCTTTATACAAAGATGGAATCTAGCCTCTCTCTTATTTTTTTTAAGCATGTCATCACAAGATGGAGTTGCAGCTGTCTTGTTCTCCTTTTTCGCTCTGCTATGTTCTTCTCATCTGGCTAAAAATAGCCCAAGAGGAATCAGTCTTGACTGAGCACTTCCTCTTTCAAACTACAGATTTTTTTTTTTAATTGTATTAGATCGTTTATAAGAATGTGCAAATGAGGAGCAGTGTTTTTTGCCGTAATACAATGGGCCGTATACAGCAGTTCTGTTTCTTGCAGTTATTGGCACACCACACTTTCCCTGTATCAGGTGGCTAAACAGGTTTATTGGGAATTTGCGAAAGTTTGTAGTATAGGAAATGATGCAATTCGGACACTAGCACGGTTAATTTTCTCCACATCTGCCGTCTTTCGGCATTTACAGAGTTGTCTTAAGCTTTTAAGTCTGCTATTATTTGTTTCTGAGGAGGTGGCTGCTGTGCCTGTGGAAAACACGGCGCGGGACTGGTGCTGCTTTAATCTGTGAGAAGGGAGCCTGGTTGCACAACAGTAAAGCCCTCACTTTTCATTCGGAATCAAAAGCCAGATCCAGATTTTGTGCTTGGCTTCTACCTGCAGCGAGCTGACTTTAAGAGGTTTGAAATGTGACTACCCCCTGGGCTCTCTGGCCAGATCCGTGTTGTCACCCATGGCCAATACAACATGTGAACGTAAGCCTTGACGCCGGAGTGTCCTTGGGAGCGAAGTGCCTGGCTGGCCGTGATGTTGGAGCGTGGGTTAGAATCGCCTGAGCTGCTGGGAGTAAAGTAGTGTTGCTCTGCTGCTTATCCCTTCTGCAAGGGACTTTTTTTTATTCTCTAAGTCAGGCTGTTTCAGTTGGGCTGCAGAGTCTGCCAAAGCTGAGTTAGGCTGAAGAGCTGCATGTGTCAAACCTGTTTTCTGAAGGCCCTATTTTATTAAGTTAGGAGGTCAGCCAGTGAAGTACCTTAAATTATAAAACTTCGCTCTGCGTACCAGGTAATACAGTCAGCCACCAACAAGCAAAGTGTGCACTGGCAGAACTCCCCTGGGCACCAGCGTTTCTGAAGTTACGTATGTAGTTGCCGCTCCAGTTTTTGTACTCGCTGATGTATTTGTCTCAAAATGTTGCAGATCCTGGATTTGTAAAAAGGGAAAGGTGATTTGATTTCTTTTTGCAGTAGAGACCAGGAGAAACTGAGCTATTCAGAGCACAAGAAAGACTAAAAATGCCAGTGGAAAGTATTCTGAGCTCAGCGCGCTTGTTATTTCACACTATCAAAAG
Organism: Egretta garzetta; assembly: GCF_000687185.1. Lineage (NCBI taxonomy): Eukaryota > Metazoa > Chordata > Aves > Pelecaniformes > Ardeidae > Egretta > Egretta garzetta. Next base: position 2,640,962 of record NW_009260131.1, read on the forward strand.
GTGAAAGGAAGAAATCATTCAAGTGGGCACTGTGGAATCCCACTCACGGCAGGGTGGAGACCAACCCAGTCATAAATGTTAAAGGTCAGAGCATTGCAATCTAATCAGTACAGTGCGATCCCCAGACTTCTTATCGCAGGCACGTTTGATCTTTTATTCTTGCAAGAGGCCTTTGAAAGGGCAGGGGAAGGAGTGAACCTGAGGGGTGGTGATCTGTTGACTTGGCACATATTCACTGTAGGTAACCTTTAAATGGTTTTAATTATCACTACTTCTACTTAAATTAAATGAAATCAGGTTCTCGTTTTGCTAGCACTGAATGTCAACGTAATAGTTAATGTCAGACCTTAAAGGAAGGGATCGAATCCAGAGAGGGCTGGTTCTCCCAGAACCGCCCGTTAAGCTAGGGGTATGTGAAACGTTAAGTGATGATATCCCAGGTCCTGTGTCTTGAAATTAAAATAAGTCAAAGTGAACAAAACTGAAATGCTGAGCTTGGGTTACGCGTTACTGTGTTTTACACTGGGAGGAACAGGTAAGGAAACAGATCCTTTCCAGCAAGGGTTTGCTTCTTTTATTAGGGAATTACATCATAATGACACCGCTAATCGCCATTCTCAAAGGTACTGATGTGACACAGATGTTGATGGGAGGGGGGAGATGGTTTGTCTTGTTTCAGCTTTATTCTTGCCCCCAAAAATGCCTTCTGATCATTTTTCCGTCTCCATTTCTAGAAGAAAATGATACCGTACAGCAGAAGTCTCTCGGTGTTGCTGAAAATCTTTGGCTACATCCTAGGACTTACTTGTATTGAAAGATTTCTCTTAGGCAGCGGTGTTCATTTTGTAAACTTTATCATGCGCAAACGAGAGAGGGAAACATGTCCAGGGAATGGCTTTCGAACTATAGATAGATGAAACTGGTCTGGAAGGCAAGGTGAGGAAACCAGACACAAGAAACAGCTGGAGAACTAGGACAGTTTAGCCTTGTTCAATGAAGGGAAAGCGTTGAAGGCTTCTGTGTCGTTTATTGTGGATGAGGCGTGCGTTCGTGCAGCCCCTGTAAAGCTAGCAGGGACTGCGGGTGTGTTTCATCTGCCTTGGCAACACCATCTCTTTTACTGGTGGAGATTCATCCCCAATTTGTTAAAGAATTACTGCTGGTTTTGATGACTAATCCTCAGTCTTGTCTTCTTTTCTGCTGTTCAGTGCCTGAAGAACAGCTGCACAACATTGATGAGTACGATCTCAATGTCGTCCGCCTCTGCTTCCAAGCTTTCCTCCCCGACGAACATGGCAACTACACGATAGCCCTTCCTCCTTTGATTTCCAACCCAATCTATGACAACAGTAAGTACCAACTTGTTCCAACGTGGTTTTTTTTTTTTCTTTCTTTTTTTTCCTTTTATTTTTCTCTTTTGCTTGGGATAAAAAATGCCAGGCCTGGTTTCTGAGGTCTGTGCCACTCTTCTGGGTTGCTTCTGTGGCTTGGGACTGCTAGATGCACATCTAACCCCTGGCAAGTCAGGGAGCCTATACTCAAAAGATGATCCCAAGGTGAAGTGTTGGCCGATGAGCATAAGAATTATCTGTCGCATCTACGGACTCGCGCCCAGGTGCTTTTTGTTCACATATCACAGCAACGATGGCCCGCTCCTGACGTGCCAAGCGATTAAAATAGATAGTGGCAAGATGGATGGCTGCCGTAAGACAGATCTGTTTTCCAAGGATGTCCTGTAAAGCCTGTTTGTGCCCATGCTGTGCCTTTTCCTTGTGAGGGCTCTGGAACAGGATTCGAGAGAGATTTGTCCCAGTGGGAAACAGTCTTAACACTTTTATGTAGCCCTTCTGTATCCTGGTCGGTTGCTGGTTTCAGCGTGTAGGTAGGTAACGGGGAAGTGTTTGACCATGTTCTGGGAAGGCTCAGAGTGAAACTCCCCTTCTTGGCACTGTTGCCCACATTCCACCAAGCTGGACCTCAGCAGGTCACTGCAGCCAAGGATTTTAGCCTTCAATGTGCACTGGACTTCTCTCCTGGAGAGAAGAAGAGCTTTTAATAATTGGAAACTTTTTGATAGTGTTTTTCTTCATTTCTGCAGTGAAAGTATTTCCATGCTAAATAGTTAAGGTCATTACTTTAGCAGAAACTACTGAATAAAATGAGGTCTGCGTTTTGTAAAATTGATGTTAGGATTGTGTTGATGTGGGCATAACCATTCTGAAAATGTTCTGAATATGAACTCGGGTGGTTTGGTATTTTTAGAGTCTCTTCTGGAATTACCTAGAAGTTAGAGCTGTGCGTATTGTGTTATTGAGAACCTTTGTTGCAGTAAAGCAATTAGGGTTGAGATAAAATTGATGTACGAGATTTGCAGCTCTGTCTCAGATGCCATTTAGAAATGTGCCAAATCATGATTACTCGTCTGCGTTGATTGACGTCAGTCTTTGCTAAGCTCCTGAAATGACAGATAGCCGTGTGGTGGGGGAAGCTTGGTTTTTGAGTGTGGGTGTATGTGGGCAGCTTCTGATACACTATAGGTATCTAAAATCCTCCATGTAACATAGCAGCGGTGTAAATAAAACAGTGCAGCCACAAATCGTAAGGATTATGCTGCTCTTGTCTGGAACAGCAGTTTCAGATCTGAATTTCTTTTTAAAACGTTAGCCTTCTTAAACCTGCTCTCTCATACAGGACTGGGTGAGGTCAGGTTATAACTTCAGGTAAAACTGTACGGCACAGCAGGCTTGGAAGTCTTAGGTTGTTGGATTTCAAGCCTTCGTGGATCTGTCCAGATGAGGAGCAAAAAGGTACTCGGAGCTTTTTTGAAAATTAGCTTGCACATTTTAAATCTAATGTTTTTTTCACTTTCTAATACTTCATAGTCTCCACCTGCTTTGGGTAGTGGAGCCACATAAGAATAATTTGAGCGTAATATAGAGGCAATTGCATTAGCAGAGACTGCAAGTGTATAAGAGTCGGTATTACAGGCAGCTTCTGTTTTCACCTGCCTAGAACATTAACTGGGTTTGAACAGAAATTTCCCGAGTTGCGTATCTGACCACACAGAAGGCTCTTGGGAAGAGCCAGCTTAAAGCCGCTTACAGTTTCTGAGAAAGCAGGTTAGGGAGAATGTGGTGTTCTGCCCTTGCTGAAAGTGACGTGATTTTTGGTGAGAAGCATGTTTTCCTAGGGATTTGTGACCAGATGCGCGCTTTTGGGGAGCGAGGAAGGGGAATTGGGCAGGAGGCGAGGCGAGGACGTGCACAGGGGAAGAGAGGTGGGCAGCAGCATGGCAGTACAAAGGCCATGGAGACCATCTCCCTCTGAGGCTGCTCCCAAGCTCGGTGTTCCTGCCCGGCACCGGCGCTGACAACAGAGAGTGGCATTCGTGTTTCTTTCCTTTATCCTCCCTTCTAAACTCCCCTTAAAATAATAAAAAGACAAAACCAGTGAACTGCAGCCTAGGAGACCTTCCCAAAAGCCTGCTGAAAGGACACCGAGTACCATTTGAGCGTACAGAAGTGAAACAAAGGTAAAATTAGGCTTCTTGCAACTCTTAATTTACCCTTCCCGTGAAAATCGCACAATGACACTGTCAATCATATGACCCTGCGCTGTTTCTGGGCTTGTTTTGTTTCCCCTCCCTTCAGAGTTTCTGATTCATTCAGCAAATGAAGCCGCATGTGTCATGTAGTAAATGAGGCTGTGGCACCCGCTGCTCCTAATGATAGCGATAGCTGCAGATAGTAACTATGTAATTGGGGTCTGGCCTGAGGTTACCAGGAGCTCTGTTTTAAGCGGAGTCTGTGTTGTGCGACAGCGTACCTGTGTGGTATGGTGAAAAGATTGGGTGGGAATTGACTCAAACTGAGAGTCTAAAGTCAATTTGATTTTTTTTTTTTTTTTTTTTTTTTAATTGAGGGTGACACCACGAGCTTTGGGTTTTTATTTCATCTCTGTGCCTGGAGCAGGGAGCCCAGGGTGGTGGAACCTCATGTCATGGTGGTGGTAGGAGGATCGGTTTCTGGGTCACCAAGCAGCACCAGCCAGATCCTCCCAGGCGTTTTAAATACATTTGGAGTTGATGTCTTGACGTAAGAAGATGAGAGAGCATCGTGGCACAGTGTAATTTTGTTCTGTTGGGATTGGAGGGGTGGAAGAGGGTGCAGTAAACTACGAGTGTGGTTACGGACAGTAGCAGAAAAATGAGCATCAGCTGCTCCGTATGCTAAATGAAGACGGGGTCTTAAAATTGGCATGTGCTCAGGTACTTACAAGTATCCACACAGCACAGAGGCACAGTGGGTGAACTTGAAATTCTAGAGGGAGTTCTTCCAGTCTGGCTTTTTTTTGTTTGTTTGCTCTTTGTTCCTTCTGAATCACTATTTTGTGACATTAGTGCCCATTTAAAGAGATGGTAACGTAGTCCACAAAGCTCCAAGGGGGCTGTTCTTTCTTGCAGTAGTCTCCTGTCCCTCTTCACCTTGCAGGAAAGCTGCTGCTACCGAATGGGGACAGGCACTGTCAGGCAGGGTTTGTCTCTGTCCCCCATGATTCCCCTGTAGCCATCGGGTTGTTTGGATGCAGCTTGGGCAGTGGTGAACTTATCGCGACATGCACATGCTTGTGCACAGGGCAGCTCTCCAGCCGCGACTGTCACAAGCGCTGTCCGTGTACAGCCATAGCTTGGAGTTGAATTTTGAGCATTTTGGGGGTGAAAACTGCTACCCTGAGTAAAGGCGTGAAAGTTAGGACTCCCAGACCTGTTCTCAAACACCTAGAGAGGGTAACAGAAGAGAGGTTTGATTGCCAAGCACGTCTGATGCTCAGAAAGGGGAATTTTCTTGACTTGCTGGCCCAGCTTTTTCCAGAGAAAGATGACTGTAACAGGTAATGAGTCCCTCAGAGAGCTGCTTTGAATTCTACAGCTTGAAGGGCAGCAGCGCCCAGCGCAGTAACGTCATTTGGGGAAGTATTTTGAGACTACTCTAGAACAGCTGGGAGTAAGTGGCACAGCCACGCTGGTGTCTTGTGCATGGAGACGGGCGGCTGAGGGCTGTGGGATCACGGAACATCGAGCCCTGCTTCTAAATTTCCCCTACGGAGCGACTTGTTTAGAGTGGATTTCTGGGTGTGTCACGCTCCTACAGCTCTTGCCTTCCCTTCGCCTGCCTTAGCTCCCAGAACCTCATCTTCAACAGTGACAAAGTTGCAGTAATTCTTTTATCATCAAAAAGTGCCCGTTTGTTTCCAGGAGCTCCCAACACAGCAGAATTAAGAATTTGTCGCGTGAACAAGAACTGCGGAAGCGTAAAAGGAGGAGACGAAATATTTCTACTGTGTGACAAGGTTCAAAAAGGTAATCCTGATGAGGTTTTTCTTTCCCCCACCTTTGTTCCAAACGTCTGACGCTTCCGCTTCCTAGCTGGGAATCCAAGCCCTTCGCCACACTCCCATGTAAGTGGTCTGGTTTTACAGCTGGGCAGAATAGCTTTCAGATTCAAGGGCTCTCCGCACCTCTGAAAGACAGTGCCTTTAAAGTCTTCTGAGTCAGACTCCTTTCTTTCTTCCCCTTCCCCCTTTTTTTCTGCTGCAAGCTCTCCATTTGCAGCGTAACAAGCATCTTCTGTTTCTAATGGACTAGATGATATCGAAGTCAGATTTGTCTTGGACAACTGGGAAGCCAAAGGTTCCTTCTCACAAGCCGATGTTCACCGTCAAGTTGCAATCGTGTTCAGAACGCCACCGTTTCTCAAAGACATCACCGAGCCCGTCACGGTGAAGATGCAGCTGCGAAGACCTTCAGACCAGGAAGTCAGCGAACCTATGGATTTCAGATACCTACCAGATGAAAAGGGTATGGTTCCAATTAGTTGAGTTTCAGAAAAGCCATTCTCGCTGCAGAACTCGTGTTGATAATAAACAGTAGCTTAATGAGCAAAAGAATCTACAACGCTACTTCTACAAAAGTAGAGGTTTGGGTTTTAAAAGTAACAAGTGTCCGTTTGCTCCCTCTTTCAATGAAGTGTCAAGAATCACTGTTAATAACATTGTCTTGGTTAGTCATGCCTGAAATATTTTTCTTTAAATCTATTTTACTACAATCAGGGGCCACTAGTATAAATTTTAGAAAGTTCCTTTACTACTTGTATCAAAGAGAAACTTACCTGCTTTTTCTCTCTCCTCCTTTCTCTGTAGATCCATATGGCAACAAAGCAAAAAGGCAGAGATCAACGTTGGCTTGGCAAAAGCTCATACAGGACTGTGGTAAGGAAAATATTTGTCTTTTTCTTGTTTGAGTGAACTTGCATTTAGATGGAGTTATTTTCTGTAAAAGCAAATGCTCAGCGTAGACTCACGGGTTCTCCCATTGCAGGATCAAACGCGACAGAGAGGCCCAAAGCAGCTCCGTTCCCCACTGTCACCTTTCCTGAAGGGAAGCCGATTAAGAAAGGTAGGTTTTGGCACGCGCCTCCCAATCCAACAGTGGTTTGAAACAAATGGTGCCTGACTGCTGTGGGGAAGGGCGTGTTTCAGGGGGGCACCGGAGTTCCCAAGGCAGCAGTAGTAGCCGCCTCTTACTTTCCCTCCTCCTCTTCCTCCTCCAGCTTCTCAAAGCCTCAGCCATCCTGTGACTTTCCCTTTGCACAGGAGGGAGCTACACCTTCTCCATCTTGAAGCATTGTTAGCGCTCAGCCTTAATTTCCGTAACAACCAATCTTCTCTGTGTTCAGACACTCCACCTTTCAAATGCACACTCAGTTCCTGGCCTTCCCTCCTCTTTGCCTGAAATTCTAAGTCTTTTGAGGGTTTCTTCCTGTAAGATAGCAGTATTTTACCTGTACAAACTAAAACCATCAGGTCTTCAGTGTAGCTGTCGCCTTCAGCGTTTGCCATAGAGGGGCGAGGTGGATAGGTGCCTCGCTGCCATCCAGAAATCTGGGGGCCACCCCGGAGAGTGGCTAAGCAAGTACGAAAGTGCGAAGGCACATGCAGTCTTACTAAGAGAGCACTGGTTTTTCTTTGCTTTTTACCATTTGTGATTTTAAATAAATAAATAATGAGAACAGTCAACCACTGGAATACTCTCCTCAGGGAAGTGGTTGACTCCGCCACACTGGATGCTTTTAAGCCTCAGCTGGACAGGGTGCTGGGCTGTCTTGTCTAGACTGGGCTCTTACCTAGAAAGGTTGGACCAGATGATCTTTGAGGTCCCTTCCAACCTGGGATTCTATGACTGATACTACAAGATAAAAAATGGCATTAAAACGCAGTCACGTCTTTCCTTTTTCACAGAACCAAATGTGTTTCCATCCACGCTGATGATGCCGGGGCTAGGAGCCCTAGCCAACACTAGCCAGAACTACACTGTCTGCAACCAGCTTCCCCATCAGCCCGCACAGGTGGGGCCGGGGAAGCAAGACCCCCTCTCCTCATGCTGGCAGCTGTACAGCACCCCCTCGTCAGCCAGCAGCCTGCTCAACACGCACCCCCAGAACAGCTTTGCGGCAGACGTGTCGCAGACTGCTGCTCCGGGCAGCAGCACGCTCTCATCGTTCCACGACACCCCTCTGAACTGGCCTGACGAGAAGGATTCGGGCTTCTACCAGAATTTTGGCAGCACGAATGGGATGGGCGCAGCAGCGGGGCCGACTGTAGACATGCAGAGTGTTTCTAGTAACAGCATCACGCACCAAGCTCCTGCCAGCACCTCCGCAGCTGGCATCGTCAACATGGAGACGGATGACATGAACTGCACTAGTATAAACTTCAAAAAGTATAATCCGGTGTTAAATGCAACCAATCACAGGCAGCAGCTCCATCAGGTGCCTCCAGCTTGCCCGTCGGTAGCAGCCCCGGGCAGCACGCCTTTTAATTCCCAGTCTAGCTTTGCCAATCCAGCAGTTTTTGGTTTTCTAGACCAAGAAAGTTTAAGTGAATCAAGACTACCCACCAACCCCATCCCAAACCATCAGAATAGCATTGCAGATAACCAGTACTATGACACTGATGGTGTCCACACCGATGATCTCTATCAGTCTTTCCAATTTGATAGCATATTACAAAGCTATAACCATTGAGCCAGCAGCGTCGGGCTGGATGCGGGTACGTAGAGCTTTTCAGCTGGCTGGCTGGATGAAGAGGAGTAACTTGCCCTTCTGGAGTCCCTGCTTTCTCTTTCAGAATGTTACTATGCAAGTTTCACGATATAACTTAAGGTTATATATTAACAGCCCAAAGACTGGTGCCCGTAAAGGAGAGGTGGGAGTAGGGTTTGGGATTCTGTACCTTCAAAGTACCTTGTACACATATTTTTACGCTGTTGGAAAAGGGAACTGTTAACACTTAAATCTTCCTTACCTTTGGGGACTGTAAAAGCTGGCATCTTCAGAAGGGTTAAAATTTCACAGACTTCACAGTGTTAGAAATGTTTGAAAAATAACCATTTTTGCTATGGAAATTAAATGTAAATGTTGATAGGACAGAAGTTAGGGGGAAAAAAACCCAAACAAACCTGCACGTGGGCACTCTAGTTCAGACTCGCTAACAATGTTAAAGTTTGACTTCACTTACTTGAAAGGTTTAGGTTTCTTAGCCTCCTTCATATAAAATATTCTTCTCCTAAAACAAGACCATGCATTGATTTTTCACATTTTTCACCTCACTCCATTTGCTTCGAAGGCAAATTTACTCTAAAATTTTTTTAATGACTATGTCATTGTTAGATATATTTTAAAAGACCGGAAGGTTTGAGTTTTTTTTAAGTAGTCCAGCTCTGTTGTAAATGACTCACTGCACAAAAGCACGAACAGTACCTAAGGACTTTGCTGCACTTCATCCAAAGTGCACTCTTTTTTTAAAAGCCATAGCCCTGTTTCTTTAGGAATGGAGCTTGCTCTTACTTCTCCAGAAGTGTTTTGTGTGTGTGTGTGTGTGCGCGTGTGTGTAGCTGTGACGTCTATGTTGTTTCGAGCTGCAGAAATACATTGACCCAAAGCGTCTCCCTGTTCTCAGGTATCCCAGCAGTTTCCTGCTATGCAAGTGACTGCTTAAAAGGTGGCGCTCAGATCCTGCCTCCCCACCACCCCCTCCCAAAAAACGCTTTGGGGCAAAGCTGGAGGCAGGCTTAGTCATCTAGATGCACTCTATTAATGACTTAAGGCCATTTCAGTCAGTACTAATTAAAAACACTCCTCTCTGCTCTGTATCAGAAACCAGAACTCCTTCCCTTCCGCTTCCTTCCCAGACTTCATTCTTAGCCCGAGTTGCGAGATGTTCAGTGACAACTCGCATGGGTGGAACTAGCTAGGTAAGACACTCTGCATTATAGGGCTTTGCTATTTTATTATTATTATTATTACTACTACTACTATTTTTTAAGAAGCAATACAGCAGGAAATAGATGAGTATTTCTTAAGTTATATGGCTGTTTTGTATGGCAGATAAGGCTTAAGAATCTTACTTGTTACTGTTTGGCAACTTAAAACTGCACCATGGAAAGAAGCCATTAAAAAAAGCATACTCTGATAAAATAAAAACCAAAAAACACAACCCCAAATCAGAAAAGCCACTCAAGAGAGAGAGTTGTATGCCAGGCAGAAAGGAACTCCAAAAAAAAGCCCTCTGTGGTTTATAGGCAAGCAACGACTCCTTAACTGCAGCCGTTCCTTGCATTGGAAGCAAGAAGGTGCTGCTGCTGTAATGCATTACACAGTTACATGCGTTTAACACAATACCCGCCTTAGCTGATGTGTAGGATATATGAGGTTTGGAGAACTGCTTCCCCCAACTGCAGGTGCACAACTCTCCACGTTTTTAAAGCAGTTTTTCCTCACTTCAGCATAGATCCTCTGCAGTCTTAAGTAATGGCAAGACCAAAGACAGACGAAGAAAGCTTGAAATGTGTTGTTTATTCAGTTTTTTTTTTTGAAGTTCTCAATTTTAAGTATTGAAATGTAAACATTTTATTCCGTAGAAAGCTCTTCATAGTACAACTTGTTTTTAGTGTATAATTAAATTTTTTCAAAGTTCTGTTTTCCTTTGTAAATGAGTTGGTTTGGTAATTAAAAAAAAACCCCCTGGTTATACTAAGTACTTGGCTTCTGCAGCCTTCTCAGAGTCCTTGCCGCGGGAAAGCCAGAGAAATGGGAGAAGGTAGGTTCTGGGTTGCTTATCCTGGGGCTTTTCAGAGGATATTCTGCTCACGGTTACTGCTGGCCACCACATGACCTGAACACAAGGATTCATCTGCACTCGGCAACTTTTTTTTTGTGGTGCAGCAATTGACATTTTAGTTGGAGGAGTGGAGGGCAGATGCTTTGATGCTCAGCTAGAGTTGTGCTTACTGCTGCAGCTTGCTCCAGCTGAGCTGATGCCAAATAAAAATGGGGAGGGGGGAGGGGACATTGTATGCAGCCAGTTGTCTGGGGAAATACAAGGGCTTGGAGTCCTTCCAGTGCAAAGGAGGGTGGTGCTAAGCAACACTGGACCTCATTTTTTTTTTCCTCGTATTTCTCACACCGTGCTAGAAAATCTCTACCTCTCTCACACATGCCTCATGAACAAGATTAAATCTTATGTTCACAAAACATCCTGTTTGAATAGTCACAAGTAGGTATTTTTAAAAGGAAGATGAAGGCCGAGGTACAACCATAGTATTATTGCTGCAATATTCATTACAAGTAAGGCTAGTTCAAAGTGTTTACCTTGTATTAGAAACTGCAGACTTCAAACGAAGTTTAAAAAAACCCCGATCACAGCTCTCATTTTCCTATTTTTCACATGATCCCTGAACAAGAGCTATCCAAAGAGCTGTAGAGAGATTTGTACTATGAGCACTTTTTTTTTTCCTGCCCCCTCATTTGGATGCTTTACATTTATCATAAAAATAAGCAATTTGGGAATTTTTAGTGGCCCTCTCTACAGTGCATGGAGAGGAGATTCGACCTGGCACATTTAGTGTCATCTTTTTAGCCTTGTTGAGCTGCACTTTGGTTCGTAACATCACTTCTGCTGTCACCATGTTGCAGAAAGAGCTGTGGCCAGGAGTGCCTCAAGTGTCCTTGCGCTCTGACAGGAAAAGGAGCCCTTTCTGCTTCTGCCTTGTTAGCACTGTTCCCCCTCCCAGAATAGCTCATGGCTGTCGTGGCCACAGTGCAGTCTTGTTTACATTTTTTTTTTTGTTTTAATTTTTCCCCTGTAGTTTATGGAATTTATAAATCATATTTGAGCTCACTTTGAGTTTCAAGAAATCACATAGATACAAGACTGAAATTCTCTTTTTGTTTGTTTTCTGAATTCAGTTTCTTAAGTTTTCCATCATTCATGACGCTTCCTTTCTGGGTACAGATTATTATCTGAGACAACTACTCCTGGAATCTGTTGCTCATAACAGCTTTAAGCTTAAAAACAAATATTGCTGTCTGAATCATGCTCCTATTATTTTTGTGTTAGAAAAACAGGAGTTTCTGAACTACTGCCCTACTGACATTACAGTGGACTAGGATATCAAATGACGAGAGACAAGTTTTAACAGCCCATCACAGGCAGAGGGTATAATATTTAGACTAATTTTTCAAGATCAGTTCTTTGGACCTCCTGGAAAATGTGTTTATTAAAGCCTTTTTGAGCCTTCAGCTAAAGTTCTCATGCAGCTGTTCTGTTACGAGGTGCTGGCACCACTGAATTGAAGGCAAGACATCTCAGTAGTCCTCCCTGTCCCCAACAGTAGTTTCTCTTGGGAAATATTACCCTTTTCTGAAATGTTAATTAATAAGAGCCCTTAAGTTCCAAACCTTAATTTCTTGTTGATAACTTTCTTCGGTACTTCAGGTAAGCAGAAGCATCTTCCTCATGGATTAAAATGGTACAGGCATAAAAGTAGCTTTTCCTAAAGATGTAGGTGGTGGGACCTAGCTAATAAACATAAAAATAATCCTGCAATCCAGCCCTTGCTTTGTGTGGACCATTTAAAATAGCACCAGCAAAGAAAAAAAACCCTTCAGCTCTTCCCTATTCCAGGCATCCATTCAAGGTTGGATACTAAAAAGAAACAAAATAAAAAAAATGTACCATGCTACAAACCAAAGCTTTTTATCTCTGACTTGCTCTCTCAATACCAACACTCTTCAGCACATCTTCTATTTGCCTGTACTTTGGGGTTCTTGGTATTCCTTTTTTTTTTTTCTTTAATTTCCTTTGTGTCCCACTGCCAGGAGTTCCCAATCTTTTTATACATGGTGACTCAACTGGGGAAATCCTACGCCTGAAGAGGCCTAACCCCGCCAGAGCTGTTAAGGCCTTGACTACCTCAACTGTTGTTTCTAGGAAGTATCACTGCTGTTTTTAAATAAGAAGAACTTGGGTTTAAGTGCAAAGTTTTCCTCTGAAAACTGTTTTTCCCTTTGAAAAGTACTTTGGGAGGCAAATTTGCCCATCTCTAAAACTGATGCTGACCAAAAGGCAGGCAGCAGAGAGCAGAGCGCGGCCTGATTCCAGGCACTATCATACTGGTTTCAGAGTCTCCCTTGCTTTGAGGGAATATTCCTGCATGAACAGTGCTCAGAAGAAGTTAGGACTGGGTTTCAGGTAATTCCGTGCTACCTTCATCCAGAGAAGAAAAGCTGCAGCATCCAATATAAAAAGAGTTTAAAAAAAATCTGGCTTGAGGGAGGGTTATTTTTAATTAAAACATTTTGAGCTACTGCAAAAAGCATATTTGACATATTTTCTCAGTACACTGTTTGCACATGTTACACCATTTATCTTTGTCTTAATTGTTTTTTAAAAAGACTATTATCAATACACTACCTTACCAAAATCTTTTTATGCACAGAAGAAATTAAAATAAGGCCAGAGATTGAACAAACACTACCTGTTCCAGAGTGTTTAAAGTTGATTCAAAGTACCAGTATCCTTTGGCAGATCAACATGATCCAAATGTCCAACAGAAATAGTTTGCAACCAGGCTGTGATACTGCACGGTGTTCGGTAACCAGCTGCTGACAGAGTTGCTGCTTCTTCCTCGTTCCGACTTGAAAAGTTAATTATCCAGGGTTGGAGGCCAGTCAACGTCAACAGACTGGAAGAGCAGGGAGGAAGGAAAAAAAAATACCAAGTCTGCTGATTTTGCCTTTTCTTTACGTGTGTAAAGAAAGAGACTTGCTATCAGAACTCCGTGCTTGTCAGCCATAGGGTAATAGTGGAAAAAACAGTAAATAAAGGACACTAAAACAAGAGAGATGGGACAAGACAAGCAGGAGCTAGTGGCATGAAACAGCCGCCTCATTCTGGTGGCTCCACAGAGAGAGCTCTCTGGGAGCTGGGCTTTCTTCATAAAGCAAAATCACAACTCCTTGTACTCTTCCTTCCCAGCACCGTGTGATGTTGGGCTGCCTTTACGGAGTGTCCAGAACTGTTAAATAAAAACATGAGCCACCTCTCATCTTCTGCCCATCCTGCAGATGGGCCGTTATGATGTGAAAACAACCAACCTGTTGATTGATGCCACAGAAGTATTCAGGGATGGGGCAGTAGAGGCAAGACTCGAGCAGAAAACCATCACCTGTCCCCAAATCTGCCTCCTGAGCAAGGAAAACTAGACTGAAAGAATAAGCTGTCAAGCATTCTGCGCAGGAATTATCTAGGCAACAGCATTAACAGTCATCCTGACTGTCAGTCAAAAGGGACAAAGCATACCTGATACTTTATTAGAAGCAAATGTCGTAATTAAGACAACTTGGATTATGTCTTTCTTCCCTGGCCTCCTGGAGGCCGCATCTCCAGTACCCTTTGGGCATTAACTTGTTGCTCACCCTCTTTCAAAAGCACAACACCCTACATTACCACAGATATCACCATTTGCAATCGCAGCACGGGGATTGCCACACAGCACGTTAAATGCCTTGCCTTCAAGACTGCCGACATTAACCATACCTATTCCTTGCCTAATCTACAACTTCATCAAAGGATTAGGCTCTTAGGCTGAGCTCAAAACCATTATTAGCAAGATGACTAATTATTTTCAAGTCCCTAGACATCTTTCACAGTTATGTCCAGTAACTATAGTGACACCTATCCGTATGAGAACAATGCTTATCAGCCCAAGCCCCAGGTCAGGTGTTCCTGTTTTCAGAGGTAACTCAAGTGCCCTTTGCAAGCTCTTCTCCTGTATTATCCTACAGAAGATACACAAAAAACTGCAAGTCTGTCCTGCCTGACGTAACGCATGGGCAGTTTTCCAGAAATACAGGGGAACAAATGTGCTGATCGCTGGCTACTTGAAATGAAACCCCAAGTTTTAAATAAACCTTGCCAAACCACTAAGTTAAAGATTAAATCCATATCTCTATATACATTCTTTTAACCAAAACAAATTTTTTTTTCCAACTGACTCCAGCAAGTGAACAGATATGATTTCTTGCTGTGTTTGAACCGGCACTGAAAGAGGAAGTCAAATCTCTCCTATTTTTCAGCCGACCCCATTTTGAGAAGAAATGATGTGGTACACGTAACATTGCTAAGCTCTGCTGCAGTGGGTGCTAATAAGAAGCATCATCAATTCACCGTATGCCCCCCCCATCCCTCCCAGACACGAATTCAGCAGAAGCAGCCTAATCTCCAGGAAAGACAAAGAGCAAAGGACTTACTTCTACATCCAACTCCAGAATGTCGGCGGTTCTGTTCAGTAGGGAGCCAATGTTGGGCTTTGTTCTTCCAAAGTCTCCATGCACAAATTCTTTAATGTAGCTAGAAATACTGGCTAAGGGAAGGTGCATTTTACCGCAAAGAAATCAAAAGAGGGAGTGGGGGAGAAAAAAAAAGGAAAAAAAAAAAAAAGTATGGTGAAAAACAGTCAAAGCAAAAATAGCGTCTTTTTCTCCTCCTAAGCCGATTTGCAGTGAACGTCCTGTTAAGCCCATATCCATCTTTAAAAGACATCCTAATTCTTGGCTTCTGACTGTAATGCCAAAACCTGCATTATCAACCTGTATTTTCTGTTTTATTTCAAAGCGAGCAGTGTCTTTATAACAAGACTGTTAACTTGTAAGCAGCAGCAATCTACAGTATGCATTGCAGTGCGTTAAGTATTGCGGAAAAGCATATTTTTTCTAAGGTGAAAAGTTTTCAGTTAAATTAGAAAAAGCTTAAGCGTATCTTTAACCAGTACATTCTTATAGCTATCACATACTTTAAAACTATCAGAGCAGTCATCGCAAAAATACACACACAGGTAGCATTTTTGAATGAAAGCCTGAATGTGAAATTCTGACATAAAAGCAAACATTATGCAACAACTTATGACTGCTGAAGAGCAAGGATTTAGAAACACCGCAGTGATAAAAGCAGGAAACTTCCCATTACCCAAAGTACTCTAATCAGCAAGCTGTTTTGTAAATGCGTTGTGTAAGGGCATCTAAGGATACGTTCCTGCTTGAGTCTTCAGATGCAGGCGAAAATGATGCTCGTCTATGTACTCAGCTTTCATGGTGTGAATGATCCGACATCTTACAGCTAGAGGCCTTCTGTGAAGAACCCGGAGAGGTGTCTTCTGGTCAAGTTTTAATTCCTGTTACAAGAGGTAACAAAATAAACGAGGAAGGAAATCTGCAACATACTGTACAGATTGTAAGAGTCATATGTATTGTTAACCAATCACATCTTTTTTATATTGTATTATGGTAGTTGAGTAATCTTCTTGAGGCAAGACTAATTTTTTCCATGCTTATCAAAGGAAAAAAGGACAGCCATCTCAAAGGCTAAACGAGAAGGCCTCATATGAACACAAACTAATGGAATCACAAATACAGAGGAATAACCTTGAAATCTCCATAGTCCTTTGCTGGAATGACTCCAGGATTTAGAAGCTCACTGAGAGCCTCAGGGCAATCAAAAAAAAAAAAAAAAAAAGAAACATCCCACCCACAAAATGCTTTGTCTAAACTACAGCCAACCCCCTAGAAATAAAAGTGGAAAAAAAAAAACTGAAATGAGATTAGATCTCGTAACAGTCTTTAATTCCCCACCCCCTTTCCCAAATGAGACACAGCAGTTTGAAAGGCAACTTTTCAGGAAGTGAGTGGGCATGCTAAAAAAAAAAGCTTCACGACAGTTGTCTCCCTGAACTGTAATGGCTCAAGCCCTCGCTTTGAGAATGATTTCATAGACAAGACCCATAGGAAATGGTGCAACGCAACAAAAACTGAACACACTTCTCCATCAGCAGTATCTCTCTGACCAACATCTGGAGAAAGTTCTCATTAACACAGCGTGCTTGTTACATTGAGCAGTTTGTAAGGCCTCCTTGCATTATTTTCCATAGACATTTCAAACTCCTAATTGCTGCAGCTGTGGAAGAACGGCTTTAGAGCCTGCAGAACAAAAGACCTTCTCCAGTCCTTTCACTTACATAAAACACTATCTAAGGTAAAGAAAGGAGCGCAGGTGCCAGATTTCCTCCTCTCCCATTCGCTACTTTTTATTATTTAGTCTACTGGAAGGTCAACATTATACAGTAATTTGTTGTCTGGGCTAATGGCCAGCCAACGATATTGCTAGCATGACAATGGTGAAGGAAGTATGAGAAAGGGGAGGGAGGTATGAAAGCCCCTGTAGCGAGAGAAATACTGATGAGAAAAAACACCAAAGACAGACAAAGAGAGATGTCCATAGGTGCACGTATACAAACTCTCCCCTAAACACCAGGACAGGTACTATATAAATTAGCAAAAGGAGCTACAGATACCTTGATATCATCTAGAAATGCAATATCTTCTTCCTGTATCGCTTTGTCTGTCCATATTAAGGCGCTATAGCTCTTTGTCTTTTCCTCTTCACCTTCCTTCATACGACCAATTGCCTCTCTAAACAAAAGAAATTAATTACTCACATAACATAAGCATAATCATATAATGCTGTGAGCAAGAATGCTCACAAAACTCCCAAAGCGTCACTTCCAAATCCCTTACCAGTGATGATAAATACTGACCTGGTGACAAGCTGTAAATCTCGAACCTGTATTTTGTCTGAAGACTTATTAATTGTCTGTGATATTTAAAAAAGAATCAGTTAGCAAAACTGCTCAGTTAGGGAAGAAACACATGCTTTATGAGTTCCATAAGGTGCAAATGATTTACCTGCTGAAGTCCCTTCATTTCCTCAGCAGTAAAATGTATTCTACGAGGATTCACAAGCTCAATTGCAAAGGGCCTTCCTGGCAACACGCACAGTCATAAAACATAAAAACATGTTGTTCTAAATTAACATTTGAATTTATGCAGCAAGGTTGGAAGGTGTGAAGATTGTCTGCTGTTATGCAAACAGAGGTAAGACTTGCGGGTTTAGGGATGCAGCATCAGATGGAAGGAAAGAAACAAGGGACTTTTTTTGGCTACTAAACCCCAGTATCAGCAATAAGTGCAAATTACAACTTCCCAGAAGACATCTTGTACAAGTCTGTGCTAATTAAAAAATAAAATAAGAAAAAAAAAGTTAATTAGCTTATTTTCTGTCACCTACAGCAATGCCCAGGTGCAAGATGATGTTAAATCCCGCTCCCTCAGCTAAACATCTGTTGCAATAGCTGCGCTTTCCGTGCTCAGGGCCAGGGATGATCCCCAGTATAAGCAGTGCCAAGAACTACACTACAAATCAGACAGCAACTGGAACACATCATTGTTAATTTTTACCTTTTCTTTCCCCTCCTCCTTTGGCTATAGTAGTTTCAGCATATTGGAAAGCAACTGACCTTTAGAAAGGACCCAAGTTCAAAAAGAAAATAAGGCTTTCCCACTCCCTGGTGACAGCGAGGCAAAGTAGAAGGACCCAACAGAAAAAAAGGTAGGAATCAGTCTGACATAAATGGCTTAAAAATAGGAAGTCAATAAAATTAAATACTCTTAACAAGCTATGCATTTCCATGCATCTGTGCAGCCAAGGGCACTGAAAAAGTGCTCCTCTCGCAGTTGGCTTTAAGAAACTGTTCAGTCTTTGGGAATAAATACATAAATATCACTAAAATGTTTCTGAAATAAAATTTCAAAGCATGCATAATCGCACACTTCTGCACTTAGCATTCAGCAATATCTACTAGGGTAGCTTTGGTTAATCATTTTGTTTGTTTCTGTGTTTCACAAGGGATGTTCCAAGCCTTACCATTGCCTAGTGTTCTCACATCCACATCTTCTCTTCCAGAGGAAGAAAAATTAAAGCCTGTAACAGATTCGAACAAGGGATGTGAGATTTTATTTTACATTTTTAATACCCTCTACAGCTTTTAAAAAAAGTGAAATATTTTCTTTCTAAACTTATTTGCAAATATACTTTGAGGAGCTATCTTTGTTAAATGAAGCCTGCACTGTATTCAAAAAAATCTGGGGTAGTTATTGTTCATTGCATCAGGTTCACAAATTTCTTGAAGAGCACTCTTAGTTCCTTGGCCTGAAAGTGACAGTGACAACCCTGAAAATATCTGAAAAACAACAGTACCATCCTAAAGGAAGTCCACTTACTAATTCTGTTCATTTCTTAGCTAGCTAATTCAAGTCTATGAATAAAATCAAACTGAGCTGTCTTCCTCCCAAACACAACTTTTTATCCTAAATACACGCAATGGTTTCCGAAGAATTCAGAGAAACTTCTGCTAATCGCACACACCTGGACAAAAGAGGAAGAAAATTCTAGTCCAAACTGAAAAGTAACCTCTGTGTATTTGTTTTTTTCATCTTTCAAGCTACAAAAATGTACTGTTGGGTATTTAGTTTCCTTCATCATACCCCTTCCACCTTTAAGCTTTGCCTGAAGGAGAAATGGGGGACCAAACCCTGCACTAGAGGTAACTTTGCAGCTCTATTCCTAAGTGTCTCTGAAACACTGATGGGTTCAAAATTTTTTCCTCTATAGAGAACATACAGATCGCGTAAAGATTTCCTCAGTTTTTATTATCTCTCATTTCTCTGGCCACATTACAGCAACTAACATAATCATCTTCCGTGGTCATAAAGGTGTATTTTGGTCATAACACCAAAATTTTCTTAGATGGGAACGCCTCAGACCCTTAATCATCTTCATAGCCCTTTGCTGGACTTGTTCTGGCATGTCCACATCCGTTTTGTACTGGGGAGCCCAGAACTGGACCCCGTAGTCCAGACATGTCTCCCCAGTGCTGAGTAAAGGGGAAGGATCACCTCCCCTGACCTACTGGCAATGGTCTTTCTATTACTTTATATCTCTTCTCAACATTACTGCACATGCGCTTCTGGTAGTCACCTACGGTAATTCTGCAAGCTAGGTGTTACATAGTACCTGGTCTAAAGACATGGTCTGAGGATTTTCCCAGTGTTCAGACTAAAGTATCCACTGAAAGGAGGGAGAAGAGGAAGGGCAAGTAGCTGTTTTTTCCAAATTAATATTTAATGTGATTTTTGCTTGGGCCTTCTATGTCTCTAATACCACATCTAGTAGACGACAAAAGATGGGCAGCAGTCATTTCATCTGGATAACCCCTGGATAAGCATTTAGCTTGTGGAACTCTAGGCACGGAAGGAAATAAATTAATCAAGGTAAAAAACATGAAGGGGTCGAAGGCTAGGCAGATATTATGGAACACTGATGGCAAAAACCTTCTTGTTACAAAGTAATTTTATGAATTACCAACAGTTTGGAAGTATGGGTAGGCAAAAATACTACCGCATAAAACCATAATATTTGCATCATCAGATCAATTGAGGAGATCTTTTAGAAAAACAAAGACACTGCATAAAACAAAGCAGTCATCACTTACAGATCATAGCTAAGAAAAGTTTACAAGCTTGGACTTGGAAGGATAAGAGAGGGATAAAGAAACTTTTTTTTCATTACACTCTTGTATTACATTAGTAGCCACTAAGGAAAAATATTCCAGTAATGATGAAAAATATGTATGGTAAAAGATCGCCTAGATACTTACTATCTGCTTTGAATTCTGCAATTAGATGCTCTGAAATCAATTCTTCCACTGAAGATTCCAGCTTTCGCTCCCCATCAATAATCCAGGGAGTCTGAGGTAAATTCCTTGAATATTTGTTGTATCTTCCTGTAAAAAAACAGCTATGTTACCTGTCATCATTATATAGCAATGGACAAAAGCTCCAGTATTGCACAGCACAACACATTTAACTTTCATTGGAGCCACATGAAAATAAATTTATGGGCTTAAACTTGTTTTATGGCAAGAGCATTACAGCAACATGATGAAATGCATGCTGCTGCACCTATGAGAGTTTCAGTATCTGAGATGGCCAGCTTAAAGGTAGACTTGGAGAGCCAGTTGCTGCAGTCATACCTTCAGAAACAAAACTGTATATAGCCTGACACAACTGGGAATGAAAACCCAGAGGTTCAAGTGCCTAGTCTGAGTCAACTTAATTCTAAATGAAAAATAGTATTTATTTTTAATCAGATCATGGTCTTTAACCAGCCTCCCATACACCAAACTAGTGCTATACATATGCCTGTCCACCAAGGTATCTATGGCCCAAGTGAAGAAGCTTCCACGTCCCCCGGTGTCAAGTAATTCAGGTTTCAATCCAAGTTCTGCCACTGTCTGGACGTTTAACAAAACAAACCCAAACTAAAATGCTTTGGCTCATTACAAGGAAAGCCATGTGAGCAAAACGTCTCAATAATAAACTAGCACAAATTTCAAGAACCTTGAAAAGTTGCCATGTAAAGAGATTGCCATCCTCTGACTGATTCCAGTCATAGTCTCGTGTTATGTCACACTAGCATGCCGTCTCCTGTGACATGATTGCTATAAACAAAGAACAAGTCTGACACGGATGACCAAGATGAGCTTTCTTACTGACAGGTTTTATAAGAAGTGAAAATATGCACAAAACAAGGAACTCATTCATAAAGAACAATGAGTAACCCCCCTGCACAAACAAGTTTCAATCTGAAACCTTGCACCGAGAAAATAAAAAAGGAGTTCAAAGTCACTATGCATATTGTACTGTGCCTCTGTCATCTCCATTTCATTGGTTTTTCAGTATCATATTTTCCTATTTCTAACAATGTTTCCTTCTTGCATTTTGATCTGCAGAAAAACCCACACAAACAAATGGGGAGACTGACTAATACTGTTTCACTGGGGCAAATAATGAAAGTACGATGACTAATCAATCAGAAGTCAGCTTCACACTGCTAAATTCTCTTTCCATAAAATGGAAAAAGGAAAATGATATCTTTTTTGTCTCTCAGCTCCCCATTCTAGTGATTTTAGCTTTTGATCTGAACAACAGTGGGTTAAAAAAAACAGAAGGTGTTTCTCGGTTTGACAGCTTCCCCCCTGAACCTTAAAAAAAAAGTTGGGGGGAAGTGTTCAGTGAACGCCAAAGATAAGGTCAAGAGGGCAATACCAACTCCGAAACCATGCTTACAAATTAACATCCCATCTCATTTAAACTGCTGTAATAACAAAATAACTGCACTTATTAGTGCAGTTCTTCTATTCTGGATTTAATCATTCAAAAATTAAAGACAACATCCTGCCTGGGTTTTCTGGGGTTTGTTTGGAACAAGCTATAAACTATGAATTGCAAAACCAGTATTAAATCACATGCAGAAAGCTAACCCTCTGTCTTTCTCCATACAGATGAGTTGTCATAAAACCATGCAACAAAGCAACTTAAAATAAAACTGTGTGTTCAGAAAAGGCTAAAAGACACTGGATAGCTTGGATTAATGAAAAGGTACATCTGCCTAATCAGTAATTAAAAATAAGAAACAGGTATGTATAGAACACTAACTAGCCTGCCATGAGAACATTCACTTTTGCATTTTTTCTTTTCATTTTGCATTTTCCGTCAGTCGGGATTTGTACCATCCTTTTTAAACACAGTATGTTGGATTAAAATTGTGGGACTTTAAAAAATAATCTGTTTGCATATATTTCAATAAGGGGTTGTTTATACATGGGATTAGGGGAAGAGTAGATACTCTTGCAGGCAGGTGATAGAAAAGTTGAATCATCTCAACTCAGTGTTGTTGCATTACCTGTCTCACCCAATTATTCCAGATGCTATCTCTTGGTTCGAAGGAGGGAACAAGAAAGAGCAAAGCTTTCTAAAATTTAACCTTTATTAATCCCGTTAAGACCGAAGGTTTTGGAAGGAATAATATGCAGATAAATCCAGATGGTGAAAACCTCTGAATCCAAATCAAAATCCAAGCAAGTGAACAGTACTGCTGGGAGCTTATTTAGTGCAGAAGTGCCTTTCCCAAACCATGTGCTTATTATGAGGGGACATTATTACAGCTGCAGGATTTACAGGGATAACGGTTTTCTGAAGGAGAGAGCAAGCTTTGACAACAGGGCAAAATTCTTCACTTCATAAAATGCTTGTGGATAAGCCGCCTGAATGAGCAGGGGCACAAAGAAAGTTGTTCTAATCTTCACATCATCCTGCGTTGTCTCTACAAGAGAGAACGCAGTTCCATCTCTCAAAGCAAAAGAAAAACAATGGCAAGGAAAAGCAGGATCTTCCCAAATGTCCCTCAAATATCCAGAAGGGAGGTGTGTGCACACTGGGAGCAGCAGAAGTGACATGCTCCCCTCCTCCAGCTCCTAACATGGGAACCCGACCTTGGCCCCGACACAGCTGTCTGCAGCTCCCACTCCTCTTCAACCATATTCCACCACACAGTCTCCAAGTTTAAATTCACAAGGTAAGAGCAGGCAAATAGTTTTGATTTTAGCATGTTGACCTGTAATGGCTAACTTTTGACAAAATCCTGTCTTCAGCAAAGGAAAGTATAATTTCTTCCCCTTTCAAACAAAGCCCACTCTTAGATAGAGCTAGATTTGTTTCTTTGCTCCTTAATTACAGGAATTAACAAATAGCAAGAATCTTCTGGGTCTCGTGGCAGTATTATAAAGTTATATTTAAGACAACACAGCAGCAAATAAATGGATCACTTTACCAGCCACAAAAACTGCACCATTATTGCACTGAATTTCCAGAGGAACACAGAGGTTCTTTGGTGAACTTGGGGGACATGGAAAATGCCTGTATAAAAAAAGATTAAAAAATTATAGTAATACCAGAATATTGTGAAGCATCACCATAGCAATAATGGCATGAAAGAGGACAACTTCAGTTACACAAAACACAGCCACAGTATAAACTCAGTATTCACATTAAAAGCTGGAACTCTAAGATGTGGGTAAGCATTAAGCAAATCAACACCACCGCATTGCAAATACTTTTGTCCATCTGTTATCTAACATTATCAATGTGTAACACTCCAAAGTGTGCTAATAAGATGTACCATACTATAGCTATAGCAATAACAAAACTAAATATGCATGAAAACTATCTTCAGGATCTGTTGCTAAAATCTTTGCTGGAAATCAAAGAAAAGAGCTGTGAAGACTCAGTGCAATTAAACACAGTGAACTACAGAGGAAGGGTCTATTGATGTCTTCCAACTGCTTGTGATTTTTACCATATTACAGCACTCGGTGTTTTCTTAAAACTCAACTCCTAACATTTTGGAAATATGGGAAAAAGTCTTTCTTGTAAAGAGAAGTTTGCCTTACAAACTCTAAGGTCAAAATACAGAAGGATGTTCCGTGATTTCTAAATCTCTTCTGTGGTTTTGGGGATGTACATAAGTATTTTTGAATGTAAATGATTGGCAATACTGTAACAAACCCTCTTCACTTCTAACTGTTCTAAATCCCATGCCAGCCCAGAGACCTGCAGCGACATACTGCCAAAAGCACAGAGCAGAACTGCAGCGGTCTGACACGCAATTTCTTCTTTGTGCAGCTCCTGAGATAATCAAACGATGAAGCACTTGTACTAATGGGAAAAAGACCATGATTTGTGTCATGTCCAGTTTTTCATCCTCTGGGGCTTAATTCAAGCATTTTAAGATTATTCCTTAAATAAAAGATCTAGAATGACATTTTCTTACCAGAAGATTAGAAAACGCAGCACATTTTAACCTGTACACTAGCAGAATTTAAACAACTACCACTTACCCACCTAATATTTTCCTCTCCATCCTAATTCTATACAAAAGCACAATACTAAGAATTGGTTTCAGTATATACTTACTTGAGAAAATCCTCTTCTTTTATCTTCTCTAGAGCTTTTATAACTGCCATTCTAGTGAAAACAGACTGCACAGTGAAATACAAAAATGAGTCAAGAACTAAGAGAAGCTAAGAAAGGATATGCCTAAGGAAGAAAAAAAACCACCCTAAAACATACACATCATATACACTTCTCACAATATAGATTTTTCACTTGTGTTTTGTGTTTTCTTATACCCAAAAGCAACGATAAATCAGCAAGAACTCACTGTGATCTTAACCTTTATTTTAATATGGCAAATAGCAACAGGTAGTTTTGCCAAAATCTATTCAAGTAACTTTACTCACAACACGAAAGCAGTGCAACTAATACAGCCGACAGATTGGAACATAACAGTTATTTGGTTGTAGAACTAAGATTTGCCCCTTTCTTTCTAGAAGAGACACACAAACAGTAGTATACATTTCCTCACTCTGTTTTTACATGGAAAAAAAATAACAAATGCCACTGACTTTCAGCAGGTCTAAAGTTACGGTCACACTTCCAAATAAACCCACTGCAGCTCCTTAGAGTACTCAACTGCTAAGTCTGCCCTTTGGTTAGCTGAAAGAAATGCTAAGCATATCTTTGGAAACTATCTTATTTCAGATGGTATTTGTATATGATGCAAATGGTCTCAAAAAGCAAGAACAAAAAAAGTAGTGCTTGGGAGCTCAGGTCCAAATTTGCAACATAGATTAAAACCAGCATCCTAAATCCATTAACAGAAACCTAACCCAGCTTCACCATTTTCAAGAGTTAAGTATATCTAAGCCCCAGTTTTTATCTCAGTGACAGTAGGCAGCTAGTTCTTCTGAAAAGAATACTGTTGTGTAAATATCTGGCTATAAAGTTCAAATGTTCGTTCATACTCAGAAGTAAAGGCTCTGAATGGTAGGGCTTGGCAGTTCCCAAACCGTGGAAGGCAAGCAACTTCAGTCTCCTGAGCTGCATCAATTCACAAGGGTGAACTGATAGTAAAAGTAGTAATAATGGTACAATAGTGGCAGGAGCAATGACCACCATCCTCTATGCATAGCCAGGTGCTGCTGTTGATACATCAAGTGAGGCTAAGGCAGAAACCACAAAATTTAGGTTCCCAGAACAGAAGAAACAAGTGCTGTAACAGGTGCGGTAGAATCCTACTTTAGGAAGGCTGAGGACAGTAGAAGGTCTCTAAATGAACGTCCTAATCAAAGCATGATCAGCTATGAGATCAAACCATATTGCCAAGGGTTTTATTCAGTCAGGTCTTGAAATCCTCCAAGGATGGAGCCTGCATACCCTCTTTGCATAGCCTGCTCCTCTCTCTGACTGCCCTCAAGGTAAGAAGCTTTTTCTTATGTCTACACTGAACCTCCCGTTTCAACTTATGTCCACTGTCTCTCACCCTTCCACTGTGCACTGTGATGAGCAGCCTGGCTCCCTGTTCTCAATAACTCTCTGTCGGTACTAGGGGGAGATTCAGTTGCGTCCTCCACCAAGAGTTCTCTTCTCCAAGCTGAACATGGCCAGGGTCCTCAGCCTTTCCTCCTAGGGCATGTCCTCCAACCCCTCGACTGTCCTGGTGGCCATCTGCTGAATTTCCAATTTAATTATGTCTTTTTTGCAAACTGGATTGGGGATTTGGAAAAAACAGTGAAAAATACTGGGTCACAGTTTGGAACAATTTGCTCTAACACAATTCTTGGATGCCTTCAAGAAAGGTGCTCTTTCTAAACATAAACCAGAGATAATAGCACTTCCCTTCCTCACAGAACAGATGAGCTGGAAAACCCTTAAACCAGCAGCAGGTTTAAATAAGTATATACAGCAGATGAGACAGAAATTTTCACTCAGAACCCAGTTTTTATACCACTTCTCTGATTAATACAGCCCTTGAAGCTAGCTTCAAGCACAGCTTCTTTGTAAGGATGAACTTCTGATGGCTCTTCAGAGTCGGTATTTTTTTCCTTTAGATTCCCCTACATCTTGTTGCCTGTGTGGTTTTAACAGCCAGGCCCTGCTGTTTTAACTCCTTATGGGGGACTTCCCCCCTTTTAAAGGAATGCAATGCAGCAAGCAGTGAGTTATAACAATACAATCCTTCTAAAAAAAGACTTGCAATTATTGATCAGGTGGAGTAGAGTAGGCAGAATTCCTGGGTCAGACTGCCTCAGCCAAACGTCAGTAGACTCTTCAGCAGAAAGAATAAAAGGCCTTGCATAGGCTTCTGATAGAAGTTACTTATTTGCCTTCTGATCACATCCACTGTCCTACTTATACCAGTCTCTCTCCAACTGTTTTTTTTATTCTTACATGTCCTCTTTTCTGTCAATGACGGTGTGTGTGCTCAGTGCCTGCAACAAGTGGCAAGGTCCCTTTTCTTTCCTTCCCCCCCACCAGAGGTAGATGGGATAAAACCATTCTGCATGCAGTATTGTGTCTTTCATTCAGATCAGAGGACATGAAAACTGCAGTTCTCTTTCGGCTGCGGACTCTCATCTTCACAATGTGACTTAGCTGAACTGTTTCACCCACAGAGAGCTTGAGGATCATCTTTTATGCTACTTGTAATGCGTGGCAATCAAATTCCTAGATCTTAAGGGAGGTATTTACAGAGAACATTCCTAAAATTATGGCCTTTAGACAGTCTGGAAAATGAACGACCTAAAGAAAAGCACCAAGCGCTTAGTCTCCTAAGCAGAGAAATGTTAACTGAATAAAGGAGACAACTTTCTCTTCAGACAACTGAAAACTGGAGAGATTTCTGATGAAGGAAAACCAGACATTAAACACTGACTGAATACTCAGACAAATTCTTTGTTGTAGCTACTGCTGTGAAAATCTGAATGTCAGAAAAGAAATACAACAATGATGAGATCCTACCTGTTTGTTCTTCGCTGGTTTGAAACAGTCTGGACAGGCTGTGGCTCTAAATACAGAAATGAAAATTAGCTGCTACTCTTACAGAAAAAGAAATAAACAGACAGACAGACAGAGTTGTAAGCATAGCATGTACATGGTCTTTGTACCAATATGTCCAGTATCTCACTTCCACAGCTTAGCACAGAGCAGATTTTAAAATTAACTTTATCCTAAAGCACAAACAGTGGAAGGTGTACGTTGCTTGATCTAGGGAGAAATCATGGAATGAGCTGTGCAAGCGTCTTTTGCTCTGACCAACACTAATGTTTCTCAGCTTTGAGATGGCACGGAAAAACACATAAGTAGTTTAGCTTTCAGTCTTGTCCAATCCTTCTCAATAAATAGTTAATTATAGTACTAAATTAATCATAGTAATAATTAATGTTTTAAGTTCTGTGCAAGATCTGCTGACATCTTGAAAACTATCCTTGCTGTTCTTAGACAATGCACACTGCAAACTAGAGATTCAGATCGCTGCTTCTGGATAGGAAAATTCAATTTACTACAGAAAAAGTAACCCCAGGTGTTCGATACCATTTGTGCTTTGCGTCTTCAAAAGGAAACTATTGGTTGTTTCACGAAAGTGAAAGCCAAGTCAGTGAAACACTTTTTCTGAGTACTGTAGAGGAAGTTGCTGTTCCCATTAGTGGATTTCTACGTACGCAGTTAGAGATGATTTCTAGCCTACAACAGTATTTATCATTTCTCGCTGCTGCTTTTCAATGCCTCTATAACTATTTTAGACTATAAGGAAGCAGGTCTGACCTCTTGCTGTTTCTACACAAGCAACTTTCCTGGCCAGTTTGTGACACAAAGCATCACAAATTTGCTCTTCCGGAATTTACATATCACCTTATGTTTAAACATAAATCAACAAATATAAAGTAACAAGAGCCAATTCAATCTTCTTTGTCAAACCAAAGGTCATTTTAGCACACCTACCTACATGTAACTACATAAGAACAGCTTGAGAGATGAGAAATTGCAGAAGCCGTACTTGGAAATCTCACCCCAAAGCATACCTCCATGCCTGGAGGACTTCTCCAGGTTGAGACAAGGTCCTACTTTGCTTCCAAAAAAAAATGACTTTCATTACTAAAGCTGTGACAATTGCCAAATTTACCATATTTACATTGAAATCAAACCATTGCCTCAGAATATGCCCAGAACCAGCCATTCACACACGCAGAATGCCTTGCCACCTGAGAAACGGCTAATTAAATTAGGTAATACGCTGTTACTTCAGAAAAAAGTCTAAAACCTTAATTGCTGTTTAAGCATGCTACAAAGAGAAAGCAAATAAAGCGATATTGTCAGGTCACATGGAATAAACCTGACTAAGTTGGAATATGGAATGGAACTTCTTTACAGCTTTCACCTCTACAAGTATTCGCTTGGAGTGCTAACATTGGCACCATAACATGCTCGACATCAGTATTTTCAAAACGCCACAAAAAGGATGGAAGGATGAGCTGAAAATAAGAGCTGAGAGGTTTCAGAGGAAGGAAGAGCACTACAGAAAACATGAAGTGATTGAGTAAAATTAAATAAATAAGAACAAAAGGGTGCAGGATCCAGAAACTTTTTATGGGATTTTTTACGGATTGCAGGTAATATTATTTAGAATTGTAGTTTGGCCCTACTACTTTCTCCCCCTTTTGCTCAGAATTGAAGAAGCTGGAAAGGAAAGATGTTCAGCAAACACTGGTAATCAATTCTTCCTAATACCCAGTTCGTCACCAAGCATGCATTCCCTCACCTCCCACCCCAATGGAAGTTGTTGAAAACCAAGTAGGTGTCTGAGTGGGCATTCAAACAAACACCACAAATTGCCAGAAGGGGTAAAATCAGGGAAATATATAAGAAGGCTGCAAAGGAAATCTCTGGTCTCAAGAGATGAAGTCATTATGCAACAGGGAAGTCAGAAATTCTACGCTGAGCCTCTTTCTATGCTAAGATTTAACTTGCAGTAGGAGTGCAAGCAATGAAACTGAGTGAAACTTAGAAGTTTTCCAGGAAGCATCAGCAAACAGGAAGAGTGAACCTAATTATCCAGAATATACTACTGCTAGATTTTGAGAAATCATATTAAATGGTAGCTAAATTCACAGAAATATTTTGCTTCTTTGTGTATAGCAGATGCTCTGCTGGGCCAGGCCAAAAGCCACGTGTAGTAGCCAGAGAACTTCTGTTTGTTTTAATCAACCAGCTAAATTGGATTAACTCACTTCCAAGCCTTCCCTCCCATCCATGTCTCCTATAAGAGCAGGAGAACCTAGGCATGACCTCAAAAGATTCCCCCACCTGCAATTACACGACTTGAATTTATTTTTTAAAATGTTATGGCCATATTGAAGAGGGCAATGACTTTGAAAAGGGCTGAAACTGAACAACTTAGATGAATGTTCTCCTTCCAGTTCAAATCAAAATTCAGGATGATTTTGTTCATTGGCTTTAAAGCACAGAATTAACCAGACATGGAGGGTACAACTTCAACTCTGAAACTCTATCTGAACATGAGGAAGTTTAGATGCAGTCCCCATTCTAGTTTATAAACACTGCATATTCTCATCTGTAGCAAATCCAAACCAACAATGTTGCACAATATTTAGATAAAGATCTTCTGTTATTTATATAAAAACTTACAGGAAATGGCACTCCTCCTCTGTTTCTGGGTGAGCAAAGACCACGCTAACTTCAAACAAACTCTAAATTAAAAAAAAAAAAGAAAAAAGAAAAAAGGAAGGTAATACTTTGTTAAACAAACAGGGAGGATATTCTCAAGCATCCTTACTGTGACATTAGGAAAACAGGAAAGAGGTAGACAAAAGAGAAAGTAACCCATTTATTCTACAAATCATCTAAAGACATTAAAACATGTGCCATAATAGCATTTGCATTTCTGAAGTAACCAAAGATGATCTGAGAGCACTTCAAAAACATGAGTGACCTACGCATCATAGATACCGCCCCATTTTGCACTAGGGGAACTGAGTCAGATAGTGTATGCTCAAAGCCTATTACGGTCACTAAACTTCACAAACCTTCTGGGAGAGTGGTGCATGGCGTGGAATAAAGATAAAAACCCTGTAGTAGTCACCACTGTAAAATTTTGTCAGGGACTTCGTTTGCAATGACTGGATGGCCTTGGGGCAAAGAAAGGCAACATGTCCTAGTGGATTGACAGCTAGACCAGAAACTCTAGTGTAATCTCAATTCTACCCCCAATTCCCTCTTTGGCCTTGGGCAAACAACACTCATTACTTCTGTTATTCAGATACCAGAATACCTCAAGAGGGCTATCGAAAAGATTGGCTAATATTCAAGTGCCTTGTAGATAAAGAGCACTAGACAAGTAACTTTTACAGTACAATGATGTCTGGAGTGGCTCCGCGCCTAAGTGTTGTAGAGCTTTTGCTAACTTGGTATGTAAGAAGTCTGTTTCTTTTTGGATCATCTTCAGGGTAATGGAGCATTTCTTTCTTCATAAATATTATAAAGATAAAAGGGACATTTTCAATTAGCACCCCTGGGAAAAGACAATCTGTAATTATTATGGAAGCTGATAAACCAACATACAGACTAAGTGAGTCTAGTCCTGGGGTCAGTCCTATGGCTGATGACAACTGCAAACTGTACAAGATGATGGTGTTACTGAATTTGTCTGGCAACATCTGAATGTCATGTTCAGTCAATCCATTTCAGAAACATTTTAAGAATGTTGGTCAGAATCTGAAAGTTGAAAACAGGGTTTGAAAAAACATTTCTATTGCCTACTTACAGGTATTGCAGGTTCCAACACGTCCATCTCTAGCATTCATTAAAGTGAACAAGGACCAGGTTTTTCCTCTTTTTGTATGTTTCAGAAATATATTTTATCCATAGAATTGAACATGCTAACAACCTGAACAATTTATCTCAAAGAGCAATAACGGTGTTGGCAGTAACAGGAGAGCAAAGAAGGAATGTGTGAGCATTCCTGAGCCTCTGGAAAAGACAGACCCTGGAAAATGAGAGAACTGAAAAAAGTCTCATTGACAAAAGGAGGATGGCAGCCCAAGAGCAAGAGATCTAGCAAAAGACTATGATGGTTTCAGAAGATGCAATGATCTATGTGTACAAAAATGAAGACTGGATGCCTCACTATTGAGACTTGGAGATCTCTCATTAAAAAGAACTTCCCCCTACAATGAATATAAGAACAGTCCAACTTGTTTATCTGTTAATGAGGGGAAAAAAGTACATATTTTTATTTTTTCCCCCGTATATATGTATATAAATATATATGCACACACAAATGCATATGAAAAAAAGAAAAAAAACCCCAGATTTTTAAAACACCTAAAAGCAGGACCCCCCAACTCTTCTGACAACTGGGGATGAATAATCCACTTATAAGCTTCCTTCAGCTGAACAATGTCATCCTTTGCCAAGGAAAGGTCCAGTTTTCTGAATCACACACAAAGAAATAATAACTTGTACAAGAGTCTGTCAGGGATAGATACATGGCATACAGTATTTCAAGACAAACTTAAGTAACTGGTCCCAGGTAAACAAACAATGCACAAATAAAAAAGGACAAAAGTAGTAAGCATACAGACTATAGCATGAAAGAATGAAAGGCTGTTCCAAGACCACCTATAATGGCACTGAATCTTTGTACAAAGCGTTGAGGAAAAATTAAGGCCAGACCAGGATTCCAAGTAAGATGCTACCCAATAAACACCTAAGAGGTTGGCAGGGAGCAGCTAAAGGTGTGGCTACTTGAAAAAATTCCTGCCAGCACTTGCATGCTGACACTACACAGCATGGTAATTAATACCAGTCCATTGATCCCATGTAAAGTAAACCCCAATCCACCAAAAAAAGCTTTGTTTTTCAGCCAGATGAGTGAGATGATCAGCTCTGTGGGTGGTCACATAAGCACTTATATTAACACAAGAAAGAAAGAAGGTACATGCAGATAGAGGCAAGATCCTTCTGACAGTAAATCAACTTCTAGTTCAGCTTAAATAAACTGAGTATCTGGATCCTGCAGGACAGCACCTGTGCTTGCTAGGGAGCCCCCTATCCAGCTTCCAGCCTAAATATCTTGTTTTGCCCTGTTTGGTTTTGCCAGTGTTTTTTTTCACCAATATTTAAAAATAGATTCTTTTTTTTCTGTGTAAAAGAACATGCACTGAGGAAACTCATGCCATAGCTTCACGGTAGATCAAAAGTTGCAAAAGTCTTTCCAGAGTCTACCTAGAGAGGATCTGAGAAAGAGATATGCACAAAAATACTTTTTTTAAAATTTTTTTTAATTAATTAAATAAATAAATAAATAAAATAAATCGTTAGACTTATTTTTATTGTTAAAAGGGCCATCTAGTCCTTCATTAAAGGAGGGCATGAACTCCACTGGGCACAAATTCCTAACAGGAAAAGCCCAGATGACAACCTCAGTTGACCATGTTAGGACAGGCTCAACTACCTCTGTAGGTACAAGACCAGGCCTCGTCTCCTATGGATAAAGCAATGAAAAGGAGCAGATGCCTGTAAGGATGCCAGCATATGATTTCAAACCACTTCCTTGGGAACTCAAAGCGCAAAGCACGTGTCCTTCTATATAAATGGCACCAATATTGGTAGGCTGTGTGGGCAATAGTTGCCCTACAGGGTCTCATCCTCTCTCAAGCATTTTAATGAAACAATTGCTTTTAAATTAGTCTCAAAGTAGGAAGTCATTCATCACCTTTTAGTCTAGCTTTCTATGAATATCTTAAAATGGTACTTGCAGCCAAGATGGCTTCCACCAAGGACGACTTCAGTATCCTCAACTAACTTTGAGACAAGTGGATTTCTTTCCTCTTGCCCGCAAAGACAATTTATCCATTCAAAATGGCTCTAATACCTTCTCATTTGGCCAGGAATGGAAGTGTCCTGGAGCAGACAAAGAATCAAGCATTTAAATTGATTTCAAAACACTGAGGTATGCAAAGTGAAAAACTAACTTGCACCCACTGCACTAATATCTTTCTTGCTACACTACTGACTTTTCACCATTATCTGACTAACAATTTTCAGTCACTATTCATGTAAGCTAAACCTGAAGAGGTCTACATTCCATTATGTCTTCCATGTACAAGGTTCTGGCTCACAGATGGCATCGTGGCACCTCTTGGGACTATTAAGCTAACTCAAAACTGTACAGTTGGACAGACAGTCTGCACTCCAAATTGAAAAGCCACATTCTAGCTATGATCACGCTATGAAGCAAAAGAGATAGGAAAGACCAATTAAGGTCAAAACAGGTAAAAAAACCAAACAAAACCACAAAACAGCTGCCATCCTATCCTTTGTAAGCATCAAGTAAACTGGACAATATTAACATAATAAGACTATAAAATCAACTTCTTGCCTGCTCAACATTTATATATGCAAATGGTGTCTATATAAAGGAGTTCTTGTCAGACATACAGCAAAAGCTGTGGACAATAAAAAATAATTAAAAAAACACAAATAAAATGATAGCACATCCAAATTATGAATTTCCTCATTATTAGTTTTGAAGGTACAAAGTAAGTTAACATCTTGGCCAAGAACATAGGAAGTGAGTCTACATATTCCACAACTGTTATCAGAAGTACCTTTGTATGAAAGCAACTGTCTCGACCTCGAAAATATAGCATTAATTGCTTGGTTAAAATTTTCTCTTAACATACATGTCTCAGCAGGTCCACTGCATTAAGTGGTTTCTCATTTCTACTATGCTGGAAAAAAATTATAGTAAGAGTATCTCTCCTTTCTCTAAATCTGGAGAACGCTCTAAGAGAAGTGGTATGAAGGTTGCCAAAAGAAATTACTCACCCCATTTCCTGTTTTACCAGCAGCCAAGCAGCACACTATAGGTCACCAGCCATGCCCAGGAAGAAGAAAGGAAAAAAAAAATTGCAAGTGAAATTAAGGCTCAAAACTCCCAACAATTTGAGAGACTGTTAGCAGAAGGAAAAAAGTTTTACAAACTCAGAACAAAAAGGAAATACTAGGATTTTAATTGAGCTTTTGCTTTAGAAGTGGAAAGATAGAATTGGTGTCTGTTTTTCTTTGTAAGACATCACTTTGCAATTCACCTCAAATCCTATCTGGCTTTAAAAAAAAAAGATCAGGCTGCATGAAACGCACTTTGAAACTTGCTGTTAACACTGTAACTAGAAAAAGACTCTTACAGCCTAAGTCAAATACAACTAGCAGTTATCTACCATAAAGAGAAATGAAAGAAAAAAAAGTGTCTAAATGGATGGCATATGAAAACTGATTTGACATATAAATTAAAAAAAAAATCAGTTAGCATCCCTTATAAAAAAAACATGAAATAAAAGACATACTTGGTCTTACAGTAATCACAAACCCTTTCCCTGAGGATTACTTCCTTATTTAAAGCATATCACTTAGTTTAGGAAACATACGCTGAATATTAGAAAGCTGAGGAACAGAAGGAATAATTCTAGAAATCAGAGGGAGCTTTTAGTACAAACGCTCGAGTTCACTAACAATTATTTATCACACAGCATACGTAGGGATGGCTGGAAGATGTGATCTGAGAATCATGGGCAGATTCAACCTTGAATTCTCCTTTTTCATTTCCCAATTGCCCCTCTGTTGCTTTGTGCAGATTCTCTATTAATACCACCTTCTGCAGCTCCTGATACACTTCCTTGAGTGGAGGTTCCAAGAAGTAATATGTTTTACATATGTGACCATAGGATAATTCAGGGACCTTGGAAGGTCGCTATCCAACCTTGTGCTTATAGCAGGATCAGCTATGAAATCAGACAAGGTTGCTCAGGGCTCTGTCCAATAAGTTCTTGAAAACGTCCAGTAATGGAGAATGCACCACCTTTCTGGACAACCTGTTCTAATGCTTAATTGTCCTCAATTCATGCATTGTAAATACTTCCTCAAACTCTACTCTTCTCCTCTAGCAGCCTATATATGTAAAGAAACATAATGTAGCAGGCCCCTTAGATACAGCACCACCCAGAAAAGAAGATTGTGAAACCATCCTTTAGGTGTCCCAGCCAACAAACAGAACTCATCAGTATAAGAATTAACAATGGTTGTAACAAAGGTCAAAAGCAGAATTAAAATTACCATTGGTATGAAAGGACAACAGAAAAATACAGAAGTAAGCACAAAGGAGCAACAGCCATCGAATCAGTGCAACACTAACAGACCCGAAAAAAACTAAAAATGATCAAGAAATTGAAGACTTCCAAACGACACTGTTTATGCCAAAAGCATATGTTTCCCAAACTCTGCTCTGGGGAGCCAAACATTTTAGAGGTGCACCTCTTTGCAGTCTCACTCACTTCTCTTTGTACTGACATATTGATTCTACAAAATGATCTTTTACTTCAGCATAGTAATTGTTCAGCACTTTAGGCTTTAAATTTTGCCTCTGTGTGGACCAAGAGTGACTGCCATTCTCTGCAACATG
This sequence comes from Egretta garzetta, assembly GCF_000687185.1. Taxonomy (NCBI): domain Eukaryota; kingdom Metazoa; phylum Chordata; class Aves; order Pelecaniformes; family Ardeidae; genus Egretta; species Egretta garzetta. Next base: position 2,676,467 of record NW_009260131.1, read on the forward strand.
AAAACATACCTTACTGAATTGAAGTGCATTACAGTTAACCAGAATTTTAATTTTGACCTCAAATGGCCTTTCTATAAGTTCTTTAATTAAGTGGGAAAAAAATTATGTTGGACACAAGTATTCCAAAGACCCGTACAATGTTTCCATTTCAACAGAATGCTTATCTGTGCAAAAGCAATTAGTAAGAGAAAAACTCCCCCCAAAACTTCCTACAATGAAGGAACAACAACAGTAACATTCTCAGTTCTTCCTCCACTAACAACACCACCACAATATGTTAAGACTGGCAGGATGCCACTGAAGTAATAGAACCTGTACTGTCAATACACAGTCTGGACACCTAGTCTCACCATCCTCACTGAAGATGAATTCCAAAACCCAAATCGTTTGGCTTGAAACAACTACAGTGAAAAAAATCAAAATTAGTTTTTAATCTGTGGACTGCATACTACTAATACAGTGTCAGAGAAAGGTGAGTCTATACGCTTCTCATACAATCATATATACAAATGCCTAAAAGAGTTGGTATTTCAAAAGCTGTGAAAATCACTGATTTAAATTCTTCAGAATTTTAAATCCCTTCCCTGGCTTTGAGAATGACCTCCCCCCAAACCCTGTTGAGATGTCTATCGTCAAGGAAATAATGCTAATGAAGAGGTTTGAAAACATGTATCAAACTTAAAGGAGCAGAGCCAGGATCACATCATCTTTTCATTGATATCAGAAGTAACCACATCACAGATCTCTTTTACACGCTGATAGAGGAACTCAATCAAGAAAATGTCTATTATCCTTCCTTTGGTACATCTAAAGAATGAGGGAATCCTAAAACCAATGCTAGAAATATTAAGGAGAAAGAGGGATGGTGGAGAACACAAACTTTGTTAGATACATGATACACAAAACAGCACACTACTGAACAAAATAAATGTAGTTGTATTGATGGACTACTGTTTACTCAAATTCACTGTGATTCACTACCCTGCATATGTAGACAGTATGAGTAAGACTGCTTCACAAAACAAAAAAAAAAATCTTGTTTGCATAATAATCCAGATAAAACAATAAATAAAAATAGTGTCCAATTGAAATTCCTTAAACATAATTCTGAACTAGAGAATATGACAACCACAGAACCAGGTCTAGAAATCTGCGTTTGACAAACGTCAATTTAAAAAAAAATCTCATATGCCTTGATTTAAAGCACATGTAGGTTTGGTACTCAGTCGGGTGGCTCATCTCGCTCCTTTCCCCTGTTTTACATGAGTACAGTTACAAAATAGAGAAAACTTCTGCATGTAAGTAGCTATGCTAAAATGAGACCACAGGTCAAATTTAATCTCCTCTCTCTTGACTTCAAAATAGAAAGAGAATTAAAGACATTACTTTTCCCCTTCAATTAAGAGGAAACAATAGATTAGGGTACTGTGAGCACAGAAACCAAAAGATCCCAAATTCCAAATCACATTCAACCACCAAGCCAGCCAAACCTCTCCCCGCTGTGTGTGAAGCAGGGGATCAGATCCCTCTACTTCATAATTACTTTATGTTTGTGAAGTGGTTTGAAAATGAAAAATGCTCATTACAGAACTCAAGCCTGCAGGGCAACGCTTAACAGCAAATATATTTCTCAAATACACTAGCTCAGGCACTATATTGATTACAAGCTGCAGGATATTATTCTGATGCTATCTGAGGGATCACAGTGGCAACAGTTGAAATACCATGTGCAATCCCAGCCACGGCATTTTTTTCACTGTATTAGAAAAGAGCTTCGAGATGGGGAATTCCACGATGAGGTATACGCAGTCCTACAGGGAGTAATGACTACAGATGCTATTTGCATCAATGTCCTTGTAGCAAGTACCAGGATGATGGATCACAACTGAGACTACACACATAGCTAACAGTCACCCTTTTGAAGGGCATGACTCACTTCATATTCTAATATAGTTGTCTGACACAAACTTGGGACTCCTGTATTTATGATTTATTTTAATCAAATATCCTACTTGTGGAAAGAGGTGATAGCTTCTTTGCATTACAGGTACAAATACTATGCAAATGTAAATTTTATGTGCCACTCTTCCTCAGCTCCTATCGTACATTTTAGACTTGGCAGGATGACAACTGTCATAATTAAATTAGTTGAAGGTAATATTAAAAGGCAGTTTCTAATTTTTTGTTGAAAAGAAGTCAGAGAAAACCTGCGTGTCATACAAAAGGTCAATGGGAGGGAAGCTGTCTTTGGGGTGTCCTTTTATGATAAAATTACATATGTTCTTGTTAAGTGCAGTTCAAAGAATTAAAAGCAGCATTTAACAAAAGACCTCTTTTCAACACAGAACATTTTGAGATATTTGAGATATTCTGACATATTACATTACTTGCTGCTTTTCGGTAACTGTAAAACAGGAACTCTTTTTACCAATTATTTTTTGAAGTGATGAATGGATAGGTGGTAAATAAACCCCCATGATTTTAAAGAGCTTCTTTCTCCACCATCACCCATTTTCAGCCCTTCAGTTAAAGCACAGCTACACAAACATCTGGTTTAGCATTTGGCAAGACTGAAGGGATGGAATAGAAGGGCCAGCAGAAACTTCCTAATGCAGACCTGCTCACAGATAAACCAAAACTGTTTCTAAAGAGAACAGATCTGGTTTTGGAGCTTCCTACTCACCCATCTCACTCCACCTATTCATTTCTGGACCCATGTAACAACTTTATTCCCTTGGTTGTACCAAGCACTGTAGTAGTGTTTGTTTGCTTGAATAGAAGGACAAAATACTTCGAATGAAGCAGATGGACAGGTTAAAAATTACATCTCATCCCTCTTATCAAACCAATAATTTATTGCACTTAGAAGACAAAGTTACTATAAAGTAATAAATCTGGGTTTCTACCAACTGCATTTGCTAAGTCAGTTTTCCCAGTCCACACAGTCTCAGTGCATCATCAATATTTCAATTGGAAAGAGGAACTCCCTGAAGCAAACTATTATTTTTTGCTTCCATTTACAGCCAAGTCTGCGTCCAAAGCAGACAGAAACACTTGCTCTGCTTGTTCAGATTAATGTGAGAACATCACTGAGCTAGAACTGCAATGCAATAACACCCTCTACCGAGGCATTCTGGCAAAGACCCACAAGGAAGGTGAGGAAGAACAGTAACATCAAATTTTTCTTTCCTCACCTCCATTGTTATATAGCTATGCTATGGGGAAAAAAAAACCCAAAACCTAGTTATTTTTAAGCTAGATAAACTATAGCTGTCAAGACAAAGATGCATCATGGAAATGTATTAAGAACTTGACAACACAGGAATTGCAGCTGGGACTCTACCCAAAAGATTCTGTGCACCGCTTTGGTTTTGCTCATTAAGGCTATAATGAAGAGAGTAAGGGAAGTCTCAGAAATGGCTAGCAAAGGTAGACTGGAAATGGAAAAGACCTGATCAATAGTACCCTAAAAATAATAAGGCTCCTCTTTTTTTAAACACCTAATCTTACACCGGGCACAAAGTTGGAGTAAGTTTGACATATATTTGGAGTTTCACGGGGCATCACGGGCACACACGCATGCATCCATATACTCATCTAGCCTGAAAGTGGGTTTTGTTAACATATCTAATTTTTTGGATGACCATAAAAATCAAATGGGAGTCAGGAGAGTTCATCCATTCAGAAAGCACAAAGCAATTTGTTCTGGGATTATTTTACCAGACACAGTGACAGCTGAAGCAAACACACCAACTACACTTAATTTCAGATGGGAAGTAGAGAATCTTATGTTCAAGAAGACTTAGAAGTAGCTATTACACTGGCATTAGCCCAAGGTGCCAGAACTAACAGTACAAATCAACACTAAAAGTGTAGATTATTTAACAATCATGCTATGTGGGATGAGAACAGACCTCACCACAGGTTCATATATAAATCCAAGAAGACCTACACTTCTTTCTGCCATGTTCACTACAGCTTCTACTACATACTACCACAGCAGGCATCTATTGTAAAGATTTATATATTGCCCTTTAGAACAGTATTTTTGCAACATTTTTTATCAGAAAGCAGGGGAACATCGTAAAACATCTCACAACTAAGCAAAACCCAGCATTTTATTGATCAAGCTATACTATGCTTAGCATTGTCCCTCAATTAAAAAAAAATAATTACCAGGGTTATACACCCCTCCATGTTATCATTATCTTCTGTAACTAAATGACTGAAATGTAAACAATTTAAGTTTGATTAAAATTGCCAGGAAAATCAGTAATTTTACAACTGCTAGAAACTAGTTTTACAAATCTAGACTTTCAACAATGCCCAGGACAGGTGACTATTAAAATGTGTGTTTTCACATCATTTAAAACGCTGAACAGTTAAAGAATTCGTCTCCAAATTCCTTCATTTGTATTCTGCACTACCAATTATCATTTATTTCAGGAAAGGCACCAGCTGTGCAGTTCCTTCTCCGAGAACATCCACAAAGCAGAGCTGGCATCCGCACCAAAGGGAACAATACACCAAGGGTTTAAAGAAACTCCTTTTAGGTTTTCAGCTGTAAAGTAACTCCTGGGCTAACTGAAAACTGAAGTGACTCAGACACTTTGTTAATTAAAATAATACTCACCAACAAGGAAGGGGAGAGCAGACTTCACTTCTAGCATGTGTTTTGGGTTTTTTTAAACAATAGCAATTAAAAATGAAACCACCTCCAGCTTGTACATTCCACAGTTACTTTCTTTAATATGCATTTAAGTTATGAAGAAATACCTTCAAACACTTACCTCCCTAACAGACAGCTGTGGGGGAAGTGACACAGAAAATACAAAACTAGTGAACTGGTAGTCAGCGGAATTAACCTTTTGGCACACCTGTAAGAGAAGGATTTTAATATTAAACCACAGCAATGGAACCGAGTTGATAATCTTTTAGGATGTTCTTTATTCTAGGGTAATCACTGTAAATCCATGTTAATGGATTCAGATAGATGCCAAACATACAAACCAGAGTAATCCCTAACCATTTATTGAAACATAAGCTTTTTTGTTCTGTTAAAAAAAGAAAAAGTTACTAACAAATTGTATCCATATTGCTATGAAACAACTAAACTTTTAGTGCTAGGACCAACTATATACCGAAATCTTAGTGCAATGAATTACACCATAGTGACCAAAGGCTAGAAGAGACGACTTGGAATGCCTTTCTTTATGGCAGAGACACAATTCTGTGACAATAAAAATGCTTAAGATCCTCAGATAAAATGGAAACAAAAGGCATCCACAGTATTAATTCATAATCACTCTTTGCCGTAAAAAATCATGTTTGTCACTTGAAATAAAGTAAGAACCCAAACCCACATCAAACATTTTAAAGTAGACTAGCGAGAGCTGCTGGCTGGGTATCCCTACTGGAAGCAAGCTTAAACACACATGGAGAAGTCCAAAATGTCAGTGATTTTAGTGAACGTTAAAGACAAATTCTGAGCTTTCAAGGTGAAATCAACATCTCAGATAAGGATATTTCCTTATAAAATAATCAGGTTTTGCAGTGCCTTAACAAAGGCTGTCAGATTTTCCATTGCTACTCAACTCTGACACAAGTCTTAGAAGTGAATTCTGTAAAAATATATATACTCTGACAATGGAAACAAAAAAGAAACATCATGCACTGCAAGAACAGAAACTATATACTGTGGTTTCTGTTTAGTCTCATTTTTAGATATATTCATGCTATGAAACCAAATTCTTTTCTATTAAAATTCTCTTAAACATCTTAAATGCACGTGTGATTTTTCTCGCTGATATTTTGGTTTGTCACATAAGCAATTTTATTGCTCAGAGATGATGTTTGCAGCACTCATTATGCCCATATTCTCCCCTAACTCGTATTTTCTCCATTATCTACAATCTGTTGCATCACCAAAACATCTTTCTTTGTGGCTTTCTAAATAGTAGCACACTGTAAAGACAGACGCGTGCTATATTAGGAACATGTAGTTAAGAGCACAGCAGTTGATGTCTCCTCATTTTCCCTTCACATAAAAAAAGTGAAGAGAGGTCACCATTTACAGTGAGGTTTTCCTTGTAATCGAAGCAGCTGAACCTCAGGTTATCTCCTAAATTCACATAACCACTTAGTCCTTTGCGTAGGAAAATGTGCTCCTAGCAGTCATTCCATTGCACCTGCGCTGCTATTTTTGTTGACAAGGCCTGGGTAAAATATGGTCACACCGCCAAATTTCATTTCCCAGCTGCACAGGAGGTACGCAACGCTGTCAGTGAGCGGTATGTAGTGGAATGGCGCCATCTGCATTTCAAATAGCCAAAACAGGTGAATGTTTCGGTTCGTTTTCTGCTGTCTTTCAATTGTTTAACTGCATCGTGTTTTTAATCACCAGCTCTATACTGTAGGCCCCAACATACATGAGCTTCCATAAAAGTACACATAAAGATTAAGAACTGGTTATTTACCTTTTTAACAAAGTCAACCTCGCAGAACTCCTGAAGAATTCCCAAACACACATTGCAAACCTTCACAGCTGAGTTCTCTGTTGCAGTATTTTCATTGTTAAGTGGAGGAATCTGCTGGAGCGCTCCATTGTGGTTCAGATCATCAGACCCTTCTTCTGTGTGTTCAAGTCTGATTCTCTTACAAGGTGGATCAACTACGTCAAAACAAACCGTATCTTCTTTTTCTTCATTATTTTTCAGAAATTCTTTTAAATCCTTCATCAAATCCTAGCACAAACAGAGGAATCATACTGTTGGCTTTATCTCTTTTTTCCAATGGTGTAAAAAGCACTTACAAACACAATTCTAAAAGGCAGTACTAACCATTCCAGTTTGGTCTTTGTGTATGTAACTAGTAATTTGGACTTTATAACAAAAGACATCTACACAATTAAAAACCTCCAAGCTGTATTTCTCTCAAAATGTTATCCAGAGAAATTGAATTTTGCTAAACAGACTTATCATCCAAGAAGAGTGAAAACATTTGACAGACCTGACTTGCAGAAATGCATTTATCTTTGGCCCCATCGCTATTCAATGAAAACAGATGTTTATTGCCTTTTTGTCATTTAGATTATGTTAGAATTTAATTCCTCCAGCTTCATTAGGAAGAGAGATGGCTAGTATAGTATGAGAAGAAAATGAAAGCAGATACAGGTGAGGGTGAAATAAAATACATAGAGGAAGAACTTCATATAAAGAGAGAAGCCTAGAAAAACTAAAAGATGTGCTGGCAAGGAGAGAGAAGAATTACCTGCATGTCTCTGAATTTTAGGAACGGTGAGAGATAGAGGCAAGATATCATTCACAAAGAAAGATTTATTAAAAGGTCTTCAGTAACAAAGACAGCAGTTACTGTGTTGTTGCAATTCAGAGGAAAATTAGGTAGAAATGCAAAAGGATAAAAAATGGCATACAGAATGAATACTTCTCAAATGATTGATAGAAAATGGAAAAGGATAAGGAAGAAAGATGGTAAAAACTAATTTCAGAGAGTCTAAACTTGAACAAAGGTGAAACAATCAAGACAGATACCAGAAGATGCAAGCATAAAGACAAGGGATTAGACCAGGTAAATGGAGATGTTTATTTGGCTTACACAGTGAGAGAGGTCTCAAAGAACCAGTATGGAGAAGGAGCAAATAGCCCAAACCAAGTTGAGGAGCATCAATACAAGGGCAAAGGCAAGAATGATTCTGCACAGCTAGGAAAATTTTGAAGAACACTGCATTTTAGCACTAAGGTCAGCTAAAAAGGATGCCGAATAATACTGTGTTTGACTGATTGAAAAAGGAAGATTTATCCTTAACCTGTGCTCTGCAATTCTTCAGTTACATTCCCCTACCAATTCTACTGAAAGAAGAGGAATTATGAGGCAAAAAAGTTTGGAGCATAGATGGCTCATCCTCTGCATCCGTTGCACTGCCCACCGCCCCTTTACTACTTGTTACATTAAAGGAAAAAGAGCAGAGGGAACAGTCACAGCTGCTCTGCTTCAAGTCATAGCGCCATGCTGTGCAGAAGCTAACATGCCCTGGTTTCTGATGTTTTCACAGAATACATAGCAACTTTCACAGTCAAACTTAACATTTAACCCACAACAAGTGTTATATTCTATGATTCTTGTAATTTCTCAAAATTGCACAGTGTAGCAGCAGTCATTTTTCACTACTCATTCTGCAAAGCGTTTTCCTCTCAGGCAAAGAGCCCAAGAATACAACCACCTTCTCCTCCAAGGTAGGGCAAGGAACACTGCATTCATACATTCACACATGCTAATTAGGAATACAAATAACGAACCTTGTATGGACGTCTATAAAGTGTCTGTGATCCCACGCAGCAGAACCTCAAAATACATCGTGGGCAAGTGCCAGAGCTCAGTAACAGCTGAACAATTGGTCTGTCCTTTTCTGTTAGTGAAGACATCCTGGGTAATTCTAAAATTAAAAAAAAAGAAAAGAAAAAAAGTTTAGAATAAACACAATTCAGCAATTCAACAGTAAAAGACTCACTCAACTGCACCATATTTAAAATCACTGGACTTTTTTTTTTGTCCTCTAGAGAAAGTTCAGGATGTTTGTCTTAAATCAAAGGGACAAGAGAATTGGAAGACCAACCCAAAAAGACTGCTGACTTGGGAAAAAGCTTTTGTGTTTCCTAGAAAAATCTGAAGAGTTCTGACAAAGGCATGTTGAGCTTTTGCCCAGAGTTTTATCTTTGATAAAGTGCATTACATGACATGTTACTCTTCACTGAACAGAGAAGACAGGTGGAGCTAAAACATACTAAACCAAATGTAAAATGGAAATTCTCTCTAAAATCTTAGTAACTAAAGAATCATTCTCTTAAAAGTCACAGGAAGAAAAAACCCCCGAACAACCAAAAAACAGATGCCATCCCCTTTTGTCATACGAAGCCCTAAAGGCAAAAGAAGTCTTTCCTATCCGTTAGCACCTTCATTTTTTTTGAGATTTCTTACTTCTTATCTCAAATATAGGACCACCATTTTTGTGAGAGATCTCATAATGCTTTCCTAAAAGATTATGGCAAATTTGGTTTTCTGTCACTCTCTCTGCCCAGAACTTTAGAGCAGACTAATTTCTTTGGCCTAAATTTAATAATGGGATAGAACTCTCAGCAAACTTAAGTTCCTGCATTTTTTGAAAAACATGGAAAAAGAGAGATTCCCAGTAAGGTGCTCACCCTTACTGGATATCTAGGAAAATTTAGGAGGCACAAAATAATCACCACAGTTGTTCAGACCAAAGGTTCAATTAGTCTAATGTCACCCAAAGCAGGGATAAACAGATGCCACAAAAAAATATGTGTGCAGGGCATCCACCTCTGCCAAGTGCTCTCTGCCTCCAGTTATTTTTGGTTTGGGGGATTCATTTGACCTAGTGTGGTTTGCCTGTTGGCAAACTTTAACAGATCTTTCCTCCAGTCCTGCTCTGGTGTCTCTTTGAAATTCTTTTGCCTCTACATCCTTTGGGAAGGAATTCCACATGGAATTCCATAATACCTACTGACAGATGAACCACCTGATTTTGTTTTGGGCTTAGCTCCACTATGCAACATTTGATATTCCCGTTTGTTATATTGTAGAGGTGTAGAGACAGGATATATTGGTGTTCTCCATATCAACCACAGACCATTACACCTCTGATGTCCTATCCTACTCAGGAGTACATTGCACAGAAATATCTTAGCCATGGAAAACTTTCACAGCAGGGGAAAAGTTCTTAATTCCATTAATTTAGTTTCTCCTGGATTTGGATTCTTTATGGTAAACTGTAAAAACCAAGGACTATCTAGAAAACTTCAAACCGGCTTTTAAAATGAGAAAAACCCACACTTCTAGGTAACTGCTAGCTCGATTCAGCTTCATGAGACTTATTGCCACAATGATGTTTCATGCTCCCATCGTCTGAGCCAAGAGTTTTAAGAAAAACAAAACCAAAACCACCGAGAAGCTCCTTAGAAACCTTCCACTTCCACAGGCGGGTTTAACGCAGGCACCGGTCT